>NW_008330152.1:4274-25104 GCF_000622305.1 Nannospalax galili | reverse complement strand
AAAAAAAAAATGACCAAAAAAAAAAGGTAGCTAAAGCTGCCCCCCAGATTCAACCAAAAAAAAAAAAAAAAAAAAAAAAAAAAAAGCTGACAAAACTGGGCTAATTCCAGTATGTTTGACTCTGAAAGTCATGATTGGTTTTTTTGCTACAGAATACCACCGTTGCCTCTGCTTCCTCTTGCCACAACCATTTCTCACATTATGATTTTCTGTGTTCGTGGAAACAACATCCAATACTTTTCTCTCCATTTGAAAGTTTTTATGCTGTGTCTCAGCATTAACTAAGCCTTGTGACCATTCAAGGAGAGCTAAGACTTAGGCAGCAATGGTAAGAATTCCTCTAACCAAAAGTGACTGGACAACTGGATCCTTCATTCATTGCTGATGAGAGGGTTAAATATTATAATCACTGTGGAAAATGCTTTGACAGTTTCTCTTCTTCTATGAAGTAACAATGATTGAACCTGAATGTCCTTTTACTCATAATGCTAAAATTAATTAATTAATTAATTGGTTAATTAATTAATAGCTTCAGTGTTAATCAAAAGGAGACTAGATAAACAATCCGTGGGAATTTATACGATGGCACACTGCTCAACATAAAAAGGAATGGTGGGACTGGCAAAAAACCCCAGTGGGTAAAGATGCTTACCAGGCTGGAAGACCTGAGTTCCATTGCTGGGACTCATGTTAAAAGGAAAGAACTGCCTCTTGCCAGTTCTCCTCTGACACACACACACACACACACACACACACACACGCACACGCACACGCACACGCACACGCACACACACAAATTAATTAATTAAGTTAATTCTTGAAACCAGAGTAATGATTGCCTGTGGATAGAAGGCTCAGAAAAAGTTACAAGATAAGATATGTTAATATAGGTATTGGTACTTTGTTGGAGACACTAACTATGAATCCTCGTGCTTATTAAATTTTAAACTGAATGCTTAATAGCTGTGTATTTTATTAAATGTACTTATATGATAATAAAAGTTTAAAAAAACAATGAAATTGAGGACACTATCCCCCAAAATATTGAAGGGAAAGATGTGAAAATGGACCATAAAAAAGAGAAGATGGATTTCAGATCTTAATCTCAAATACCTAATAAATACTGGCTGCTCTATTTAATGCAAGCCTGGTAAGTAATACAATGGTGCTTGGTAAGTAAATGGCATCATATATAGGTCCCCTGTCACTAAGATGAGAGCTGAAAAAGAAAACTCAAGTTTCCTTCACAAAACAAGACAAAACAGAAACCATCTTCAAGTTGCTGTGCTAGTAATCCTGTTTTAACCAGCTCAAAGGCAATAAATAGATTTGGTACAAACCAAATATTTTAGCTTCTACTGTTTCTGAACAAGATCTGCACACATTTAGATGCTTGAAACAATACAAGCTATCATCCTATAGTTCTGGAGATCAGAGTCCAAAATGGGTCTTGCTGGACTAAAGTCAAGATGTTGGCAGGGCTGGTTCCTTTTGAAAGTTCTTGAGAGACTCTGTGTCCTTGTTTTTCCAGTTTAGAGAGTCTGCCTGCATTTTTTGGCTCATAGTACCTTCTTCCAACTTCACAGCCAGTAGTGGCAAATTGTTGAGTCTTTCATGCATCATCTTTCTGATTCTCATTCTTAGACTTCATACTTCCATCTTTGAAAGACCCTTGTAATTACATTGAGCCCACTCATGTAATCCAAGGTGACTCCTCCATCAGAATGTCAGGTAATTAGTCAGTTTACTTCCATCTGCAGCCTTAATTACTGGCTTACTTCTCCCCCGCCCCACCCCCCCGCCACTATGCAAAGCAACACATTCAAAAGGTTCTAGTCAGTGAATTAGGTACAGGCCCTTTGGAGCAGGGATACCATTCTGTCTACCATACTTAGATTTCACAGAACTGTAAAATGTGCATAGTACTTCTCTAATCATATTTCTAATATTTCTACTCTCTATACTAGCTGTCAGGTGATATTTCCAAAAGTTTCAAGGTTTTTTTCTAAGCTATTTCTCAGGTAAATGTGGGAAAAAGATTCTGTTCCATAAATTCAAAAAATTTTTTGGTCTTTTTGAGACAGGGTCTCCTTGTAGCCCCAGCTGTCCTAGAACTCACTATGTAGACCAGGCTGGCCTTGAACTCACAGAGATCTGCCTGCCTCTGCCTCCCAAGTGCTGGGATTAGAAGCATGTGCCTCCACACCCAGCCCTACATAAATTCAATTTTAGTTTTCAATTTGTTTCATTTAGTTTATCAATATCCTGAAATTTGGGAAAAGGCTTCTGTTCCAGTTATCTATTACTGTATAACAAGCCACTCAGTGGCATGAAAGAAAGAAAATATTTTGCATACAACTCCGAAATTTGGGCAACACTCAATGAGGACAGCTTGTCTGTACTGCACTTGGCATTCGCTGGGGAGGCTTGAAGGCAGGGTGTGGGGTGGCTGGAATCATCTTTGGTGGCTTGATCATGTGTCTGGAGATTGATACTGTTGACTGGCTTGGAACATCAGTGATGATGTCGTCAAGAACACCTATGTGTAGTTTTTCCATGTAGCCTGGCCTTCCTTTGAGCATGACAGCTGTGCTGCAAGCACCCCAAGGGGGAACCATGTGTGTCACGCAAGAAGATGAAGGACGATCTACATCCTGACCCTGGGAGTGACAGTGACATTTAGTTAAGGCAGTAACAATGCCCTACCTACATTCAAAGGGTGGAGACAGAGGTTCTACCTCTTGACAAAACATGGAAAGATTGTGGAGGAGGATGTAGGGCCAGAAATAACTTCATAGACAACTTTAGAGAATATGATTTGTCACTCTCTGGCACTTCTTTCTCCTATTTTTCCCATTCTACTTGTGTCCTTCATATAATCCCATTCCTTGGTATTCTTTTCTGCCCCAGCCTTTGCACCTCAATATTTGACCAACCTTGACTTGGCAAACAGTAGTTTCATGAGGTGATGGAAAAACAAGTACAGCACACCCATAAGAGGGGAACCCTAATGGCTGAAATCAGATTATTTCACCATTTGGGACCAAGAAAAATAAAAATTTCATATGTTTCATACTAACATTTGCTTCTTTTCTCTTGAGAGAAAAAGGCTGCTATTAGAATCCAATGATTTCCCTCAAATTTCCAGTGAGTACAAGTGTCCTGGAACACTTTTTGCCTTTTTCCATCACTCCATTTATTTACATCAGCAAACTCAAGGATGGTGGGATGACTTCTAGTAAATTTAGAAAGACTAAATCAAGTATTCTTCGGACTGGTTCAGTCCCAAGATGGTTCCGTTTATAAAGTACCTGCTATCCAAGCATGATGACCTGAGTTCAGATCCCCAGCAATCACATTAAAAAAAACCAGTGGTGGTGGTTATAATCCTAGTGCTTGGGATGTAGATATAGGAGGATCCCTGGAGGTTGCTGGCCCGCTACTCTTCTCAAATCAGTGAGCCCCAGGTTTAGTGAGAGACTGTCTCAAAAAATAAGAAAGCCAGGTGTTGTAGCCAGGTGTTGTTCCAAAGAACCCGCAACAAGGTGTGATGTCACAGGCCCTTAATCCCAGCACTCAGGAGGCAGAGGCAGGTAGATCTCTGTGCGTTCAAGACCAACCTGGTCTACATTGCAAGTTCCAGGCCAGCCAGGGTGTCTCAAGTCAAATGGTGTAGAGCAGTAGAGGAAGATACTGGCCTACACACACACACACACACACACACACACACACCATACCCCTACCCACATGTACACATGCTTATATACATAAAAGAGAAAAAAGAAGGAAGTTAAGTATTCGTGTGTTGGTGCCTCCCTTTTCCACGTGGGACCAATCTGAGAACTGACATTTCTTTTGCTCTCAAGCTCATTAGGAAAAGGGCTGCGGGTTTCTGAGAATTCTTACCAGACCCCAGCATCAGGATTAACCATCTAAATGCCTGACACTTGCCCTCCAAATATTTAAGCTGTGAAGGAATTATCAACAACTACTTATCACAACAGGAAAAAAAAAATGCTCCTAATGCATCTATGAGTTACAAGTTGCAATGCTAATTAGATACCATGAAATACTACACCTTCTATTGAGTGACTAATCCATACTAACTACACTCCTTGCATTCTATACATACTTTGGCTCCTCTGGAACACATGTGTTCTTTCACAATGCATGTTTCATTTTTTTTAATTAATATTGCATGTGAACAATTGAAAAACATTTAAATAGCTTGATCAGAGCCAACAATATAGTACTTTCATTTTTAGCTTTCCTAGATTCCCAGACAATATTAGATGTCAGCTAAGAAAATGGCGGGGGGGTGGAGGGTAGCTAAGGCCATTATCTAAGGACACAGCAATTTCTATCAGGTATTTCAACATGGCAGAAGAGTAGTCAGGTTGTAATTGGCCCTGTCGAGTTCATCCACAAGCTACCACATTCTTTACCTCAGCATCCTTGTATTCAAAAGGGGGGAAAAAACCTACAAAGTTAGTTTTTACCTTTGAAAATATGAAATGAATCACGTCCCCATTCACCCTGCTAACTGAATGCTCCTTGATAAAAGTGTGTGTATCAACACTAGTAAAATTGATATTGAGAAATAAAATATATTCCAGAAAATTCCCCACCTCCTACATTGGTTATTTAACAGCCAAAATAACAAAGTGCTGTGCTAGGCCTGGTGATGCAGGCCTATAATCTTAGTTATTCCCAAGGCTGAAGCAGGAGAATCCCAATTCAAAGCCTCCCTGGTCTTCAGAGCTACTTCAAAGCTAGTCTAGGCTTAGTGAGAGCCTATTTCAAAATAAAAAACACAAAACAGTCTGAGATTGTGGCACAATGATAACATGCTTGCCTAGCTTGTGCAAGGCCTTGGGTTCAAATCTCAGTACTAGTTTTTCTTTTAAAAAATGCCCTCAGTGTTTTGCTAGTATTTGTGCTGCTTATCTGCTGTGTTAGAAAACATCTCTAGATAATTCAGGATCAGAAAGCATCTATTTTAGGATGTTTAGAAGTAAGTGATAAGTGATCTCCTATACTGTATTTTTACCAATTTCAAGTTGGACACACTGGTAGGTATATTTTTAAAACTTCTAGACAAAGGACTCCAAAAGGATAGAAAGAAGTAATAAAATGCAAGGGAAAAAACCCATGAGACGATACAAAAATATTCTTAAAAATAGAGATTGCCAAAAGAGGAAGACAGCCGTGGCTTTAGAGGAGGACTTCATTTAGACAGACAACATTTGTTTTCTGCTTTAACTTGATTGAGACCTTTGACACTAAATTGAAAACAGCTAACTAAATATAAAAGGATATAGGAATCACTGGAGGAGTAGAATTTTCTGTTTTGTGGAAGATGTATCTGTTGGTGTCTTAAGGAATTGCCTTTGCTCTGTTTACCAGCACTGAGGCACCGACTAGCAGCCAGGTAGGGAAGTTTTGTGTACAGAGGTGGCTTTCTTTTTCCTCATCTGTTATTTTCTTAAACATCCTCCTTCAATGGAGCAAGAAGACTCCTGAATAATGTGAAAAATAGGGAGAAAAGTTGCAGACTCTTCATTTGTTGACAATGACGAAGTCTTAAAACTTCAGCTGCTTTTATCTATTTCCTTTCTGCTGCTTTCATAATTTTGTTCACCATGAAAGCCAGGGAAGCAGGACAGAACAAATGGGCCCCTCATTTGCACTCCACATCTTTATCTTCCTATTTAAATTCCACCTTGCAAGGAAAAGGACCTTGTTAGAGAAAGCTATAGGAAGCCAGGTATGCATAGCCAAGCCCTGTCCAACATCTCCCCACCAAGTCTCAGAGCTGGGGAGTAAATACCTATAGCCCAACCACTACTGGGAGGAAAAATCCAGTAGCCAGGTGCCTATGAAATTCATGCAAGGGGCTCAGGGACATTTCAACAGACAACCCTGGTAGTCCAAGAACTTGGGGAGGCATCTACAAGTAGAGTTACAAGCTCTGATCATTCTGTCAGCTCTGAGGATCCCTTGCTCAATGAACAGTGGCAAGGGAGAGTGTGAAGGCCATGTATAGCATTGGACACAGGGCAACAGCAATGGTTGTATGAGGCAAAGGATGGTATTGGCTTCCAGTTAAAAAAGCAGTTGTTGGTAGTACACCATCATGATGTCTACCGCTATCTGAAAGTTCTACTTCAGTTCAGATGAACTAGAAGCCAAGTCAAGTAAATTAATAACAACATTTACATTTCCTTGAGTTTTATAAAAATGGATTTGATATTAAAAAAAAATTTCAGCCTATCTTGATAATTAAAACAATTTATCCTTGATCAGAAGTTAAACTTTCAAACTTAAAAAAAAATCTAGTATTCAAGTTTAAAAGATCAGTCCAGGACGTCACAGTTTTATTAGTTGAGAACAACAACAAGAACAACAACAACAAAAAACCCTTCACCTCTTAAATTGTAAAGAAAGCATTCTTTCTGTCATTTCTTTAGTTAAAACTCCTTTAAAATTAATCACACAAGAATCTAATGGTTGGAAAAAAATGACCAGTTTCCCTATAAAAGTGTAAATGTGTTTTAAAAGGTACGTGGTAGAAGAATTGAACCCTAAATTAACTGGAACTATGTATAAACACCTTAGAAACGCTGGGGATATTAAATAAGACAGAGACAGTGAAGAAGGAAGGGAGGAAGAGAGGAAGGAAAGGAGGGAAACACTATTCTGTAAGTGAATTCTGTTACAAACCTAAAACAAGGAGAAATGATGAGACATTTGCAAATGACAATAGCTTTCAATTTTTAAAAGCTGTCACCTGCAGACATTTCCAAATTGATCAGAGACTGATCCCAGCTGCTCTCTAACACATTGGGTCCAGGTTCAGAGAAAAATAAGCAAGGCAGACTCCTAAAGAACATATAAATGCAAAATGTAAAAGATCTCTGTGTGAACAAAGCAAAAAAAAAAAAGCTGTTTTGGTGAGCAAAGCCAATCATTCTCAAAAGTAGAGCTCCGAGATCTTACTGTAGGAAACTGTTATCAAATCCAAATATCTAGAGGATAATCAGTATGAATGGGAGCTGTTCCCTCCTGCCCAGTTCATCTATTTCTGCCTTCCCTTCCTTCATAAACTGTCTCAGAGATGGGCATTATGGGACAGTTTTGGTGAGATCCTGGTTTTACCTCAAAACTGATCTTGAATAACAGTATTAGTGGAATAGCATTTACTGGACCTGGAAAAGTTCATCAGTTCTTTGAAAAATCCAATGCTCTTTAGCAACAAATTTCATTATTCTTAGGTGTGAATCACTAGTCTCTCTCTCTCTCTCTCTCTCTATATATATATATATATATATATGTGTGTGTGTGTGTGTGTATTTATTGATATATGCATGAAAATGGTTCAAAAACAAAGTTTGCACATTGCCAGTTACATACAATTTTCTATATTCTATATTCTGACAGAATTTTCTGAATACAGCTTGCACTTAACATCTCATGTTTCTTGCCGTCACTTGCTCAGAGTGTGACTTCTTGGTTTTAATTTGGGTTCTCCCTTGACTTTGGGGACATGGTTGAATTATAGCTTTAAATATGTAACTGAAATAATGCTTCTCTTTCAAGTAGACATATTGACTGTCCAAAAATGGAGAAAAAGGAGACATGAACTAATATTTAGAGTAAGAGAAACATGCAAAGAACTTCTTCAGCACTTAAAGAATCTTCAGTGTTGTGGATTTGGTTTATCATCTCATAATTCCCACTGTGATTCCGTGAAGTATTTAATTATTATGCTTGATTTTAAATGTGGTTAACAGACTAGGAGAGTTAAATGCTCACAATACACAAGAACTAAAGAGATTTGTACACACAATTTTCTTTCTATCACACTGCTTCTGTAGTTATTCTTTGAATTTGTCATTTGTAGTTCGGATGTTTTAAAGGGAACAGAAAACAAGAGCTGCTATACCTGACTTTTGGTGCTTGCTAGCTTATCTTCACATATTAACGATTAACTTTCTCTGGCAACTAGCAGGCACCCCCATCTAAAGACTTCCCCATTTTTTTTTTTACTGCTGCAAAAATCTGATAATAAACTTGAGCTACCCCTGCCTGCAATGCACACACACACACACACACGTTTCTTTCAAGAAAATCTGTAAAATCATACATTTTATATTCAAGTCCTATGAATTTAAAGAATGCCTCATGACTTTTAGAGTGAAAACATAAGTGGATGTGATATTTATCCCCCAACACATTAAATTAAGAAAATGCAGACTACTGTGTTTCACCTGACCCACCATCCCCGTGTAGCCATCACAATGGTATCTAAAAAGCTTTCCCATGGATCTTAGGGTATCCTAGATCAGATCTGCAGCCTTCAAGTGCAGAGTGGGTCACAGACGTTGCTCAATGGAACTTAGCACTTTGCTGGGATCTATGATAAAGGGCATTGCTTATATGGTATGATCTACTTAAATATTGCCTCTGATTAACATAAAAGACTTGTGAATAAAGGCCTGTAAGGTGTATGCATTTTATTAGCTGGGATTGTTGTTAAATTTTCATTTCTCAATGAGACTATCCTAAAGGCTGAAATTTCACTTGTGCTTGGAGTTCTTAAGATTCAAAATCCTAAACACTCGAATAAGCAAATGAAATTGGTATTTAAGGATACAGTACACGGACCTTCAGGAAAACTCTGAATATTTTTTAACTTTTCATGGAGATGCTTGGTCCCGTCTTGGACCTAAATTAGAAATAAAGCTTGGGAGCAAATCTTGCAGGTATCTACTTCTCAAACAAAATCAAAATATTTGCAGAGGTGACTATCCACTACCGGGAAATAGAAATTAAAAGTTAAGTTTGGCTAAACAAATGAAATTTATTTTTTATTTATTTATTTGAAATTTATTTTTGATGATTTGGCCACTTACTGTTGGATCAAAGAAAACATTTGTCCGATTTAGTTAACACATCGCTTTTTTATTTTTTAGAATATAGTCTACATCTGGATTTAAAAAAAAAGTTTTAAATAAATTTAAGACATAGCAACCGTGGAACCCTTCATGATTCTATATACCACACCGATAGAATGTCAGTCGGTTCCACTTTAGATAAATCCACTTTCTCTTAATAACGTTAATATTTTCGCTGGCCAAGTGGCAAGCTTCATCCGGGCCGGCGCACTGCCAATTTACACACACTGGGGTGGGGGAAGGGTGGCGTGAAAGGGATGGGGTGCCACAGGACTACTGTACAGTGTAACAGAAAATCATTAATAAAGTAGTACCGGTTACCAACAGTGCTGTTTGTGCGCTTATCACAATGGAATCGCCTAAGTTTCAGAGCAAAGATATTTGAAATACTTAAGACAGGGTCACTGTTACAAAAAGAAATAGTGCAAACAGGAAAACTGACGCAATCCTAGCAACGCCAGGGCCTCCTCTTGCAGCTCAAGGCAGGGCAGGCAGGAGGCTGCGCCCCGCCTTCCCCCCCGCACCGGGCTAGAGGCTGCCCTCTCAAGTGTGGCAACCCAGCACTGTGCCCTGGCGTGGCCCCTTCTTAGGCCCTTTTCTTCCAGAAAGAAGAGAAAAGAAACCCCAGGAAAGGCACAGGCTGATCGAGGGACATCAGCCCAATCCCATTCCCACCAATTCAGAGCAGGCCCCCTCCGGGGGTCCTTGAACCCCCTTCTCTGGCGACTGCTTTCCTCTGCTCTCACGGTGAGGCCCTCTCCTCCACACAACCCCCAACGTACACAACCCAACTTTACAGTGTGCCCTTCGCGCCCCACAACCAGGAAGAAAATAGCTTTGAGGAAAGAAAGAGGGGTGAGAGAACCGGCCCGAGAGGGTGCTGGCGACGGGAGGAGCCCCGCCTCAGTGGCCCCAATTACTGAAGCCGATCTCCTGCTTGTATCTGTTGGTGAGGATGTTGGCTTTGCGGGTAAGTTTGGAGAGCACGGTGTGCAGCCCGCGCAGGTGGTAGTGGAATTGCTGCTCCAGATCTTCCTCGCCCGCATCCGCACTCTCCAAGTGGCTCAGGTCCACTAGGATGTCCTTGGACTTCCAGGTGTTCTCCTCGCTCCCTGCCGGCGGAGGTGGCTGGTGCAGGACTCCCCACTCGATGTCGTTACGGATGGACTTGAGCAGCACGTAGTGGCTGTACATGTCCCGGGAGGGCGCGAAAAAGCTGCCATTGGCGCTGCCGGGACTGGGGGCCGGGGTGGTGCGCTCCTCCAGGCAGCTGCCTCTGCCGCCTACCTCCACGCCGACCTCGTTGTCTAGCTCCGGCTCAGCCAGGGGCACGTCTCGCAGCAGGCTGGGCACCATCACCGTTTGGTCCATGTTGTTCACGGCGCCGATGAAGCGATTCATGGCGTTAAATAGCGAGTGCTTCTGGTTATAGGTATCGCAGATTTGCATCATGGTGGCCAAGTGGACGCGGAAGCGCAGGAATGCTGGGGCACGGAGATAGACGGCCGGGGCGAGGGGGTGCCCGCTTTCGCAAGCTCTCCGAGGCCCACGCTGGGCACTGGTTGTAGCCGGTGAGGCGGGATTCCCAGCTCCTCCTCCGCCCTTGCTAACGCTGGTGTCGCAGCCCAACCCTCCGAGATGCGCGGCTGTTCCTCGGTTTGGCTCGCGATGGCGGTGCGTAGTTGGTGGGTCTAGCCTTGGCCTGGTTGGGAGACGGGGACGAGAAAATACATATTATTCACCCGATTAGGGTGCCTGGCACCTCTATCCGCGGTCGTTGCTCGGGTCCTGACTACTACTGGCCGGAGACAGCGCGAGGGTGGCTCCCCGGGACCAGGCGGCCTCACCTACTCTAGTGCTAGCAGAGGGCCTTGGAGAAAAGAAGGGATGTCTCCCACCCAGATTCCCCCACTTCTCCCTTCGAAAGCCTGAGCGAAGGCAACCATGCTAGCCTGGCAGCCAAAGGGCGGGGACACCCACCTCTTGTACTACAGGATCCCTGCTTCTCAGTGTTTTCTCTGCGAGCTGCTGCTGCCCAAGGGCGCTGCTGCGGTCTGTGACCGGACTGTGCCTGAGGGTGGCTTCAGCCCCCAGCCCATCCCAGGTGCTCAATTTATAGTCCAGGAAAGGTGTCGCAGGCGCCCAGGACCACCCCCGGTGTCTCCTCCTCCTACCTCCTCCAGCAGCACAGATAAAAGGTCCCACCCAGCCCTGACCGGGAGTAACACTCGCCCAGCCCTTTCTACCGCGGGGGCGGGGCGCGCCGGGCGGCTCCGCCTCTCGCCTGATACCAGGACTAAGGCTGGTCGACCGGGCAGGGCAAGGCAAGGCAGGGCTAGGAGGGACAGAGCGGCCGCGCCCCTGCACCAACCCGTGGCAAGCTGACTGGGGGAGGGCCAGGCCTGGAGCCGGAGAAGGAGCCGTAGTCCAAACTAGAGGGCGGGCCTGGCAAGCACAGGCTGGGTGGGATGACCGGAATGCATGTGTGTCCGGGTTGCAAAAGAACCCCTCAACTCGAAATCTAGAGTGGCCACAGCCGGGAAACTAAAGCTTCGGTTTATTATTAGATGTCGGGTAAGAAGGACCCACAGCTGCCCTGATTCCATACAGGGACTCTTACGTAAGGGGGGGCGGGGGTTGGCTGGACATGCGGGATGCACGTGGACGCGAGGTGCTCTGGCGGGGCCCAGGCTGGGTCAGCTGCTGGAGAATGGGATCGCAGAGGCTTTTACTTCCCTCCTGGCAGGGCCTTTCCTATACTGCTGCCGGGTGTGAAGAGGACCCTGCCATCAGATCTGCACCAGTGCTCCTCTACTCACCCCCCACCACCCCGACCCGGAAGAGATCGGAGCACGGTGATGGAGAGTGCAACTGAGCCTTGTGGCCTTTTTGGCTATGGAAAGATTGTAGAAGGTGACAGAAGTTAAGCCAGGTGTTGGGTGTCATCATTTAACAGAAAAGTGGGGATGTATCCAATAATTTCCTGGTGTTGTCAAGTGCTCCTTTCAAAAGATAGTTCTTAACCAAATAGGGCCTGAGCTATGTACCACATCTCACTTCCTTTGCCATATTCCTGAGCTATGTACCACATCTCACTTCCTTTGCCATATTCCTGAGCTATGTACCACATCTCACTTCCTTTGCCATATTCCTCATCCACCAGAGAACTCTGACATTCCTACAGATAATTATGACTCAAGCTACTAATTTTAAATTTCTTTCCTCTAAAATCTTTGGAGGAGGTACTAGTATAGTATTTCCCTGCAAAACAAAAAGTGCCCTAAACAAGGAGAAACACATATGTAGAAATTTCTCTCTCTTTTTAAAAGGACCTGTATTTAAACCACTTATATTTAAATATTTTTCTACTGCAAACCATTTTTCTTCCTAATTGTATTTTGAAGAAACAGCTGAATTTGTGCAACAAGAACTAAGAACAGAAAAGTCACCAATGGCAGTGGAATCCAGTCTTGGGGGGGGGGTCCTCCCTCCAACCTAGTAGTTCTACATTGTAATCCATACTTTCTTTTTGTTTGTTGGTTTGGTTTGGTTTGGCTTGGCTTTGAGACAAGGTCCCCTCCAGTCATACTGGATTGGAACTCCAGCTGTGTACCTGAACTTCTCATCCATCCGCCCAGGCCTCCTAAGTTACTTTCTTTACAACAGGAATGTTATCTGCCCAGCTTAGCTAAAGAGATCAGAGGAAAGAAGACTGTACAGGAGAAAAAAAAAAGCATTGCTCACATTTGGAATATTAAAATAATCTCTTTTTGTACACAGAAAATCTTGTAAACTTTTCCACCTTCAGTTTTCTTCTCAGCAAAATGGAGTATCTCCCGTATGAGAAACTTTTCCAGCCTGATTCCTTAGTAATAAAATGAAGTTTCTTCATGGGTTGTGGCAATGATTTTGGTTAAGTTTAAAGGAGGTAAAACTCTCATTATGTAAATAATGAAGATTAATTGTTCTTAGTTCAGGACCTCATCATAGTGTAGAGGTATTTTATGTGTGGAGTCAGAAGTCTTAAAAACAGCCCGAAGGAGCTATGGTGAGCCATAGAGCGTCCAACCCAAATCCCCTGTTCTTAGGCAGCAGGAGCATAAAACACTCCAGGCTTGTTTTAAACATTATGCCTGATGAGTTTGAAAGAGGAAAACTCTGGAAAAAACAGATAACCTAGTTTCCAGTACTTGACTTTCTCCTAACACTTAACATAATTTGTCCCCCATCCCAGACCCTCTTGCTATTTCAAGTATGTGGGAACCCAGATGAAAACTAGACATTGCTTTGAGTAATCAAACGCTGGAATCCTGCTTTCATTTCTCTTCTACTCAGTACCAACTGTGTGATTAAGAGCACACAGAAAACGGAAATCCAAAGGATCTGAAAAAGGATCCCACTGTGAAAAAATGCCGAACTTGGAAAAAGCCCCTAGCTCCCTCCCTTTGGGCCCCATTCCTCGCGATAAATTTCCTTCCTTCTGTCAGGTCTGGATCTCTCAGTTTCTTGACTCCTGGCTGTCTGTTATTCTTAGACATTTCTTAAACTCTGTCAGAGGATGGTCTTGCACCTGCCTGCAAAACTTCCCAAACCGGGTCTCCCAGCTCCCCTCTCCCATCAGACCCACACAATAACTCACACCCACGGGGTAACTCCGGAACGGAAAGGTCCTCAGGCCAGAGCTCTGGGGCCCTAGGAATCACCCCACCGCCACCCCTCGTGCTTGGACCAATCGGAAGCCCTCAGAGAGTGTTATGCAAATTAGCCTTTGGTTCTAGCCAGTCAGAAACCACAGACCCCTCCCCCCCACACCCAGTGTCCTCTTTCACCCCAGCCGGGCCGAGCTGGAAGCTGGCGTCCCTGACTACCGGCCTGTAGCCAGTTTTCCACTCTGCATGATTGTAAAAAAATTTTAAAAAACGATTCCTGGGGGTATCTTAGGAGCTAGGCCAGGCCCTGTAGGAGGTAGGGAGCTTCTCTGGTTACTCCAGGCGCCGTCCCTTCTTATCTGGAACCAGATGAAGGCGCAGAGCAACCTGTCCAGGACTCATTTTACCTAAAGAAAATAAGAATAATCATCCGCGAGCAAATTAACTTTTGAGTACTGGCTTAAGGCAAGGTCTCTACTTTTCTACCAATATGCCAAAATCCTGTTAGAAGACTGGTCTGAGGTTCTTCACCTACTTTACTTATTTTTACACAGCTCCAACACAGGAGCTCATAAATGTTGGATCTTATTCTTTCTTCACCTTCTTCTGAAACCAAGAAATGGTGCTTGGCTGGCTTATCCTGCTCCTCCTGACCCCACAATTCACAAATTACCCCATCTGTTGTGTCTTTTGGCTAGTTTAGGAAAAGATATTTTAAAGGTGACTGGAAATTACTAAACAAAGTAGTGAGCAAGAGTAAACTGGTGGGAGAAAGCAGAGTGGAGAAATGAGAGGTCGGGCTAGGAGCTGGAGAGAAAGTGGCATTTTAAGGTTAGACTCCATCCCAAGCCAAGAGAGTGGAGTTAGTTGTATTGATACAGAACACACAGGGAATAATTTCATGAAAACTGTCAAGGAACTATGACAATCACATTGTCGCGTTAAAGGCCATGTAGTCCAATCACCTGCTCCTACTGAAATTGCTCACATCATCCCCAGCAAGTGGTCACCCTGGCCTACATTTTCATGCTTCCTTCCCTGGTATCAGTTCTTGGACCTCTCCAGAAAACAATGAAAGACATGGTCAGTGTTTGCAGGTAGGTATGGTTCCCTCGAAGCTTCTGTTCTGCGAGAAATTTTCCTTTGGTTCATGTAGCAATTCTTCATGTTTTCAGTTGAGTTGCTCACTCATCTTGGTCACAGTCTTTGAAAATAGTTTCAGTTCATTTACAGGTTTTGGAAATCATTCCAAGTAACTTCTTTCCTGGGACAAAATGGAGTGGCACAACCACCTATTTTATTGCAAATGGTGACTTTTCTAGGCCGTATTTATTGAGCAAAAGTGCTGAAAACTTAGATATGGTAACTTATTTTAGCTTCACAACAACCCAGAGAAGAAAGTAAAGATGAAGGAGTTTAATGACCAAAGTAGAACTGGGCCTTGACCCAGTGTTCTAGTGCCAGATCCAATGGCAGTTATTACCCAGGAAATACCCACTTCTCATAATGCTGCCTAATGTTTAATGGACTCATTTTAAAAAGCTACATCCATATGCTGTTATAACAAAATTTTCTGTATCTTATTCCTGAGCAATGGAGATCTTTGTGGACCAAAATACAGAACTCTCTATTACTTTTAGCTAACCAGATTTTGGATCATTATTCCAGGCTGTTATAGTAGATTAGATTCTGATTCTGTGCTCTAACACACTTGGCTATTAAACACACATCTGATAACTAATCTGTATATTCATGCAAGCTATTGATAATGGGTACAAGGAAGCACTCCACAAGGGTAAAGTGCTATTGAACATCTGGAGAGCTCCTTCAGCTTGGTATCATTTCATTAACTGACACCTTTTGGCATATGTTTTTGCATCCAGCTCTGAATTATATTAATTGTACCATCATTCAAACAGCAGACTATTATGAGAGACCTTGCTAAGTGCTTTATGGAACTGTCAAGTTAATGGCTAGCTTTCTTCTTGTAGAGTTAAGGAGGGCATTTTTGTCATTATAGAGTAACCACTGTCACATGATATACAAAACCAGAAATATCTCCATAATATTCTGAGTTCAGGGAAAGTTGGTAATTCTAAAGAATAACTTTTGTTACATTTTCAGTAATTCTATTTCGTTGAGAACTCTATATGGACAATGATGCATTAAATTTGAGAACAATTAAAAGGCAAAACTTCTTATATAGGTTTCTAACCAAACAGGAACTTTTAAATTTTATTATTACTAGGTTTCTGAAATCAGAGCTTAAAAAAACTATAATATAAAGTTAACATAAGGAGAAAAGATGTATATCAACGTCATATGTTCAAGCCCTAATATATATTCTATTTTGTAGAGGCTACTCTATCATAAATACATTATCCAATGGACCTGTTCCAATGTGACATTGGTAAGTCTTTTATGAATAACTTATTTTTCAAACCCTAATAATGAAAGTAAACCTAGACATTAGAGGCAAGGAAAATTTACCTACATTTTATTAGATTGTCTAAATAGAACTTGTAGGCTAATCACATAATTATGAGCAAAACTAATAAGAAAAAAACATAGTAAACAGATTATATAAATCTGGACAAAAATGTGACCTACAAGAACTTCTAGCTATATGAGGCTGATAAGAATAGGAAAAATAATAGAATTTAAGGAAGACTTGGAAAAGGAAATAGCCAAGCAAAGGAAGCAAAATTTAAGTCAAAATATTACTAGAAAGCTAATATATACACAATAAAGAATGAAACAGGTATGCCAGAAACTTAATTATGGTAAAGGGTACAGAAAACTATAAAAGACACAAAAGATTTCAGAAAAACACAAGAATAAACAGTGTTAAGGGGAAAGGTACATGTTGATTAAAGAAGAGAAAGACAGCACAATATAAGGATAATTGAGGTCCCCCACCCAGCAAGTGAAATAGATAAACAATGTGGATCTGGTGAGGTGGCTCCATGGTTAAGAATGCTCAGTATTCTTGTAGAAGACCTGAACTTGATTCCCAGCACCTGTGAAGGAAGGTACACAACCTCACGATCTCACAATTGCTGTAACTTCAGCTCCGGGTGATCCACTGTTCTCTTCTAGACTTTGTGGGTACATGCACACATCACACGTAGATGCACATATATACACGTGTTAAAAGTAAACTTATATCTCTTTCTTTTTGTCTTTTTTCTTCAGAGCCGAGGACTGAGCTCAAGGCCTTGAGCTTCCTAGGCAAATCTTCTACCACTGAGCTAAATCTCCAACCTTAATTTTTCTTTAAAAAAAAAAAAAAAGACGAAAAACAAATAACAGGAAAAATTCCTTGAAAAATGTTGTTCATCTGCAGGCTTAACATATATATACTGTATACTAGGTAAAATTATTCAGAGCAGTTGAAAAACAAGCTAGTTATCTTTTTCAACTTCAGGAAAAAAGGAAAAGAGTTTTCAATATCCAGGCAGGAAAAGAAGCCAACCAAAGGTTGGCAAAGTATAGATAATCATTCTGTGGATAGAACTGTAAGAAAGAATCTGTCATTAAAGAACATTATATCACTCAAGTAAAAATCAATATGCAGACATCCTGAAACATGAACTCAGAGCTTTTCTTCTTGAAAAAAATGCATGGTATAATTATGACTACAACAATGACAATAACAGAATCAAAATGAAGGACTCAGGAATAAAGAAACGCTGATTCTGTGAGTTGAAATCACAATAAAAATGAGATAAATCAGTGTGAACTGGAGAGATGGTTCAGTGGTTAAGAGCACTGGCTGCTCTTGCAGAGGACCCGGTTTCGTTTCCCAACACCCACATAGCAGCTGATAACTGTCTGTAACTCCAGTCCCCGTGGATGTGACGCCCTCTTCTTCCCTCCTCTCACTTCTACGAGAATTGCACGACATGGGTGCACTTACATACATGCAACAATATATTCATACACATAAATTTCTTTAAATTAATGAATAAAATCTAAAAAAAGATTAATCAGTGTGAGTACTATGGGTGCAAAATAGAATGTAAATATTTAACGCATAAGACTCAAAAAAATGATGCAATTAACAAAATTAGAAGATGGGTGACTAAATAGTAGCATTCAATAATGTCAAAAACCAAATCGTACCAGTTAAAAAATAAACACACCAAGATCTTAATATTTTTGAAGCATACCTGAAGCTTACAGGTATCTTTCAGAAATTGATGTTTTCTGAAACAAAGACTCTCTTTTCTCAAGTTCATTCTTTTTTTTTTTTTCAGAACCACTTCAGTAACTACAGAAACTCTAAGTTTTAGTATTTGTTTAAAGTAGTATGTATGGCAATGTTTTGTTTCTTCACCAGGGTACTAGGTGCCAGTCACATAGGTGTGTTCAGTTTGTAAAGATGTATCTGGCTGACATATATGAGTGAATACTTTTCTGCATATTTGTTAAACTTAATTGGTTTTTCGAACCTGCATCCATATAAGATTCTGGTATGAGAATCAGGCAAAGGGAGAATCAAAGGATCCAGCTATCTGCTTCAGAATGCTCTGTCTTTGGAGGGTAAGAACGAACTGAACTGAAGTGGTAGTAGAAAAGTAGTAAAGCTCTCTGAACCTTTGATCTTTAGGACAAATCACTGTTATTTTCTGCTCCTGTCAACTGCAGTACAAGAAATCAAACTAGGCATGCAGCTTGGTGGCAGAGAACGTGCCTTGCATGTGGGAGGCTCTATGTTCAATTCTCACTACCACGGGGGCGGGGGGTAATCTGATACTAGGGGCTTTTTTTTTTACTTGGTGTTGGACAGATTGCATCATTAGAGATAATTATATTAAAGGAATGTTTTTTTTTCCTTTAAACCCTTAAAATTTATTTCAGAGTATTCATTTGTGCAGCTTGTTGAAGTATGAATAGTCACCTTTACTATTCTGACAGATTGCTGATAACTGGAAACATCTAGAAACCTGATATTGGCTGTTCTAAGAGGTCTCTACTTCTAACCCTAAGTGTAGAAAAGATTATATTAATGGAGTCGTGTGTCTCCCTATGCCTTCATTTATACCTTAAACTTGACCAGAGGACTACGAAATTTATTTATAGCATCTCATCACCAGCCTGCAAAGAATGGACTTTATGTTAGTTTTAGTCCAGGGCAGTCCAAAATCCAACAGGAGTGTATAATCATTTTCCAGTGATTTCACAATTAGCAGAAATTTGGGATAAATTTATGGGTATACTATTAAGAGATACCTTGATTTTGACATAATTATCACATTGTTCCTGGAAAAATGTCAAAGAAACATGTTTTTCATTTGGTAGAAAATGATTGATTACCTGGGTTAGAATTATAAAATGTTCATTTGTGGTGTAATTTGTCCAGCTATATTTGCTGTAAATTTTATCTAGGGCTACAGGGTGTCCATAGAAACGATCCTTTGGTTTCCACTAGACAGACTCAAATACCTTTCCAATACTGATTATAAATCTGTTCCAAATCTAAGTGGGATTGCTGAAGTGATTGAAGTGATTCACATTATAATTAGATCTTGGGTTTTAGAAAGAGCAACCTTGATTTGCTTAGCAGAAAATCTGTAAAGTAAGAAAAAAAGAACAGCATGACCAGATATTAAAGCACATCGTTCACATTCAGTCTTTTCTTTTACCAGAAGGAGATGATCCAAATCACAGCGCTTTCGATGCAGAATCCAGAATAGTCCAAATTGAAGATTCTTGGGACTCTGTGATATATTAAGAAATTCTAAGCCAAGGCTTAGTGTTTGTTCCTTCAATTCTAAGTTTTTTTTCATTTAATTTCAGACAACACGCTCAGCTTCATTATATCCAAGTTGAAGTAAATTTATTGCCATTATAACAACCAGTTCAGCTGCTTTTATAATATTGTTCTTGACATACTGCTGGGACCATGACTTTCATACGTTCAACCAATTGGTTTGGGTGTTTCACATTTCTTTGTACCATTTGTGTAATTCTATTCTGGCTGGAAAATAAGAGTGTTTGGGTTATTGCTACCTAATGTCATGTTTAGTCAAAATTCTTTTGTGTATTCAGGTATAAGGCATTTATTACTTCTAGAATACCACCCCCAGTTGTATCTTCCAGACAGAAACAGGCTGTCTCCCCTTCCCTCCCCTCTCTTCCTCTTCTTCCCTTTCCTCCCTTCCTCTCGCTTCTATTTCATTTTCTCTAAGGACCGGGAATGGAAACTGAGTAGTGTCTAATGGAAATACACTGAAATTTCAAGTTCCTCATATTTTGGAATGCTCTATAGCATGCTCAAGAAACAAGGTGTTCAAGGAGGTTACGTTTACCTATAAGATGCTATAGAAAATGATATGATAAATGAACAAAACAGAAGAGACCACACATTGTAAAATAAGGGAATAATTCTGCATTCTTTTTTTCTCTATTATTTCTTTTTAATTCTGTAATCTTTTTTTTTCAGAGTTGAGACTTTCTTTAATGAAAAACAGTGTATAGGCCATTTCCAAGATTTGAGCACCAAACTGTTTCTTGGGAATGGCACAAACTTCCACAATTTTTAAAAAAATTATTTATTTAACAACCACATACTTAGAAGAAGCATTTCATTACAACAGCATTGACATGTTCAATAATATTTTCCTTTGCTAAGATGCATCTCTTTCAAAATTGGCTGTAAATTTTTAGGTTTACAGCTGAATTATTACAGTTATACAATATTGTACTCAGTATAAACCCTCTAAGACATAAAATTAAATGAGGTTATAACCTTTGAAAAAATCTCCATTTCATTATTAAAATACAGAGTTTCATACAGAAAAATTCATTTTTAATGCAATTGACATTAAGATGTTTGCACATGCATTTCTAATCGCTATATATCTGATTATTACTAGTCACAGTCGGTTACTTGGCATTTGAGCATGGATATAAAATCATCAGGTAGATTTCAGTAGTAATGTTTTTCACATCTACTAATTATTAAGGAGCAAATTTTTATACTTTGAAGAATTATTATTTTTAATTTTTAATAACTACATGATTAGAAGAAGCACTTCACTACAGCTTTAACATATTCAGTAACATACTCCAGAGCAAGAGTACATCTCTTTCACAAGTGGCTCTAAGTTTCTAGGTTCACAGTTGAATTAATACAGTTATACAATATTGAACTCAGTATAAGCCCTGTAAGACATAAAATTGAATGAGTTTTTAACCTTTAAAAAAGATCTCCATTTC
>NW_008330152.1:3554-3922 GCF_000622305.1 Nannospalax galili | reverse complement strand
CCTTCCCCCCACTAGAGCCCTTATACTCTGATATCCCTGCTACTCTCTGCTATGTTGTCGGCATCCCCAGCCATTCCCCACTACTTGCCCTTCAGGTGAATCTAGTCAGCCTATCTAGAGGTCTTTGTTTTAGGAGGGTCAGCTGTTCCTCATCTAGCAGCAATCAGTTCTTAATACCCCTTTAAATAAGATTGGGGTCTGCTGTTCATTTTCCCAGTTCTATGCTGGGTTACTACCTGGGAGTCCCTTTGGCCAATCTGGCCAACAACTAAAAAGAAGGTATCACCCATCTGGCATTGTTGCTTGTTATGTAGCCTTTAGCTATACATATGGACTCTTAGAAATTATATTGGCCCCTTTAAACTTTG
>NW_008330152.1:3103-3483 GCF_000622305.1 Nannospalax galili | reverse complement strand
TTAAGGTCATTTGAGGATCTGTTCCTCAGGGGTCACATGGGCTTAGGAGGGAGCCCCAGGCTCCTTTCTTTCACCAGTTCCACCTATGTGAAGATAAGTCAAAGGTCCTGCTTGACCATGGCTGGCTTCTCTTGGAAGCATGAAGGAAGTGATTCCTCTGTGTTGACCCTCCTCTTTGTAGATGGGACACTGGTTCAAGTCCATCTGCTGGGGTCTCCTCAGCCTCCGTGATCAAGAAGACAGGTGACCCACCACAATTACAGGACATTTTGAGAGATGCTCATGGTCCCCTAAAACTAGTCGACCTAGGAGGGCAAGGAGCAAAAAAGTGTCCTTTGTGTCCCCCTGACCAAATTATTATAGGCCTCAAAGTATGTCTG
>NW_008330152.1:0-1259 GCF_000622305.1 Nannospalax galili | reverse complement strand
AAAGATTTAAAATTTTCATTGTAGAGGTCTTTAATGTCTTTGGTCAGGTTTATTCAGAGATTTTTTTTTTGAAGCTATTGTGAAAGGGAATGTTTCCATGTACTCTTTCTCTGATTGCTTGTTATTGGTATATAGAAAGGCTACAGAATTTTGTAGATTAATTTTGTAACCTGTCACTTTACTGAAGGTGGTGATAATTTCTAGGAGTTTTCTGGTGAATTTTTGGTGTCTCTTAGATATAATATCATCTCATCTGCAAAAAGGGATAATTTGATCTCTTCTTTTCCAATTATTACTCCTTAATTTCCTGCTCTTGTCTTAATGCTCTTGCAAAAGTTTCAGGCACTATGTTAAAGAGAAGTGGAGATAGTGGACAGCCTTGTCCGGTTCCTGATTTCAATGGGAATGCTTCCAGTTTTTCTCCATTTAGAATGATGTTGGCTGCGGGTTTGTTATATATGGCCTTAAATATGTTGAGGTATATTCCCTCCAGTCCAGTTCTCTCTACAACTTTGAACATAAGTGCATGCTGAATTTTGTCAAAGGCCTTTTCTGCATCTATTGAGATGACCATGTGGTTCTTCTCTTTGAGCCCGTTTATATGATTTATGATGTTTATTGACTTATGTATATTGAATCATCCCTGCATCTCTGGGATAAAGCTGACTTGAACATGGCAGATGATCTTTTTGATGTGTGTCTGTATGCAGTTTGCAAGTATCTTGTTGAGAATTTTTGCATCTATATTCATTAAGGATATGGGTCTATACTTTTCTTTTTTGGTTGAATCTTTACCTGGCTTTGGTATTAGAGTGATGCTGGCTTCATAGAAGAAATGTGGAAGTTCTCCCTCCATTTCTATCTGTTTGAATAAATTAGGTAGTATTAGATGTAGATCTTCTTTAAATTCCTGAAAGTCTCTTCTTGATTTAGTTTTGTTGGTTCCCATGCCTTTAGATATCCATCCATTTCTTCTAGGTTTTCAAATTTATAGCACATAGGTTTTTAAAGTATTCCCTATAATGTTCTGTATCTTTCTGGTGTCTGTTGTGGTGTCTGATTTTGTTGATTTGGAGGTGCTCTTTCTTTCTTTTAGTTAACTAGGCTAGCGGGCTGTCAGTCTTATTTATCTTTCAAAGAACCAGCTCTTGGATTCATTCATTCTTTGTGTTGTTTTCTTTCTTTCAATTTCATTAATTTCTGCCCCAGTTTTTGTTATTTCTTCTTGTCTGCTGGGTTTGGGTTTCGTTTGCTGTTGC
>NW_008330151.1:1072-2638 GCF_000622305.1 Nannospalax galili | reverse complement strand
GGGGGCGGGTACACTCTGAGAAGCCACAGACCAAATCTCACTCTTGCAGGCACGATGGTCCTGAAATCGGACATAATAAATGTTTAGTAAATCACTTCTAGTCCAGGAAGTAAGCAGTAAGTGTCTCAGATCCTAACTGATGAAATGAACTCAGACCCATGGAATTGTCACTACCCAGGACTGTTAAATGCAACTTTACACCAATGTTGCAGTGCTTACCCTGTACACCACATACACTTGTGGAGACTTGGAAGTAGAGTCAGGGTTTAACTTTTTATCAGGCTTTACCCGCTCTTATTCTTCACCCATTTTATTTATTCAAGGAATATCTAATTCAACTGATAATCAGACTCTAAAATTTCAATGATTTCATTTCAACATCTCAGATGAATGAGCTGCTTTAACATTTCAGTCACACTGTTGTTGGTTCTTTTTCTTTTGATGTTTTGAGACAGGGTCTCCCTGTAGCCTGAGCTGGCCTGGAACTCACTATGTAGACCAGGCTAGCCTCGGTCTCACAGAGCCTTCCAAGTGCTGGGACTAAAGGTGTGCACCACCACATCTGGCTCTTGATTATTTTTAAAACACAGTTGAATCATCAGAGAAATCTGCTCTCATTTTAAAAAGAGAAAGTACATAAAATAGATTGAAATGTATAAAACACACTGCCTAAAGAAAACGACTGTTAACATTAAGTTTATTTCTTACCTGTATTTCTATATAAATGTGGGTATTCTTTCAGAAAATATTTTTCCCCCTTGAAAACTGTTGTTTTTGTGAGTTGGGTTAATAAAGACTGAACACATTTTATTTTGATTTTGATTATTTCTTTGGGATAGCTATTTCTAGGCATCATAATTTTAACTACATGGCACACTGCTTTTTGACACACCCTAATTTATCATGACCTTATCTCTTGGTTCCCGAATGAATTTTTTGCTCTGGGGTTAACCTCCCATGCTGGAGAGTGAAGAGCTGTCATGGAATCAGTTACTTCTCCTGCGCATTTCATTTCTATGTGTTGGGATTTCCCAATGGCATATGTGTTCCTTTTGTGGAAATGTTAGTGGAAATAGCCAAATTTATCAACCCTCTATCTACTCCATACAATTAGACAGAGGACTATTGCTATAAATATTCTAGTATCCTGTCATTGCAGTGGTCTAGTGGCCCTCGTGGGCCTCAGAACTGCACCCTGACAGCAGCATAGAAAAGCCATGACCCTGGCTTATTCTACAAGGGATACAAGTCTGGTAATGGGGCTCAGGCTGTCTTACTTTACGGGGAGAGTGTATAGTTCTGTGATTTTTTTCCAGCCTTATTTGAACATAATTAGTAAATAGAAGCTGTGTGTACTAACAGCATCTAGATTGGTGTTTTGATATGTGTATATTTGGTGAGCAGTGAATGCTTCCAAGAGTAAAAGCTGACACCGACTCAAGATGGAGGGAAATGGAAATGAAGAATGTGTTGAGGGAAACTCTCAGAAGCCAGGAATTTGTCTTCCATTACTACAATTGGGGCTATGATTTCACTTAAAATCTTAAAAATGTGAAATTGTTTAAG
>NW_008330151.1:0-748 GCF_000622305.1 Nannospalax galili | reverse complement strand
ATTCTCCCTGCCTAGCTGGATTCTCAGAGGACAGGGGAGAGGGAGTAGGCTCTTCTCACAGCCCAGGTCAAGGTCCCTTTGCACTGTGCCAAGTGCAAAGAATAAAAGACTTCCAGGGCACAGCTCTTTACCTGGTCACCATCTCCTTCTCTTTGTTGGATGCGTGTCCTCCAGTGCAGAGGGGTCGGCTTGCTGCAGATAGGAAGTAGAAACGGTGGTTTTTGAAATATTGGTCGATTAAAGGTAGAACAACCTGGAAGAAAGAAAAAGAGAAGAGATCTGCAGAGTGGACTTTTCGGGGAGGCAAAGAGCACTTAGAGACCTGCGCCTGTGCAGTGCTGTGCTAGGTCAGAGGATGTCACGAGAGTCCCCTCTGCTGTCCCCGTGTGTGTGTGTGTGCATGTGCATGCATGTGTGTGTGCACACATGTGTGTGTGTGTGTGTGTGTGTGTGCATGTGCATGCATGTGTGTGTGCACACGCATGTGGGGTGGGGGGGGATGTGCGGGGCTGTAACTATGGGGAACAGAGCAGATGCTCTACAGTCCAGAATTATTCCCTCCCTTTTTTTCTCTAAGTGAGATACTCTTTAATTCTTATTCATTCATTTTTATTTTATGTGTGTAAGTATTATGCCTGCATGTGTGTAAAGTGCACCCGTGTCATGCAGTGCCTACAGAGGACAGAAGTAGGTGTTGGATCCCCTGGAATTGGAGTTATAGACAGTTGTTAGCCACCATGTGGGTGCT
>NW_008330150.1:7212-11084 GCF_000622305.1 Nannospalax galili | reverse complement strand
TGAGAGGACAGAAGGGGAGAGGGGATGGGGGCCAATGATCAAAATTCATTACATACATGTTGGAAATTGTCAGAATGTTTTTTTCTTTTTTCTTTTTTTTTTGAGAAAAAGTCTCACTATATAGCTCTTGCTGGTCTGGAACTTGCTATGTTGATCAGGTGGGCCTTGAATCTTGCCTCTTCCTTTCAAGTGCTGGGATCAAATGTGTGTGCCACCATGCCCAGCCTGTCAAAGAATTTTTTTTAAAACCTTAAAAGAAGAAAAATATGACAAATCCTCCCCCAACCTCCCACACCTAACATCCATTTAACACCAGAATGCTCTGGTTTTCTACAAAGATGAGGCACATAGGCATCATACTGGCAGTGGTGCCCACTGTGGAGACTGTACACCTGAATGGTTGTGAAGGATAGCATGCTTATTTTCTGCTTGGTATAATGAAGCATTCTTTATAATCTGTACTTTTATCATAAATTTGGATTAAGCGAAAAAAGCTTCACTAAGTACGAAGTGAATATACTACTTGACAAGAAAAGATTTGTAAAGAACAAGGAGAATTCAGAAAAAGATTCCTACTTACCATTGCCTGAAAACCATGGCTGCCCCCAAGGTCGACATAGACAGCATCTTTGTCATAGAGCACACCCCCAACTCCAGAGAGAGGTGCGTAAACCAGCTTTTCCTTCTCATTTAGACAGCGCTTCTTCTGCTGTTCCGGAAGAGCACAGGGGTCTGGGAGGAAACTCACATCGCTAACGGCAAAATCTCCCACACCTGGAAGACAGTACCAGGAAGCAACATGACCGGCAGTCGACTGTCGGCAAAACACCTGTGGTTTTGAGGGCTTACAGCATGACACTCAGAAAAGTATGGGAGGGGCTGGAAAGATGGCTCAGCAGTTAAGAACACTGACTGTTCTTCCCGAGGATCTGGCTTTGGTTTCCAGCACCCACAGGGTGGCTAACAACCACAACACCAGTTCTAGGTGATCCTCTTCTGGCCTCCACAGGCATTGCATACACATGGTGCTCCTACATAGATGCAGGCAGCATCCATACACTACATGGGTGCACTTGCCTACATGCAGGCAATACATGCGTACACATAAAATAAAAATAATAAATAAAATATTTTTTAAAAAAGGCATCAGTGAAGTCAACTGCCTCTCGAGTTAAGACAAGATTCACACCCACACAACTTGGCAGATAAGGCATAGCTGGATTACTTCTAAAACCTCTAGAAAATGGTTCTGCCTAATTTATTCATTTTTCAGTTTTATAAAGGAATGAAGTCAGCCCAAGAGCTCAACAAATACAAAGTAAGACTGTAACAGTAAGTGATACCTGGCATGTGAATCTGGCTTTTATTTTTCAAGTATGCTCCTCTTAAATAAACATAAAGAGACACCTTTTGGTCACACTTAATGTTTGTTCAGATATCCTCAGGGTTTGTGAAATCTTCCATCCTAGAAGAATAATACACAATCATATAACTGTCAAGTTGTTTATACTTCTCTTCACATGTTGACAATTCTTCAAGTTCTTGTTCATGGGCTGGGAGTATGGCTCAGTATTTGAGCACTTGCCTAGCAATGAGGCCTTGACTTCAATCATAAGCCTAAGAAAGACACAAACATTCTTACTCACTAAGCATGTCATTTAGAAAACTAAAAAATATAGAAATAAGGAAGCATGATACAGCACCTTCTAGAAGAAAAAGAACAAACACATGACTGCATCCCACAGGCTGTATGTGATAATGCACTCCACAAGACACCTCAGCAGAAATGATATCCACACACATAGGGTCACATAAAGCAGAGAACATGGGTAGTACAACCCTTTACAGACGGGGGTTAATCTGCTGGCTGAGTCTTTTTGGATTAGCTTAAATTCCTCCAATGGAGGCTGAGAAAACATGAAGAAACCACAAGCCAAGCTAAGGCACTGGGTACTGGAGCACTGGCACAAAGAAGGCATCATTGGTGCTTAAAAATCTTCCATTTCTCTTACTTGTTTTTAAGCAATGATGGGGATCAAACCAAAGGCCCTGCAGGAGTTGCTGCTGTACCCCAGCCCTTACCTCCCATTTTTCTAAACCCTTCATAAGTATTGACTCTAGAAGGCATGGCATCTTTCAGTGAGTGCACAATATAAGCATTATCACTGTCTTTTTTTAACCTTTAAAAAGTTAAAAGGACTCCAGCTGTAGGCAGCTGCAAGTACCCAGGAAAGTGTCACAATGCTGGGAGAATAGCTGATAGCTGGTTGGCATTCTAGGCATGGTTCATGCCAACTGTGTTGTTAACTGTTCCAGGATTTCAGCATAGTTACCACAGATTGAATTATTAAAGACTGACCACTATTTCACTTGCCTGCTTTTCTAGGTATTTCTCCCTATAAGAACTATCCCTCATAACGTTTGTCCAGGGGTGCAAGCATACGTTCAGAAAACTGATGAGGTAAAAATAGATACTTCGGCCGGGCATGGTGGTGCACACCTTTAATTCCAGCACTTGGGAGGCAGAGGCAGGTGGATCCCTGTGAGTTCAAGGCCAGCCTGGTCTACACAGTGAGTTCCAGAACAGCTGGGGATACAGGGAGACCCTGCTTCAAAAAGACAAAAAAGAAAAGGAAATAAAGAGACCAGGAAGAACAAATTCACATTCATTTTACCTGTCTTCCAGGATGTAAGGATGTGAAGTTTGCCATGTGAGTGGCCTAAACTTCATAACTGTAATAAACCGGGCCAGGTTGTGGATCTCTTGGTTCTGATATTCCCCATGTACCATTCCAGAAAGGTAAAACAGCTTGGCCCCCTAAAGATATGACAGACAGAAGTGAAAACTGAATGTTTTCAATACTGTTTCAAGATGAAGGTCTTAAATAAGGAACCCTAAGAAGGCAGATCATGGGTGAAGCCACCGACTTGGTGTTTCAAAGCCTAGCTGCCTTCATCAGGACTTGTCCTGTGAGGGCCTCATCAAAGGAGACTTCCTTACTGTCAAACACAAGCATTAGTCTGAGCATGCAAAGGAGAAGGTCATGAGGTTCCTGAGCAGAGAAAGGAGTGACCACTGGGCCAGAGCAGCATGGGGAGAAGGAATGGCAGTCCTGGTTCTTGATTAGCAAAAGCTTCAGATGCACGCTAGTAAATTGTAACCAACATTGTCTCCTGTAGGTGGTACAGAAGTGAATGAGAAAGAACCAAGGGCTACCCAGGTAAAGACAGCATTTAGGGAAATGGTTCAGGGACTGGAAAGATACACAGGAAAGTCAGGAGGCAAATCCTGGAGATGTTTAGTAACATCTCTTCACTACTCTCGGCTGTCGAGGACTGCAGTGATGGTGCAGTGCTCTCTGCTCCTACTGGGTAGACCTCTGTCCAGAACTAGTGCTTCAGCTGCTTCTTTGTTTTCTTCAGTTGCTTATTGTGCTTGAAAGAGTCCAGGTGGGTGAGAATGCCCATGATTTTAGGAAAGCCATGCACTCGAAAGATGTTTAGAAACTCAAATGTCTCCATTTCAAACCCAAAGCTGGCATCTATAAGCATCAGCACCTAGAAACAGAACACAATTTCTCAAGGAAGCCACAGAAACAGACCACTCAAATAAAGAGGCAGCAAATTATGACCCTTGGGCCAAATCCAATCAATCATTTGTTTCTTAAATCTTAAAAAGAACTCCAACAACAGCATCTCCTTTAATACGTATACTCTTAAAATTACAAAAGCATTAATTAGCATTTCAGTCATTTAAAAAACATAAGGTTAGCCAGGCGGTGGCATAAACCTTTAATCCCAGCAGAAGCCAGGGAGCTCTGTGAATTAAAGGTTAGCATGGTCTACATAATGGGGTTTCACACCACCACCGC
>NW_008330150.1:4565-6322 GCF_000622305.1 Nannospalax galili | reverse complement strand
ATAATAAATTAAATAAAAATATTTGTTGCTTTTAGAGCTAGGCATGATGGCCAGGTCTATACTCAGAAGATCTACTCCCCTTGGAGGGATTATGGGCAGTTAATGGATGCTGGGCAGAGGTGTCATTGATACATTGCCCATGTTCCAGTAAATAACTACCAACTCATGCAAGCAACCATAATTAAACTAATGGGTAAAATAAATAAATACAAAGACCTCAAAGTAGGGGGGGCAAGTTGGAAGGAAGGATTTCATCAGTAGAGGGGAATGTGGAAGGGTAATGGGGGATGAGAATGATCAGAGTTCTAGAAACCTATTTTGAAAAAGCAATAACAAAAAGTATTCTTTAAAAAGAAAATTACACCTTATAAAAAGGAAAAGAGCTGGGTGTGGTGGTGCCTGCCTTTGATAGCACTCAGGAGGTGGAGGCAGGCAGATCTCTGTGAGGCCAGTTTAGATTACATAGTGAATTACAGGTCAGCCGGGGCTGCAAAGTGAGACCCTGTCTCAAAAAACCACAAATAAATAAATAAACTAATTAAAATGATAAAAGTTAAATAAAGGAAAAGAATGGAAGTTCTGACACAACTAAGAGCAAAGAGTTTCACCCTGAGACAACCATTGACAGCCTCAATTTCATCATATATAAAGTGCATATAAAATCTAAATGTGCATATTGGTGACTATGGGAGCTAAATTACAGAAAGCTGCCTACAAAGGATTCAAGAAATGCTAGGCATCATGATATGTGGGTATACATACATGTACATATAGATACAAATGTTCTTTTTCATGTATGTTCATTATCATATCAATCCTATGGTTGCATTTAGATTTTAGAACACATCTTCATGCAATGCACATCCCATTTTTGGAGGTTTTTTTTTGTGACAGTTTCTCCTGGAGCCCCAGCCAGTCTGGAATTCACTATGTAGACCAGGCTGGCCTCGATCTCATAGAGATCCTCCTGCCTCTGCCCTTCCTGACCATTATAACAATTATTATAATTTTTCACTCACTCCAGCAGAGGCAGGTAGATCTCTATGAGTTTGAGGCCAGCCTGGTCTGCATAGCAAGTTCAGGCCAGCTGAAGCTGTATAATGAGACCCTGTCCCCCCAAAAAACAAATGCAATTTCAAACACATCTACTTTGTCCTTCATGATACCATTTCTTAATAATCACAAAAGTTCTTCCCTTCAATATGGGATAATTGACCCAGTACACTGTCATAATCTCCATTAAAAACCCAGGCCCCCTCTATTGACTTACCAGATCTGCGACTCTAGCTAGATCAATCATAACATTAATGTCACACCCACATTCAATAATGGTAAGTCTGCGCTTTTTACCTATAAGTGAAAAGATGAAAATTTTACTTTTTAAAAACCCTGAAAATACTCTACCCATTAACTCTATAATTAACACATTTTGTACAGTGTCATCTACATTTATAGGCTCTATTGACTTACCAGATCTGCGACTCTAGCTAGATCAATCATAACATTAATGTCACACCCACATTCAATAATGGTAAGTCTGCGCTTTTTACCTATAAGTGAAAAGATGAAAATTTTACTTTTTAAAAACCCTGAAAATACTCTACCCATTAACTCTATAATTAACACATTTTGTACAGTGTCATCTACATTTATAGGAATTCTCATATCAGAATCATAAACAACAATGGAAATTCACATGCCAAAATCACAATGAAAGAATAATAAAATGGAAAGCCAAAACACTATGTCCCCACCAA
>NW_008330150.1:0-4202 GCF_000622305.1 Nannospalax galili | reverse complement strand
AGATGTGGGACACCATGAAAAGACCAAATCTACAGATCATAGGAATAGAGGAAGGAGAAGAATTTCAGGTTAATGGTGTTGACTAGATCTTAAACAGGATTGTAGAAGACAATTTCCTGAAAGTAAGGAAAGGCATCCCCATCCACCCTGGTTTCCTTGCATCCATCTCTCTTTAATTATACAATATATTAGCTACACCCAGATAAATAAGTGCTCAAACAGGGATAATTCTAGCTGGGCATGGTGCTGCACACCTTTAATCCCAGCACTCGGGAGTCAGAGGCAGGCAGATCTCTGTGAGTTCGAGGTCAGCCTGGTCTACATAGTGAGCTCCAAGCCAGATAGGGCTACAGGGAGACCCTGTCTCAAAAAGACAAAAAAAAGGGACGAACATATATACTTTACTTGTAGTTATGTTATATATAATTGGGTCAAGTACTCCCATAAAAAGGAAGAGATGGTAGTTATAATGGGTAAAAACAAAAAACATGATCCCAATATAGTGCTGTCAAAAAGCAGCACACTTTAGATCAGAGAACAAATGAATGAACCAATGAATGAATTTATTGGGCTCACTTATAAAACTGTGTGAGGGGTTACTTACAGGAGTGTTGGTGACTCCCAAACAGCTACTTCAGAGGAAAGCCCTAGCTCAGCATAGTTGTCAATTAACTTTCAATTAACTTTCTACCTCCTACACACTCTAGCACGTCCCAAGACCATGTGAAGCTAGGATAGGATTTCCTTCAACTGTGAGGAAGTAGAAGCCAGTGAGTTACTGGTGTCAGGTATCTGATGACTCCCTACTATAAAGGAATGTTAACAGACTGGGTCTTGTGGGAGTCACATGCAGATAACAACTCTGATTTCAAGATAGCAGTAGCCAGTGGGGGCTGAGCCTCTGCCCCGCCAGAGAGGCAGGACGTGGCGCTCAGTGATGGGGGCCGAGGAGGGGTAAGTGTGCTGCTCGCCTCCCCAAGACTCTCAGATGCAGCAGGGAGTTTAGTCATGCAGGAACTCATTTATTGTAAGTGTTACAATGCTTATAAAGGCAAAAAACACAATCATTAGCATAGGTGGGAACCTATCCTCCAATCCTGTGGAAGGTTACGTAGAGCAGGCAGGCTCCTTTCAATGCACTACTATGGTGATCAGGAGGTGCTCACGCATTTTCCCCCTGGTTAGTCTCCAATTACCTACACTTTTTCTTATTTTTTGTCCCTGGTCCAATTGCTTAGCTCCTCCCCCCACTGAGGTGGTCGGGTGCCATTTTGAACGCAGCTTCCCTACAAGTGGGTATACATTGCCTTTCTATGTTCATAGCTGAGCAGGACCTTAGTGACGATGCTCCCCTAGCAAAGTGAATGGCATCTGTCACTGTGAATGCTAGTGAGCAGGGATGAAGAGGTGCTCTCAGTTCTCACTTGATTTCTTCATACCCTACGATTACATGTAGTGTCTTCAGCAACAGCATCTTATCATCTAGTTCTGGTATTCAACCAACATCAGTGGCAACAGCCTGTATTCTGTGGGAGACCTTAGGGCCCCCCACCCAGATCAACAACTTGTACAGAATAGTCCACCTCTACCCTTAGAGTTTTTCTTCAATAATCTTACAGCTTCTGGGAATGTCTTTATTCTGAGTACACAGTGCATTCTAACTCTTTATTCATTTTTTTTAACATTTATAGGCATAAGCTGATGAAGGATTTTTCTCAGTTTTCTTGTTGGACAGCAACTGTACCTCTCTCAAGCCTACAGAACTCTCAAGAATTTTCTAGTTGTGTTTGACCCTTGCACCTTATGCACACTGATTACCCATCTTCACTTCTTTGGCTGTGCTTACACATACTTCAGATACTTTTCTAAAACACTCATAGATTAGCATTATATAATGAAAACTTTTTTGTTGTTTTGTTTTGTTTTTATGACAGGATCTTACAGTATAGCCCTGGCTGGCTTGGAACTCATTACATAGACCAGGCTGGTCTTGAATGCCAGAGATATGCCTGCTTCTGTCTCCTAAGTGCTGGGATTAAAGGCATGCACCACCACTCCTGGCCTAATGAAACTGTTTTAGAATGTGGGCAGGATCCCTGAAGGCTCACATCTGACCATTCCAAATGAGTGTCAGTTGCCTTAGGATTCAACAACTAAGTCAGGAAACTACTAAGGGGCCATCAGTGGGGGGCTTTTAAGGGAGGGAGGATAGAATTCAGGTGGTATGAAGGGGACATGAAGAATAATGTAACAGGAGGGTTAAGTGGGGTAGGGGATGAGAGGGCAGAATAGAAGAGGGAGTATGGGGAGGGATAGCATTAAAGACCTTAAAAAAGCCATATGGAAACCTGCTACAGTAGCATTCTAAAATATACATAAACGTACATAGAGAGTTTAAGCATAGATACCCAATAATGGAGGACAATGCTCTCCCAGACACCACGGGTTATCAAAAAGCCTAGTGCCAAGTATGGGTCACCTCTTTTTGTGTTGTTGGTCACTGGCATCTCATAGATGACAAAACATTCCAGGCTATTGCCATTACTTTTGGTTACCCTCCAGAACTTAGTGGTAAGGGTAAGACCCTATGGCCAAAGACACCACATACTGGAGTCATAGAACATGGAGAAGTCTAGCTGGTACTGACTTGGAAGCTTCATCCCTACTGGCTAGGTTTAATTATGCATACTATGGGGTAGTAATCAAGAGTTTTACCCAACTGAGAACTTTGTGAGCCACAGTAATGATTGGCCTGGCAAGATAGGTCCACTGGTGCAATAGTGGCATGAATTTTATGTGAGAAACTGACCAATTTCTTTTTGTTTTGTTTTTTATTTTTCTTTTTAAAGACAGGGTCTAGCTGGCCTAGAATTCACTATGTAGACCAGGCTGGCTTTGATCTCTTAGTGATCCTCCTGACTCCTGAGTGCTGGGATTACAGGTGTGTATCACCACATCTGGCACCAAAAACTTTCTGATTGGACTTAAGGTCTGCTCCACAAGATGGAATTCATAGCTGGCATTGTTAATTGGGCCAAGAACCCATGGGTGACTAAGTCACAAGCCCTAGGGAAGAATGTACTAGTACAATTCTGCTACACATTAAACTGCCCCCTAAGTACTTATCTTTATTTTCATAGATTAGTGCATCTCTCAGCCCTCATTAGAGAAGCTTCATTTTACAGTAGATGGCAGTTAATACAGAGGTCAATGCACAGAGACCACAGAGTACTTAGTCCTAGATGGACATCTACATCACACCTCTTCCTCCCAAGGCTCAGGAATCATCATGGAAGAGGAGCAGGATGTAAGAGCCCAAGGTGGTTGATGCCTACTGAGCAAGTGTTTTCCCAGAATCACAGGGCACTTGTACACATAAACTCACAGTGGCTGTGATGGCATGCACAAGACCTGCACAAGATCAAACCAGGCAAATCATAGCACAGATGGGGGAGGGGGTTCGTAAAGTCTCACCCCACTACTGACAATTCATTGGCTGCTTGGAGAGAGGGTGACTACCCATGACCCAATAGAGGCCCTGCACACATACACGTAATGCCAGAACTAAGTGGACTGAGTGAGTTTTTTTTAAAAGAACAAATGAAGTTAGGTGGGGAAAGTGATTCAGAATGGGGAGGAATTGAGGGGGAGAAAACTGGGGGTGAATTAATAAGAACACTTTATATATGTGTATGAAATTCTCAAACAATAATAAAATAGACCTTATCCCTGAACACTAGACAAGGACAAAAATAAAGGCAAGAAAGAGGAAAAGTTGGGAGGGGGTGAGGAGGCAGCGGGTGGATATGATCAAAATGCATTGTATGCATATGTTAAAAACTCAAAGAAAAAAAATTGAAAAGATCCTCACCTAGTCAGAAGCAACCATCAGAGGCAACCAACTAACTTTTAGTTACATAGCTAAGAATTTTCTGAGAGGATAAGCCAAATGAAACCAATTGTTTTGATTTACTTCTACATTCACTCTATGAAAATCTGTCTTATGCTTCAATAAATCCAAAAGATTCAAGAAGAATGTTATTCATATCTTGCATCATTCTGAAAGAAATATTGGACATAATGGTTAATCTTGATTGAAAAATTGAATTGAGAGATACTTGATGGATTAGTTAACATAAAGTGTATCTACAAGAGCATTTCCAGAAATTATGGTCATGTGTGACAGGAATTGAGGAGAGATA
>NW_008330149.1:0-350 GCF_000622305.1 Nannospalax galili | reverse complement strand
TTCTTTTGAGAACTCTCTGTTCAGCTCCTTAGCCTATCTTTTAATTGGGCTACTTCCTTTCTTGATCCTCTGTATTTTGAGTTTGTTATATATTCTGGATGTTAAACCTCTGTCAGATGTGTCGCTGGTGAAGATTTTCTCCCATTTTATGGGTTTTCTCTTCACTTCCCTGGTTGCCTCCTTTGATGTACAGAAGCTTTTTAATTTAAGGAGGTTCCATTTGATTCTTGCCCTTGTTTCCTGAGCAATTGATGTCCGGTTTAGAAAATCCTTTCCTACATCTATATCTTGTAGATTTTTTGCCAATATTTTCTTCTAAGAGTTTCAGAGTTTCAGGCTTCACATTGAGG
>NW_008330148.1:4108-5391 GCF_000622305.1 Nannospalax galili | reverse complement strand
GACATAGCCACAGGCCAGTGTGATCTAGGTGATTCCTCGGTTGGGGCTCCTTTTCCCACATGACTCTAGGTTGTGCCAAGTTGACAATAAAAACTAGGACACTAGGACAGAAAGCTCCCCTGGGTTTTACATCACCTATGGAAGAAAACCTCTGCTCTTGAGACCTGCTGAGCGCCTGCCTTCCTGTTTCTGGACTCCCCAGCTTCTAGCCCTCAGAGGGCTATGATGCTTTTGCTCTCTTTAACCTGCTCTTATATATTTTCTAAGATTCTGACCCTCGTGCTCAGAATCTCTTTCCTGCAGTCTCCCATTTATAGCCTCAACTCAGACGTCACCTCTATGACATCTGCATCCTTCCCTGAGTGGGCGCTCCATCTCATTGAGCCTATGCTCCTCTCCAGTCCCCACCAATCACGGGTGGGGTCAGGTTGCATCCTTCCTTATAACCCCCCAGTGTCTAGAAAGTATATCTAAAAAATACGTATGTTCAGTGATGAAGTAGATGAGTGAACAAGAAGTAGGAATTCGTCTTAGGCCATATTGCTCATGTGTTTCCTTCTCCAGGCAGGAAAAATACTGTTGTATTATAAGGATCAGACCAAAGACATCCTGATAAGATTCACTGCCTGGTGCTGTATTCTTGTAAGTAACCAGTATTGCCAAGATTGGTTTTAGTCCTACTCAAATATATTTAAGAAGTGCTTAGCAGCACTCTTGTAGCAGCTGTTAACTCATTGTGACAGAGAGCATTTTCACTTGAATAACAAAAAGGAACAGATCATGGAAGTCTAGGAGTTGGGGCCACACTTACCTGTGTTCCTATGGGAACTTTGAATATTTGTTTTATATGGATTTTTATGCACTTTTCAGACATGATACTAATGTGTGCCCCTCAGCTGCTGAGCAAGCATTTGTAGCTTGTACAAAGGCAGAATGGGCCAAAAGCTTAGTGTTGTGACCTGTTTTAAAAATAAAGTATCTTGAAATAATTAGGTATTGGAAAATGTTTGCAACATTGCCCTTCCAGAAGGGGCACAAGTCCTGCCTAGGATACTGTAATCTGACAGCAGTAGTACGGCAAACAAGGGAAAAGATGGGTGGGCCAAGGCCATGTCCTCTCTGTATAGTGGCACTCTGCTCAGCCCACCCTGTTTGCAGTTGGCTGTGACTTGGTACCTGGAACCTGTTGATAAGGAATGCCATCTGCTGACCACCTGTTTGGCCTGGCCTGTGAAGGCATGTAAGGCCCTTTGAACCTTGCCTGCAGAAACCATGGGTGTTCT
>NW_008330148.1:0-2292 GCF_000622305.1 Nannospalax galili | reverse complement strand
AAAATATTTATTATTTTTGTATGTATCAGTGTATTGCCTGCATGTATGTAAGTGCACCTGTGTTATGCAGTGCCTGTGGGGGTCAGAAGAGGGCATCAAATTCCCTGAGAACTGGAGTTACATATGGTTGCTAGCCACCACATGAATGCTGGGAATCAAACCCAGGTCCTTGGCAAGAGCAGCCAGTGCTGCTAACTGCTGAGCCATCTCTTCATTATTGTTTATAATAAGATAGGATTATCATGTGTGTGCGTGTGTGTGTGTGTGTGCGTGTGTGTGCGTGTGTGTGTGCGTGTGTGTGTGTCTGTGTTTGTATGTACATGTGCATGTATATGTGGAGGCCAGAAGATCCCTGGGTCCCTGGGATTACAAGTGTGTGCTGCCTGTCTTTTCACATGAGTTCCAGGTCATCGTGCTTGCAGAGCAAGTACTTTACTGACCTAGCCTCCCTTTTTCTTGTCTTTTTGGTTTTTTCTTTTTAGAATTATTTTCTTTAAGACAGGATCTCATTCCATAGCCCAGACTGACCTGGAACTCAATATGAGATCCAGGCTGGCCTTGAACTGTTGTCTCAACCTCCCAAGTGCTGGGATTACAGATATGAGCCACTGCACCCAACTTTTACTTTCTTAATATGCTATCATAAAGATTATACATTGAAAGAAATGCAAAGCGGCCATAGCATGGGATAAATGAAATGGTTTCGATGTCAGATCAGATCATCTCAGTGACTAATTTTAGCTAGAGTCCTGTAATAGTTATGTTCTCTGGACCTCAAGTTTTCTGCTAAAAACTGAGTCAAAGTTGTCATTTTCTTTTCAGACGTAGTGTTGAAGAGTTCATTGTTGGACTGCAGTCAGCAGTTCAGTGGTAGATCATGTGCTTTGTGTGTTCAAAGTTCCATGCCAAACATTCATTATAAAATGAATTCTTAAGAATAATTTTCTCATTTGTGTGTGTGTGTGTGTGTGTGTGTGTGTGTGTGTCTGTGTGTCTGTGTGTCTGTGTCTGTGTGTCTGTGTGTGGATAGGCCAGAGGACACCTTGCAGGAGTTGCTTCTCTGTTTCCACCATGAATGTTCCAGGATAGAACTGAGGTCATTTGGCTTGGCAGCTGGTGCTTTTAACTGCGGAACCTTCTTACCATTACTACTTCCTAATAATTTAAAAATGCAGTTCACACTTAAATACCTAAGATATGTATCTCTTATTTGGAACAGTAGGCAGTAATACAAATATGTGCATTTTTTTTTACTGAATTCATTTCAAGAATTAAATGATCAGGAAAAACATGTTCTGAATCTCTCTTTAAGGGATGAATTCTATTCTGGTGTATGTTGGTCATGAGGTATTTGAGAACTACTTCCCCTTCCAGTGGAAACTGAAGGATGAGCAGTCGCACAAAGAACATCTCATTCAGAAAATAGTTGCCACTGCTCTCTGGGTGCTCATCGCCTATGTTCTCTACAAAAAGAAGGTGTTTTGGAAAATCTGATTGTGCCTGCTGAGATTTATTACTGGAAGATTCTAGTGGGCCTGGAGAACCATTGGAGTGGCTTATCAAAGGTGTCCTCGCTTAAAAAGGACACGTATTTCCAGATGCTTTGCCCGAGCTGCTTTACTCAGACGTGAGAATTCTGCCTGCATATCTGTGACTGTATGTTTGAAATATCATCAGGGTTTTTTCCTCCATTTTCTATGAAATTGATATATTTGGGACTTTCATGAAAATCTCGTTTAACTTTTCAAAAGGCATTTACTATGGGCATTTTGCCTCTATGATGAATAAGAGACTTCAGGATTGGTGGGCTGGGGATGTGAATCAGAGGTAGAATGCTTGCCTACCTTGTACAATGCCCTGGGTTTGATCCCTCATACCATAAGCAAATAACAAGAGCACAGGAAAGCCCCCAAATAGTCTAGGGTCTGATTCTTACTGACTTTATTTCCTGAAAACTCCCATTCCACATGTATGTGAGTGCCAGCAAAACAATTCCATGATTTCTGTTGTGTTCTTACTGAATGGACTGTGCCATAATACTGTCTGATTTTTTTATTAAATGCAATTTAGTGTTTCTAGGAATCCAAAGTAATTTTTCACAAGACTTTTGTAGGTCCACAAAATACTTTGTCAGAAGATATTTGCTTCTTTCCCCACTTGGAATAAAAACTGAAATATAGATGAAATATTGCCAACTGCTTTTATAGCCATTTATCTACTCACCTTTCTATTTACTATCCTTCCTATCTGTCTATCTATCTATCTATCTATCTATCTATCTATCTATCTATC
>NW_008330147.1:0-811 GCF_000622305.1 Nannospalax galili | reverse complement strand
ACACACACATACGCACACACATACACACATACACACACATACATACATACATACACACGCACACATACACACACATACATACACATACCTACACACATACACATACATACATACACACATACACATGCATACACACATACATACACACACATACATATGCACACACATACATACACATACACACATACATACACACACATACACACACATACACACAGACACACACGCACACACACAAAAGCCAGACATGGCCAGATCAAGTAGAAGATAAAGCTAACTACAGGAAAGAACTAGAAGACAAACACATAAAGATGGGCTTGGTACGGCTTTGAGTTTAAAAGGAGGTGGTCAGAGTAAGGAGCTTGGATAACTTCAAGGAAAGTTAGCTTAAAAGTGCTTGAAATAGGGGGTTGGGAAGATAGTAAAGTGCTTGCCATGTAAGTATGAAGACCTGAGTTGAATGCCCAGAACCCATGTAAAAAGCTCTGTGTGGTGGCACATGCTTGTAATCCCACTACTGGGGAGGCAGATCCTGGTCAGTCTAGCTTAGTTGGCAAGTTCCAGGCCAGTGAGAAACCGTGTCTAAAATTCAAGGTAGTTGGTACCTGAGGAATGGCACCTGAAGCTGTTGATACATACATACACACATACATACACACATACACACACATACACACACATACATACACACATACATACACATACACATACACACACATACATACATACACACATATACACACATACATACACACGCACGCACACATACACACATACACACATACATACACACATACATACACACACACAT
>NW_008330146.1:6250-10461 GCF_000622305.1 Nannospalax galili | reverse complement strand
AAGATTAATTAAACTGTAGAAAATTTGACAATATTTATCAAAACATTAAAAATGTTAATTTATTTTAGAAATTCCCCCACTAAAAGGCTCATGATTGGGACTGGAGACAGCTCAGCAGTTAAGAGCACTGGCTGCTCTTGCAGAGGACCCAGGGTTCAGCTCCCAGCACCTACATGGCAGCTAACAACTGTCCCTAACTCCAGCTCTAAGGGATCTGACCACCTCTTCTGGCCTCCACAGGCACCAGGCATACATATGGTGTACTAACATACATGCACTCATACATATAAAAATAAAATAAAATAAAAAAATTTTTTGAGACAGGGTCTCCCTGTAGCCCCAGCTGACCTGGAACTCACTATGTAGACCAGGCTGGCCTCAAACTCACAGAGATCCACCTGCCTCTGCCTCCCAAGTGCTGGGATTAAAGGCGTGCACCACCACACCCGGCTCATACTCAGAACTAGTGAATGGCTCAGTGGTTAAGAACATGTACTGCTCTTCCAGACGACCTGAGTTCAATTCCCAACAACCACACTGGGTGGTTCACAATCGCCTTAACTCCAGCTCCTGAGGGACGTGACACCTCTGGTTTCTATATGCACCTGCACTCACATGCATATACTCACACAGAGACATACACACATACCCATAATTTTAAAAAATAATAAAAACAAAAAAGGTCCAGGATTATACTCAGATTTAGCACTAAGTTTATCATTTTAAGAGAAAAAAATATGAATAACCCAAATGCTGATTGATTATACAACATTCAAACAATGAAATCATTTAAAAAATCCTTTAAGAAAACAATCAATGACAGGTTAAAGATTTTTAAAATATATTAAATGCAAATTATCCCATTCCCACCCTTCTCCAATTCCTCAGTCATGCCAAAGATACTAACTGATCATGGCACTCTTGCCTTCAACCTCTTATCAGAATTCTTTATATCACTGCTTGGAATGTAGATTAGTAGCAAAGCCCTTGACCAGCATTCATGAGAACTCTTCCTACAGTCCTCTGGGCACCTGACACCAACTAGAATTGGCACCAGAAATAAATGTTGATTTAGTCAAAGGATGGATTTTTTAATTTTATTTTATGTGTATGAGTGTTTTGCCTACATATATGTAAGTGCACTTTGTGCATGCAATGTAGCACAAAGGCCAGAAGAGGGTGTCAGATCCCCTAGAACTGAAGTTATGAATGGTTGGAAGCTGCTATGTGGGTATTAGGAATTGAACTCGGGTCCTCTGGAAGAACAGCAAGTGTTCTTAACCAATGAGCCATGTTTCTAGCCCCAAAAGACAGATTTTGACCTAGTTAACTAGTAAAATAATGAAGAATAGTACAAAAGAAACATAAAAAGTGACATGTATCTTTCATTTCTCTCTTACACTTTGTCCTACTAACAAAAGTTAACTGCTTTAATGAGATTAATTTAAAACCTAGTTTCTGGGACTGGAGAGATGGTATGGTGGTTAAAAGCACATACTGCTCTTCCAGAGGACCCAAGTTCAATTCCCAGCACCCACGTTGGGTGGCTCACAACCACCTATAACTCCAGCTTCAGGGGATCCAAACCCCTCTTCTGGCCTCCTTGGTCACCCATACACATCACACACACACACACACACACACACACACACACACACACACACACACACACAGAGGAATAAAAATAAAAATTAAATAAATTTTGCAGAGGATCAGAGTTCGATTCCCAGCACTCACATGACCGCTAACAACCATCCATAACTCCAGTTCCAGGGTATCCAACATCCTCTTCTGGCATCCATGGGCTTGGCATAACAGGGGTACACTTACATACATGCAGGCAATATACTCATACACATTAAAAAAATGAAAATTGAAATTAAAAAATTAAAAAATACACTCATACACATAAGGGTGGATCTCTATGAGTTCAAGACCAGACAGGTCTACAAAGCAAGTTCTGGGCCTGTTGTGGCTACAGGGAGACCCTGTCTTAAAAAGACCAACCCCATCCCCCCAAAAACTCCAAAACCAATACAAAGAGCACTGGTTGCTTTTGCTTTTGCAAGGATCTGGGTTCAGTTCCCAGCACCCATATGGCAGCTAACAACCATCTGTAACTCCAGTTCCAGGGGATCCAACACCCTTTTCTGACTTCCACACAATTATAAAGGTAAACACAACAAGTATATACTATATGATCTTGTTTTACATACACTTTAAAAAGAGGCAAAACTGTTAGAAATCAAGATGGTTCTTTGAGAAGGAAGCAGGCAGTGAACAAGGGGGACACAGAGGAGACTCCCTGGCTACTGGAGTATTTCCTTAACTCACATAAAATGGACATACTATAAAATTCACCAAATTTTAAAAGTGTACAATTTAGCAGTTTTTGGAATATTCAAAAAAGTTGCACAATCATCAACACCTAGTCCAAGAACTTGTTGCTCATTCTATGTCCTTTTCCTTAACCTGGTGTATTTCCAATGCAGTAATTCATCAAGCTATTATTCACGTATGATTCGTACATGTTTACATAAGCATGTTATAGAGCTTTCCTATAATTTAAAAAATATTTCCTTTAAAATATTTTTATTATTTTTATTTTATGTGTATATCGCCTACATGTATGTAAATGCACCCATCTCGGACTCCCAATTGCTGGGGTTACAGATATGAGCCACTACACCCAACTTCCATAATGAAAAAAAATTGATTTATTTATTTTTAGTTTATGTGTATGAGTGTTTTGACTGCATATATATGTGTCCACATGTCATGCAGTGCCCTCGGAGGTCAGAAGATGGTTTCAGACTCCCTGGAACTAAAGTTTTGGTTAGGTGTTAGCTGCCATGTGGGTGCTAGAACTCAAACCTTAGTCTTCTGCAAGAGCAGCCAGTGCTCTTTAACCACTGAGCTCCCTCTCTCCAGCTCTGCTCTAAAAATTTTAAGTCGATCTTTAGATTAAATTTGGTAGTCTACAAACATGTCCTTGTAACTGTCCTCCCTCCAAAAATTCTACTTAAATAGAATAAATCCAAAGGTGAAAAAGACAAGAGGCATCTCCCTGTATCACTTAGATAATTCTCCTCCTGCTAAGATGAACTCTGAAAATCTGAGCCTGTAGCTAACAGGCACAACTAAAAACAACAGAGGTACTGAAAGAAAACTATGTGTTCTTTCAGACAACTAACCTTATTGTTTTTTCTTTTTACAGTCATACTTCATGGCATAAAACCTGCTTTCAGTCAAAATAAACAGATGCTCTTTGATTCACAATGGAATTATGTCCTAATAAACCCATTATAAATTGAAAATGATACACAGAAAATGCACTTGCCCAACCTACCAAACATCATAGCTTAGCAACACAATGCATTGCAGAGTAGTAGTTTACTCATGTGCACGTATGGTTGACTGGCAGGTGTGATTTGCTACCATCGCCTAGTATCAAAAGACAAGACTTAGGGGCTACATACAGCTCTGTGGGAGAGCTCTTTATAGCCTGGAAAAAGATCAAAATTCAAAATGTGATGTATAGTTTCTACTGGACTCCTTATTGCTTCCATACTACCATGAAGTCAAAATATTAAGTAAAATCAAGAATTGTCTATTGTAGATAGAATTTATTATATTCATATCTACTTTATCTAGCTTAAAATAACTATAGCATAATTTTAAAATTACATTTTATTTGTGTGGGGGGGTGTGTGCATGTGGCACACATATACCTTGGCACACATGTGGAAGCCAGTTAACAATGTGTACAAGTCTGTTCTCTCTTTCTACCATGTGGGTCCCGAGATCTAATTCATGTTGTCAAGCTTGGTAGTAGCTGCCTTTACCCATTAAACCATTTGGCCCACTTGGCTTAATTTTTAAAAACTAGTTCCTTACTGGTAATCATCTGGACTGTTTCCTTTTTTAACTTTTAATTAATATTACACAGAAAGCTGCAATAAACATCTCTTTGTATGAGTCACTGGTCAGGTATGGTGACACACACCATTAAATAAATCCCAGCACTCACTAAGGAGGCAGAACCAGGTGGATCTCTTCATTTTGAGGCAAGACTGGTCTACACAGTGAATTGCAGGCCAGTTGCCAGTCCAGGACAACACAGTGAGACCTTGTCTTTAAAATAGTAAATATAAAACTTTATGTGAGTAAATAAATCAGGAGCACATACTGGACCACAGGATATGAATATA
>NW_008330146.1:3992-4762 GCF_000622305.1 Nannospalax galili | reverse complement strand
AAGCATCACCACATCCAGCAACGATATAAAAGTTCTATAATTAAAATACAAAGCTGTCTACAAAAAAAATTCTACAGTCAGGATTCTTGATTTCTGGAGATCTAACACAGGGCCTCATACACGCTAGACAACTGCTTTACCACCAAAGTACATTCACAGACATTTTTAAAGACCAGGACTAGGGATCAAACCCAAGGTCTCACAAAGACCAGGCAAGAGCTCTACCACTGACCTATATTCCCAGTACCTTAGATTTATTTTTAAATTTTATTTTGAAACAGGGTCTAAGTTGTTCAAGCTGACCTTAAACTTGTGATCATCCAGAGCCTAAGCCTCCACGGTAGCTGCTTTATAGTAGTTTTTCTTTTGTAGTCCGTACAAAATGTGTCCTTATCCTAAGGTCATAGAAAGGTTTACTTTTATTTTTGTTTTGTCTTTTGTTTGTTTCAGACAGAGTCTCCCTGTAGCCCCAGCTGGTCTGGATCTCACAGAGCTCTGTCTGCCTCTACCTCCAGAGTGCTACCATTAAAGGTGTGCTCTACCACACCTAGCAGAAACATTTATCTTTATGGTCTCTGAATTCTCTTAAAGAAATTCACTCCTATTTTAGAACAGAATTGTTTTTATTTAAATGACATACCTATTTTTAAAAATATTTTATTATTTTTATTTTTTTAACATATTTTTTAAATATTTTATTATTTTTATTTTATGTGTACGAGTGTATTGCCTGCATGTATGTGAGTGTGCCCATGTTGTGTAATGTGGCG
>NW_008330146.1:1792-2663 GCF_000622305.1 Nannospalax galili | reverse complement strand
CAACAATATAGTACAAGTATAAAAAGAACATTACCAAGATAAGTTATTAAAGCTCAAAAAAGTAGGTAGCTTTAACTACAGAAAAATGTAAAAACCAATGCTGACTGTAAGGACTGCTAGCCAGTCTCCAGTGAATTTTCATACAATCCTTGGAATCAATGAACACAGAATTCTTAGGATTATTAAAGGGCTCAGAACCACAGACATATTCTTTCCCTAGGAAAGAATACCAAAGCAAAATCATCTTTTCAAATTATAATGGCCTGTTATTCATACAAATGGAGCCTCTTTGAGATCAACCATGCAATGAACTTTTCGATGTATAAAACAATATTTTGGGGGGTTGGAGAGATGGCTCAGTGGTTAAGAGCACTGACTGCTCTTGCAGAGGACCTGGGTTCAATTCCCAGCACCCACATGGCTGCTATGAACCATCCTTAACGTCCTTAACTGCAGTTCCAGAGACTCCAAAGCCCTCTTCTGACCTCCTCGGCACTGCATGACACAGGTGCACTCACATACATGCAGGCAATACACTGATACACATAAAATAAAACAAAAAAAAAACCCAGTATTTTGGACCTCAAATAAATTGCAACATTTTAACACAGAATCAAGAGAAATTCTCAATTTTCCAAGAATATTTTAACTCTATTCTCTTTATCTCATTATTATTAAATTTTCCACAATAGCCATTTTTAACAAAATGAAAAAACTTAACCCATAATTTATAATAAACAAATAAATAATTGATCACTGAAAAGCTGGTTCAAAGAAACTTCATCTTACCTCTACAGTAGGACTAAGGCTACTAGGCAGTGTTTCTGAAGTCACAGTAGTGCTTGGAAGACTGGAGATTTCCCAAGTATTC
>NW_008330146.1:0-502 GCF_000622305.1 Nannospalax galili | reverse complement strand
TGTGAGCTGCCATGTGGGTGCTGGGATTCAAACCCGGGTCTTCTGCAAGAACAGTTAGTGTTCTTAACTGCTGAGCCATCTCTCCAGCCCCCCAAATGTCTTTCAAAGATGATAAATAAACAAAAGACATATGTGTGTACAAGGAAACAGAATGAAATTCTTAATGCATTCTATGACATGGATGGATAAATCTTGAAAATATCCTAAGTGAAATAAGCCAGACGTAAACAAGAAATACCATATAATTCCATTTATACGAAGCTCCCAGAATAGTCAAAATTCAGAGACAGAAAGTGAAACAATAATCAGCAGGAAGGCGGAGGGAATGAAGAGTTACTGCTTAATAGATAAGTCAAATTTCACTTTGACTTGACAAAAAATATTTAAAATGATTAAGATGGTAAATTTCACATTATGTGTACAATAGAAAAAACAGCTGAGCAAGAGCCTTAAGAGTTCTTGAATGAATGAAGTATATGGGATTCAATCTATAGGTATTAAT
>NW_008330145.1:0-271 GCF_000622305.1 Nannospalax galili | reverse complement strand
AGTGTGGTAGGTGATTCTAGGCAGGAGTCTGATAATAACACAGAAACCAGACGTTTTTTGCAGGACTTCCCGATTTACACAGGCTGTTAGTCCAGTGGTGCAGGCCCACCAGGTGTCATTGTGAGGCAGGAGGAACTGCCCCCTCCCTGTGACATTAAGGGGGAGGATGGTGTTGCAGAGGCTAGTATAGGTCAGTGGGAGTCATCAAGAGGATCACGAAGGACCCTTCCATCTTGGCTCGAGATTTTTCCGTTGGTGTCTGCGGATGAAG
>NW_008330144.1:638-2824 GCF_000622305.1 Nannospalax galili | reverse complement strand
TTATACTATTTTACGTATGATATAGAATATTATAAAAGTAAGTGGATAACTCTAAGGCAGAATGTTTAAATAAAGTTCTAAATCCATCCTCAATCCTCACTCCCTGTCCCAAAAAATCAAGTGTACACCTTACTTTGGAGATAAATGATCCATCAAATTTAAAAAAAATATGTCAAGACAGATTCACTTTTTTATAGACAAAGGATATTACAATTTTAGCATACAATAGATTTTTAGAAAAATTTGAATGATTTACTGATAAATTTAATGTAAAGAAAAAAGAACAAATTACAGAGGGAACAAAGTACCTGTTTGGACAAGTATTTATTGGGACCTTTTAGAGGGACCAGCACGTTCTTCCTGTAGGGGAACAGTAAATGATAAGTGTGGGGCACTCTTGATTTGTGTGTTGGCGTATCTGAAGAGTGTATTTGGTAATTCCTACTAATTTAATAGTTAATGCAGTTTCGTCTGTTTTTAGCAATTGAATTGGAAGCAGCATTTTTGTTAAGGATAATTGATTATATAAGTAAAAGCTTATAGTAATAATCATTGAACTAGTAATTATGTAGAAAAATGCACATTATTAATCTGCATTTAAGTTTGCAGAAGTATCACTTTTACAAAGTGTGAGGTCAAGATCTACAAAGGCTGAGATCAAATGTCATTTTGCATAAGTATTTTGATGTGTCTTTGATTAGAAGTTTTGAAGAAATGATAGTGAAAAACACTGAATGAGTTAGTGGGTTTGTTTTGTTTTTGTTTTTCTAGTTACGGTTTTTTGAAATGTTTTCAGCTTCTTCTCTGGTCAACATGAGAGAGTGGAGATAATTGGTCTTCATTCAAAAATTTTATAATTTTGGGGGAATTAAAAAATAGATCTCATAGAAATGGAGAGCAAAATGGTGGTTACCAGAATCTGGGAAGGGTGAAGGTGGGTAAGGATGCAGAATGAAGTATTGATGCATTAAGTTAAACCTGGTAGTTATATCCAGTTATATTGGGCTTCTTGTTTGCTCCTAGGTTTTATTAAACACTATTTTGTTTGAAAAATATCATTAAAACGACTATGTTACCACACCTGTAATTCTAGCAGTCTGGATGGTTGCTACAAGTTCAAAACCATCTGATCTATAGAGCAAGCTTTTGGCCAGCCTGGGCTATATAGTGACACCCTGTCTCAAACAAACAAGCAAACAAAACCTACTAAAATTCTAAAATGTCCAAATACGTACCTATACTTGCTATAGAAAGTGGATACTTAAAAACTAACAAATTCAAATAGGACGTGGTGGCACACACCTTTAATCCCAGGAGCTCAGGAGGCAGAGGCATGTAGATCTCTGCGAGATTGAGACTGGTCTACATAGTACCTGGCCAGCTGTGACTACATAGTGAGACTGTGCCTCAAAACAAATTCCATCAAACTCTTAGCTGTCTGACTGGTGTGTAGAAGTTTAGTTAAAAAAAATATGAAGTATATGACTCATGAAATTAGACTTTTACCCCCGAAATTCTAGCACATACTTGTGGGTGATAGTGAAATAATTCTCAGTTGACAATTTGGAGATTTGAATCTTAATGTTCATCCTTGGTAAAGTCATTTGGCACTTTTGGATATTCATATATTCCCCCCGCCCCCTTTCTTGACTCTGTCTCCCTTACCCCACTCCTGGACTATATGTGGATAAAATGAATGGGTACATTCTGGAAAGAGCACTAAACCAATTATAAGCACTATCATTTTTATGGTCATTGATCAAATGAAAAATTTCTAGACTGTAGTTTTAGATTTCTAATGAAAGTATAACCCTGAGGTTAAATATCTTAATATGTCCATATGATACTGTTTGAATGGAATTTTGTTATATTTGGTATTTTGAAATGTGTGCAGTCAGTGGAGGACTTAAACTTGCTAAGGATTTGAACCTTGATACATGATTATTTCTGATAATGAAAACAATGAATATTGCATATTTCATTATAGTAAATTATATTTAAAAGTAATATAGTTCATAATACTCAAACAAATATGAAAAATATTTTTGCTTAAATGAGCTTTTGGCATTTGTGTTTTTTTAAAGCAGCATTTCCTAAAGTGTGTTCTTAAAATACTAATTTCATATGCTGTTAACTGGTAGTGGTGAAAGAAGACTTACAGTGCTAAATAAATCTGAGTAACAGTT
>NW_008330144.1:0-265 GCF_000622305.1 Nannospalax galili | reverse complement strand
TGTTTTTAATAGAATAATTTAAAGTTTTATTATAAGTTGTAGATAAATGAAATAAATATCTGACAGACTTAAAAGAAGTCAAATAGCATTAAAAAGGAATATTAAATACATGAACAAAATAGAAAATAAATAGTAAAATGGTAGATAAAAATGCAGGAATATCAGTAGTCAAATAAAGGCACAAAATACTTCAAGTAAAAGCTATGTAAACATATAAGACTTAGTTAAAATAGCTTTGGTACCTACAAGAGAGATACCCTTAAAG
>NW_008330143.1:0-799 GCF_000622305.1 Nannospalax galili | reverse complement strand
TAAATAAAAATAATAAATTAAATGTTAAAAATAATAATAAAGGGGAGAAAATTATAAAAATATGCTCTTTGTGGGAATATAAACTAATGCAGCCGCTCTGGGAGTCGGTCTGGAGGTTTCTCAACACTACATTACAAATAGATCCCCCACATCACCTAGCTATAGCACTATTGGACTCTTACCCAAAGGACTTCGTATCTTGTACATCCTTGTTCATTGTAGCTCTCAACACAGTAGCTAGGAAATGAAGTTAAACTAGATGTCCATCAACTGACAAATGGATAATGAAAATGTCGTAGATACACACATTGTAAAAATACACAGCTAAAGAAAATAACATCATGAAATTTGCAGGTAAATTGTCGGGCCTGGAAAAAATTATACTGAGATCACCTAGCCCCCAAAAGACATGTCACATGCTTTTCTCATGTGAGGGGCTGTTGGATAAGCTTGTCCTTCAAACTGGCAAGCAAATGGACAGATGCCTTCTTCTCTAGCTTCTCACCTGTTTGCTTCAACCTAATTGAACTACAAGACTCTCTGTAGGAAGGGAGGGGCAGAGGGAGACAGTCACTCCTCCCATCCAATCACTCAGCCTTAACTGCATGAGGGGGCGGGACTAAGGACAGACAGGGGAAGCCAGGGAGGAGGAGGGCAGGTACCATCTTGGATCACTGGCCGCAGGAAGAGGAAAACCCAAGGGTGCCCACACCTTTGTAAGTACTACTCACCGCCATCATATGCTCCATTAGCAAGCCCAATAAATACTTTTATTCCCTAAACTGTAGTTTGGAGGAAT
>NW_008330142.1:0-294 GCF_000622305.1 Nannospalax galili | reverse complement strand
CAAAATAGCCTTCAGTCTGCATCCATACACTGGAACCTAGATAACACACCTTTAAAGAAAGTGTCACACTTTTAAAGAACACTGACTCTCCCTCTCCCAGAAATTATTGGTTGGCAATGTTTCTCAGTTAAGGTTGGAGGTTCATAACCACTTTGCCACATCTATGCTGACTTGAGCTTATGAAGGATTTGTGCATGGTGTTACTATTACTGTGCATTCATACGAGTAACTTCCAAGCTCTCTGATTCCATTTGGGCATCTACCACTTCCGGCTCTTACAATCTTTCTGTCCCC
>NW_008330141.1:0-641 GCF_000622305.1 Nannospalax galili | reverse complement strand
GATGCCAGTCCAGAATAGTTTACCCAGCAAAAATGTCTATCAAAGTTGAGGGGGAAAGAAAAATCTTCCATGGCATGAATAGCCAGAAATAATACATTCCAAGAAACCAGCCCTTCAAAAAATAGTTGATGCAATACAAAGAAAGGAGAAAGGAACAACTATACACCAGAGGCAATGAAAGAAAACCATAGACCCATATCCTTAATAAACATAGATGCAACAATTCTCAACAAAATACTTGCAAATTGCATAGAGATGTACATCAAAAAGTTCATTCACCATGGTCAAGTAGGCTTTATTCCAGAGATACAGGGATGGTTCAATATACCCAAGTCAATACATATCATCAGTCATATAAATAGACTTAAAGACAAAAACCACATCATCATCTCAATAGATGCAGAAAAGGCTTTTGACACATTTCAGCATGCTTTCATGACAAAAGTACTAGAGGAAATTGGACTCAATGGAACTTACCTCAACATAATTAAAGTTATACACAGCAAAACCACAGTCAACATCATTCTAAATGGAGAAAAACTGGCATAATTTCCATTAAAATCAGGAACCAGAGAAGGATGTCCACTATGTCCACCACTTTCAATATAGTGCTTGAAAGTCTTGCTAGAGCAATAAGAAAA
>NW_008330140.1:0-391 GCF_000622305.1 Nannospalax galili | reverse complement strand
GCCTGAAAAACCCCAGAGAATCTGTCTGCTCAACCTGACTTAAACTTTTAAACTCCGGACTATTTGTGAAGTGGAATGAGCCTGTCTCTGTGGAGATTCTTAAGATGATAGTGGGTGCTGTGGCCACTATAAGCAGAACTGAGTAATTTTATTCCCATTTATCAGCTGCATAGACCAGAGCATCCTGCCAGAGCCTGTTGTTGTCCAAGAATAACCTGTTTGATAGCTAGTGATGGAATCTCTTTAAAAAGTGGGTGGGTCATGAGCCTTCAGTTCCTGGATTCCGGGGGAGAGGCGGGAGGTTGGACCAAGTTCTAAGACCTAGGGTACTGGGCAGTCCGTTTACCTTAAAGATGTGTAAGCTCTGTTGTTCAGTGAGAAAGTGAGCAGG
>NW_008330139.1:0-609 GCF_000622305.1 Nannospalax galili | reverse complement strand
GGAAGAGGACATGAAGTTATCAGAAAAAAGTAATGGGGAAATATAAACCTTATATGCTTATGTCCCTGTATGAAATACTCAATAAATTATTTTAAAAAATAAAATAAAATGATGCAAGTTCAATAGTTTAAAAAAGACAGAGAAAACAAAAGCCTCCTATAAATTTGGCTAAGTACAAAAAAAATTATTTAGCCAATTATTTCCCATTGATGATTTTATTTCTAATAAGAAAGTGCTGCTCACATGTAAGACCTCAAATCTTGGTCTGCAATAGTGTAGTGCCCGCCTGTAGCTAAGGGAGACAATCCACTATTGTTTTAAAATGATGGCCAATTTTTTTTTCTCCCCCTATCTAAAGGCCTTTGAGAAGGAACTGACACTGATTCTAGCCACTCCACTATCTATCAAAGTGTTTCAAAACAAATCCTGAGTTTGTCACTCTCGAATTCAGCCTTGGAAGACAAAAGAAAAATGAGGAGGAACCCAATAGAGGCATGCTTTTGATAGTGTTCATCAAAAAATTCCAGTGGACTCTCATATGAACATTTGAAAATTGCTGTTTGGACTTTTTTTCTGGTTCTCTGTCTAGAACTTGTAATGGCAACTACT
>NW_008330138.1:0-329 GCF_000622305.1 Nannospalax galili | reverse complement strand
GCTCCCATAGTTTCCATAGTTTCATTAATTTTTCTAAGATCCTGTAATAATTTCCATTTACCAGATTTCATTTTTATGACAAAGATAGGAGAATTCCATGGTGAATTAGTGGGCACAATATGTCCTGCATTGAGTTGTTCCTGCACTGGCTCCTCAATGGAAGTAATTTTTTCTCTTGAAAGAGGCCACTGAGACACCCATACAGGGTCGTCTGATTTCCATATGATTGGATCTGCATGAGGTGCAGGTTGCTCAGCGACCTCAACTAAAAATGCTGTGGAGTATCAAAGTTTGATGGTGGGTGAACAGCCTCAATGTGATTAATGGAA
>NW_008330137.1:0-1421 GCF_000622305.1 Nannospalax galili | reverse complement strand
TTGCAGACTTTTTATCTTTACCATTCTCACTGCTTACGATGAAATCTAAAACTACATATAGTTTGCATTTCCCTGATAGCGAAGGATTCTGTACATTTTTAAGAACTTCATACATGAGAATTGTCTTTGCATTATTTCCAACTTTTCCAGTTCAACAACTCCTGCCATGTAGCCACCATTCCCTCTCAAATTCTTGCCCTCTTCTTTGAATATTATACCTCCATACGCATACACTTATGTATACAAATGTATACACACACATAGATGTACATACACTGATTTACTGTGCATTTAAAATGCACTGAGTCCATTTGGTGGTGTTCATCTGTATATGTACTTAGGACAGTCCACTTCTAATTAAGTCATGTCACAGAGAACTATTCCCTGGAGAAAGCTATTTCTTCTGCCATTAGCATTCACTGATTTCCTGTAGCTTTTTGTCATTGAACAGACATTTGCTTTCATCTTTTGAAAATTCCCTGTAGTCCAATGCCCCATTCTTTAACTGGGTTCGTCCTTATTCTTAAGATTTTTTGAGTTCTTTGTTTATTCCAGACACTAACCCTCAGTCAGAAAGATATGTGATGAAGAGTGTTTCCCTTTCCCTAGGCTGCCTCTATTCTAAAAGGATGGTGGTCTTTTCTGGGATAAAGCTTTCTAGTTTCATGAGGGTCCAGATATCAGCTGTTCCTTATGTAGAAACTACCCAATTGGCTAGTTCCTCCAAGGGGCACAGACTGCTGTGGAGCATGGACTATGGAGGGGCTGCTGGGAGCCATCTTGGGGCACAAGCCACAAGCCACGGGTAGCACACGTGGCGCAGGGAACGCACAACATCTCAAGGACAGAATGGACTAACTCTTATGGACCTGGGGCGAGATTGTTGGCCCTGGAGGCGTGAGTGAATGCAAGTGGTGACTATAGGCATGGCGCAGTCTGGTATGGTGGGCTCTGAGCTGCAGCATGGGCTAGGCACTGGGTATTCATTCGTTTGTAAGTTAATAAATGCACATAAAGATATGTTATATGGTTTGCTTGATAGCGCAGGACACCCAGAGGGTGCAGCCAGCAGGATGGCACTAAAAATGACAAACTGTGGAAGTTTGGAAAAAGCTAGAGAGCTGATGGTGGCACTGATATGGTTTTTACAATGGATTATAAAATCTGTAACTAAAAAGAGGCCAGCCATGCAGAAGTGAGGGCCACAGCTATGTTGTAAATGTGGGAATATGTTGAGGGTATGTGAAGATTTGTTAAAGGTTACCCAAAGGCTAGAAATTCTTTTACCTGCTCTGGACACAAAATGAGCACCCAGAGAGATCTCACAGCCACTTTGCGTCATAAAAGATGTGCCCCGTCATAAAAGATGTGCATCCTCATCCCTATGGTGGCTTGAGTGGAAATGTCCCCCATAAGCTCCA
>NW_008330136.1:0-405 GCF_000622305.1 Nannospalax galili | reverse complement strand
TTCCTTGCCCTTCCTGGTTGACTAAGTTCCAGGGGACTATGGACCATCTCTTAAAATGTCCTGTAAATGTGATGAGTCACCTGTCCTCTTGCTCAGGGAGGCCTTGGAAGCCCTATGAGATGTACTTGAACAACTGTTCAGTCTACAAAGAAGGGGGTAAACACAGAGGAAATATTTCCTCCCTTCTGTCAAGTGAAGGCAGCCACAGTCACGCAGGACGTTTGACTTATCTTCACAAAGATGGAACTGGTAAAAGAAATAGGCCAGGGTCTCCTCCCAACCATATGAAACCCCTGTGAAACATATCCTCAAAAGACATTAAGAGTAAAAATAAATTGGTTTATTTGGGTCAATTCTATTGTCTTAAACACCCAAAAAGAAAGTGTAACCAAAGATTAAATTGAT
>NW_008330135.1:0-319 GCF_000622305.1 Nannospalax galili | reverse complement strand
TGGAAAACCCTGACCAACATAGACTATTTTCTACTATTAAAGAACCATCATGACTGAGTAATAATGTCAAGATGAAATTTGGACTCAAATCTTGTTACACATGAAGTGCCATCAAGCAATGGGCATTGCTAGTTCAGTTTCAGGACATTTCTTACTATCCAAGTCTTCAAAATGTCCATTAGAGACTCTGCTTAGAATTCTTTGGCTCACTCACTCATATCATGCACAGATCTTATTTCTACCTGTGCTCCCCTCCACGGACATGACCGTAACAAACTGGTTGTGTTAGCTCTAATAGTCAGTGTGCGAAGTCCTAGGA
>NW_008330134.1:0-766 GCF_000622305.1 Nannospalax galili | reverse complement strand
TCACAGAGATCTGCCTGCCTCTGCCTCCTTATTCTGGGATTAAAGCCATGTGCCACCTTATTCTTAATGAGGAAAATTATTTTAAAAGTGAGTCTAAACATAATGTAACTCTCCAAACAGTTTTTACTGTGATCCACTAATATTGGCTTCTCCATTTCATGCAATGTACCTTGGCAGTTAACTTTGAAGGTATTTTCATAATGCTGTTAATACACAGAGGAGTAGCTAATATCTGTATTAAAGGGATTTGAACATTTTTAATCAGCTTCTTCATGTTCTAGCAAAATCATATGGGGTAAATTTAATATTTATATTTTAGAACAGCACTGAAGTCAAATCACTTTATTAAAGGGCAATACATCAATTGACTGCTTAATGTATCTTGATGTTTCTAGATAGATAGCTTTATATTTATTTTATTATCAGTTTCATTATTTTTAAAACTTTCTTTTTTGTGGGAGGCTTGTGGGGGGTGTTTATGTAGGTGTCAGAGAACAAATTTCAGGTCTCTCCTTCAACCATGTGTTTCTGGGCACGGAACTCAGGTCATCAAGCATATGTGGAAGCACCTTTATCTGCTGAGCCCTCTCAGTGTCCTGTAGTTTGTGAGAAGACTCTGAGCAACAGCTGTGCTATATTTGAAGCCTGAGTGGCCATGGATGGCACAACATATTCACACTGAAGAGGGAGGGAGTGGCTTTTACACATTCTTTTGTACCCCAGCAACAGAAGCAAATAAATACCTATTTGCAAAATAAAAACATAA
>NW_008330133.1:0-1117 GCF_000622305.1 Nannospalax galili | reverse complement strand
ATATGTGTCTATTTTTTAACTATATACAATCATATATTATAACTATGTATTATATTTATGCATCTTCATCTCAGGTATATACCCACACGATTGCTTATTGTGCTCTGTCAATAATTATCGATTAGGTCTTTTCACATTTTGGTTGGTGTTTTTTACTCTTCAAGTGCATGCAGTTCAGATTACATAATCATAGCACAGAAGACTAACTATGGAGTTGGAATGGTTTACACCTAGTCGTGTCCTCCTTAGAATTCATTGTCTTTTTAATTTCCATAGAAATTGGGGTTTAAAGAGAGAGACTGTGTGACTCTCTTAAGCAGAGACAGTGGCAGAGCTGGGTGGTAGAATCTGGGACTTCCCACCTTTACCTAAAGTCTCTCCTTTCAGCCTGACACAATCTCCTCTGAATAACCACAAACTGATGTAAGAACTTGTTTTCATGCAGCTGGAGTAGTGCAACAGATTTCAAGACTGTGTGAGGCCCAGACTTTCACTTGATTCTGTTTACAGTGAGAAGTGCATTCATTTGGCAGCTGCCTGGGAGCCATGTGAACAGATGCTAGCTGTGGAGACAGCTAGTTCACAGATCCCTTCATCCTCGTGACTTTAACTGCTGTAAAAGTTCAGGATTAGGAAATGCAGATTTTGTAATTCATTTGTTTGCATGCAAAAATATATTTTCCACTCCTTTCACTGTGAGAGGTTCCCTGCCTAAGCCATCGCGCCATGCGTTTGTGAGGGAAATTTGTCATTTCTGATTTGGATAAAGCAGTTCTTGTCAGAGGAAGCTAAATATCAGATGTTTTTGAAATAAAGGAATTTGAAAAAATTTAAAAATTGGAATGAGTATATTTGTGAGTAAAAGTAGAGCATTAAAAAAATCAATAATAAGAACAACAACTAATGGTGATAATATCTTCTCTGACTCATAAGGATATTTAAAAGTAAAATGATGTAATTGATGGGAAACACTTTGAAAAATAAAAACACCATGCAGCACAAGATATTATAATTATCATATGACTGTCCCTGAGCACAGATAAAAGGGAGTCTTTATCTCCCTGGAGACACGATGTCATCCTTGATAGGTCACGTGTATAACTCTCAGAGTATAAAG
>NW_008330132.1:0-412 GCF_000622305.1 Nannospalax galili | reverse complement strand
GGGTGGGAAGAAGGAAGTGGGTAAATAAGTCCCTCAGGGAGGCACTGTAGATTCACAAGCCTCCAGGGAGTCATCCAGCCCCTCATGGGAAGAGCGTTGTGGCTCCTTGATTCTTAGGACCATTTGTCAATTGGAAACACTAGCTACAATGTCCTTGGTTTACTTTTGAACAATGTTTATTTCCCCCTTCAGAGAGCTACACTTGTGCAAACTCAGTATGCCTGAATGGAGAATGTGCTCCTGCCCAAGATGTGTGTGAAGCCTCCCAAGGCTGCTTCAGCCAGCTGCAGGAATTTATAGCACCAGGTGAGCCGCTCCTCACCCATGCATACATTTTCCAGGATGGGGCTGGCAGCGTTGCGGAGGAAGTTCAGACTCTCCCGGGCAATGTCTCAGAAGCCCTGCTTCCTAC
>NW_008330131.1:0-348 GCF_000622305.1 Nannospalax galili | reverse complement strand
AAAAAAAAAAAAAAAAAAAAAAAAAAAAAAAAAAAAAAAAAAAACCCACACAAATATCCGGGGATGGTGTAATATATTTTTAATCCCAGCACTCTGGAAGAAGAGGCAGGTGAACTTCTGTGGGTGTGAGGACAGCCTGGTCTCCATAGTGAGTTCCAGGCCAGCCAGGGATATATAATGAAGAGTCCATCTAAAAACAAATACCAGTCAAAAGATCTAGTGATTTAAAAAAAAAAAAGGAAAGGCATAGACTAAGTTTAACAAGAACTATGCAAAATATACACCAGGATAACTTTCAACACTCCAGAAAGAAGCAAGACCTGCCAAATACAAAGGCATTCTTCCCTC
>NW_008330130.1:0-410 GCF_000622305.1 Nannospalax galili | reverse complement strand
ATATAATTTAGAAATATCTAGTTACATATGATTTTTGTAATATATGTATACCACATTATTAAAGGTGTAAAATCTTCAATATTGGTATAGTAAATACTCAAAACAAATAGGAAATTGTCTAAATTTGGGGGATTATTTATATAAATTTGCTATATATTACACAGTCCACCCTTTCATTTGTCTGTTGATTTTTCTCTATTTGGACTATAATGTGGATTCAGTGTTATTTTCTAGTTATCTAAAAACCCTTGTTCAGAAACATGCCAATTTCTTATTTAATACATATTTAGGTATGGAGTATTATTCTTGCTTCTTTTTAATACTTTGTTTCATCCTATTTGTGATATCAAAGCAATTACCATTCATAATATACATAGAATTTTATAATTCTGATGTTTTAAAACGTTTAG
>NW_008330129.1:0-426 GCF_000622305.1 Nannospalax galili | reverse complement strand
TATCCTTGCTCTGGAATGTGTTACTGAATATGTTAAAGCTGTAATAAATGCGTCTTCTAATCATATGATTATTAAATAAAAAAAATTTTTTTTAAAGACAGTGAATTAGCCAGGTGTGGTGATGCACGCCTGTAGTGCCAGCACTTGGGAGGCAGAAGCAGGCGGATCTCTGTGAGTTCAAGGCCAGCCTGGTCTACATAGTGAGTTCCAGGACAGCTGGGGCTACAGGGAGACGCTGTTTCAAAAAGACCAAAAAAAAAAAGAGTGAATTGTTACAAGCCCTACTTTCAAAAAAATCTTAGATTTTGCTTTCTTTATTTTGTGTGCATGTGTGTAGGTGTGTGGACTCATGAATGCCACAGTGCACATGCAATGAGCAGAAACAACTTCCAGGAGTCCGTTCTCTCCTTTCACTATGTGGGTCCT
>NW_008330128.1:0-309 GCF_000622305.1 Nannospalax galili | reverse complement strand
AAATGTGCTAGGCAAGTGCTCTACCATAGAGCTACCATCCCCAGAACTGCATTGTTTTGCAAAAAATGAATTCTAAAGCTGGGCATGGTGGCACAGACCTGTAATACCAGCACTTAGGAGGTGGAGGCAGGAAAATCAGGAGTTCAAGGCTATCTCAGCTACATGAAGAGACCCTGTCTAAAACAAACAGTACTCTAATTCTAGGATTATAAATGATTTTTCCCAATGATTTTACATTCATTACTGTCACTGACCATTTGGGGGGGTTGTGGAAAGATTTTGGATCTTTGGGCTAGAGAAGTATTGAGT
>NW_008330127.1:0-250 GCF_000622305.1 Nannospalax galili | reverse complement strand
AATGCTTTTCAAAATTTTCTCCCTTGGATGGTAAAACTAATAAAGGAGAAGGAACTACTGAGGTGATTCAGGGAAGAAAGACAGGAAAGAGCAATGGGAAATTTTCAAGAGAAAAGAGTAATATGTAAGTAGGGACAGTCGTACACTGTCGTGTGTATGTGTCTGTGGGGTACGCGCAAGTCTATGAAGAGCTGTTGATTTGGGAGTCTTCCTCCATTGTTTTCTATCTTATTTAAGACAGTTTTTTTTT
>NW_008330126.1:0-1097 GCF_000622305.1 Nannospalax galili | reverse complement strand
TTTAGGGCTAAGGATATGGCTAGGGCAAGGGCTATGTTTAGGATTATGGCTTGAGTTATAGCTAGGGTTAGGGCTAGGGCTAGGGCTAGAGGTATACCTAGGTTTAGGGAAAGGCTAGGGTTAGGGTATCCAGGGGTTACAGCTAGGTCTAGGTCTAGGGTTAGAGCTAAGACTATGTTTATGGTTATGATTAGGCCTAGGGCTAGGATTCCGCTTAGTTTTAGGGTTGGGGTTATTTAGGGTGAGGGCTGGGTTTAGGGCTATAGATAGTGCTAGGTTTAGGGCTAGATTTTGGCCTAGATTAAGATTAAATTAACATCTTGTCTAGGGGCTAGGACTAGGGTTAGGGCTAGTGCTAGGGCCCTGGTTAGAGCTTGGTTTAATGCTAGGGTAGGGACTACGGTTAAGTTTTGGGATTTGGCTAACTCTAGAGCTAGGACTTAGGCCTAGCTAGGGTTAAGCCTAGGTTTAGGGATAAGACTAGGATGGACTAGAGTTAGGTTTAGGGTTAGGTAAGGGCTACAGTTAGGGGATAGGGCTTGGTTTAGTGCTAGGACAAGGGATAAGTTTAGGGATAGTGCTGGAATTACAGCTAGGGATAGGGCCTGGGGTGGTACTAGGGTTAGGATGAGGTTTATTGTTAGTGTTAGGGCTAGGTTTATGGTTAGGGTTAGAGTGAGGGTTAGGCCTAGGCTTAGGGCTATTGCTATGACCTAAAGTAGGACTATGGTTTTTGTTAGAGGTGGGGTTAGAGCTAGTGCTAGGTCTAGGTCTAGGTCTAATTTGGGCTCTAAGGCAAGGTCTAGGGTTATGTTTAGGTCTATGGCTGTGGTTTGGATTATGGACTGGGTAAGGCCTATTGTTTTTGCTAAGGTTCAGATACAGCTAGGAGAAGGTTAGGGCTACATTTAGAGCTTAAGTTATGGTTAGGTATAGGGTAATGGTTTTGTCTCAGTTTATGGGTTTGGCTAGGGAAATATTTAGGTCTAAGGTTAGCCACAGGGCTGGGGCTAGTGTTAGTGTTAAGGTTATGGTTAGGACTAGGTCTAGGGCTAGGTGTAAGGCAAAGTTTAGACTGAGTTAGGGATAGGATTAGA
>NW_008330125.1:0-254 GCF_000622305.1 Nannospalax galili | reverse complement strand
TTGAATGCTTTGAGGGTGAGGCAGACATATCCCCACGTGGTAGTCTGTTCACCAAGTCCAAAAGCAGAATATGCAAGCCTGTCAACATACTGAATTCCCTACAGTAGCCCATTCACCAAACAGATGAGAATGTTCCCACTGTACGGATGAGGAGAGAGGGCACACTCCCTTTAGTGCTTAGCGTGGACCATCGCGCTGTGTCTATAAGACGGTCAAATTGAAAGATTTCCATTAAGAGATTTTTCTCAATTCTC
>NW_008330124.1:0-555 GCF_000622305.1 Nannospalax galili | reverse complement strand
AAGAAAAGCCTGAGGAGCCAGGGGCTCCCCCCAAGCCTATATGACCCCTGAAAAACAGATCCTCATATGACCTTAAAAGCAATATATTGGTTTATTTTGGACAACTGTATGGCCTTAAACAAGCAAGGGGAAAGTATAACCAAAGATTAAAGTCATCAATATATTTCTTTAAGAGCTCAAAGGATTACACATCCTTAAGTTCTTACAAGATGTTATTTAGACAATTATTTCACATTGGTGATTTTGTTCCTAATAGGACAGTACTACTCAGGTGTAGGACTTTAAATCTTGGTCTACAATACTGTAGTGCCCACCTGCACCTGAGGGAAACAACTCAATGTTGTTCTAAAATGATGGCTAAATTTGTTTTCTCTCCCTAGCTAGAGGCCATTTAAGAGGGAGCTGATTCTAGCAACTCCAACAGTTATCAAAGTGCCTGACAACAAATCCTGAGTTCATGGGATCATTCCAGCCTTGGCAGGCAAAAGAAAAATGAGAAAAAATCCTGTTAGATGGATGCTTTTGGGAGCCCTCATCAAGAAATTCCAATGGATT
>NW_008330123.1:0-522 GCF_000622305.1 Nannospalax galili | reverse complement strand
GTAAGCACAAAGCTGACATAGAGATCATGTGTTGTATGTTACTTAGTGAGCCCGTACACCCTCTAGGAAATTTCTCTCAATTTTATGGGCCCCAAATACCAAATATGAGAGGTCGGGAATCTGTGGGGGATGATGGTGCAAACCATAATCAGTTGGAGTTGAAAGAAAAGCCTCATTCAGCAGAGAACATGTGGTTCCAGTTGTCTTCACCACCTGCAATGTTGGATTAGGTAAAACACTGTTGTGCAACTTGCCTGAAACACATGAACACACAGAACACTGAAGGTATAAACCAGAACAGTACACCTGAGAGAACGACTCTTTTCTTCCCTACCCGAGCTACTTAGAATTTAGCACTAATGAAAGTCAAGATCAATATTAGTGGAAAAAAATCTTAGTGATATCAGAATCCTCTAATAAGACATAGATGTAGGAAGCAGTGAGTGAAGAAGACATGAGCTGCCGTTATGCGCCATGAGCTTACTGAATTTGTGAAACAGACAACAGCATATGGTTTCATGT
>NW_008330122.1:0-881 GCF_000622305.1 Nannospalax galili | reverse complement strand
AAAATGTCATTATAGTTGAAGAGGAAAAAAAGCCTTCCATGACCTAAATAACTGAAATAACTCACGTCCACAAAACCAGCTGTTCAGAGAGTTCTTGAAGCAATACAAAGAGCTGAAGAAAGGAACGACAATACTGAATAGGTAACAGAAAGAAACTTCATGAAGTTATAATAGTGGAAACGCACAGTTACATCAAGGACGTGAAGAGAAATCAAGCGAGAGGACTCAATACACATCTTTCATTAATAACTTTAAATATCAATGGACTGAACTCCCCAGTCAAAAGACACAGACTAGTTGAATGGACAAAGAATCAAAACCCATCTTTTTGTTTTCTGCAAGAAACCCATCTCACTTTCAAGGACAGGCACTACCTTAAGTTCAAAAGGATGGGAATATTACAAGCAAATGGTACTAAGGAAAAAGCAGGAACTGCAATTCTAATATCTGATAAAATAGACTTCAAACTAAAACTATTCAGAAGAGATAAAGAGGGCCACTTCATTCTTATCAAAAGAACAATTGACCAAGAATATATCATAATCATGAACATATATTCACCAAAATCTGGCACACCCAAATTCAAAAACAGTACTATAGGACATTAAGACCCAGATTAATGCCAACTAATTAATAGTAGGGGACTTTGATACACCATTGTCTGCATTAGACAAACCAATAGGACAGAGAATAAACAGAGACATCTGAATTAAACAATGCCATACATCAAATGGGCCTAACAGACATATACTGAATATTCCACGCAAGCACTAAAGAAAATACTGTCTATTAAGCACTCCAAGGAACTTGGCACAAAACAAGCCTCAACAAATGTCCCGGCCTGCAGGACACTTCTACAGTGGCGCGACCAGTGGGGGTCC
>NW_008330121.1:0-324 GCF_000622305.1 Nannospalax galili | reverse complement strand
TATGATTTCTCAATGTTCCATTGTACCATCACAATGCTCATTGTGCCATCAAAATGTTCCATTGTGCCATCACATTCCATCATTGTGTCATTACAGTGATTCAATGTGTCATCACAATGCTCAATATGCAAACACTCAATGTTCCCTCACAACTCACCAATGTGACATCATAAAGCTCCAATATGTAATCACAATGCTCCAATGTGTCATCACAATGCTCCAATATCACATCACAATTTTCCAAAATGACACCAAAATGATCAATGTGCCAATACTATGGCCACATGAGCCATTATATTGCTCCAATGTGCCATCACAATGTCA
>NW_008330120.1:4074927-4158466 GCF_000622305.1 Nannospalax galili | reverse complement strand
AGGAGCAAGCATTATACAAGGAAGCATGGAGTTAAAGGGGAAGAAGGAGCTGGGGGGGGGTAATAGAAGACAGGTACTATTAAGAGGGTAGTGGGGAAAACGGGTACCTTAACTGGGGAGGGAGGATGAAGGGTTAGACAGGGATGGAGAGAGAGGAGAGATAAATAATCTTAGGTGCTGTGAAAAACTGGAGGTAATGTATTAGTTCAAAAGTCTACTGAGAAATACATATACAAAATATACATGAGAACATGTGTGTTTCTTCAAGGCTATATAAGAAACACAGTGCCAGACAGAAGAAAACCTCCTTTGAGGTATTTGTTTGGGTAGTCCAAGAGACTTCCAAAATAATCCAGGCTATTTCCACAGCCCTTGATTATGTGCCAGATCTTGAAGCTAAGACCCTGTGGCAGTACAAAAAAAAGCAGGCCATATTTTGGACACTGGACTTGGAGCAATGAAGCTGGTACTGACCAGGAAGTCTCCTCCCTGAAGACTGGCTCTCATAGTATTAGAGGATATTATGCGGCTAAGGAGAAAGTCCGTCAAGGGTCCAGCCCCAGTATAAAGCCTAATAAGCACAACAATGACCAGCATAGCAAAATATCTCTATTGGTGCAGTAGTGGAACTTTTATCTTGGGGGTAATCGACAAGCTATCTTATTGGACTTAAAGCCCTCTCAATGGGAGAGAATTCATATATGGTACTGTAAACATAGCCAAATATACATAACTGGAGTGGTCATAGATCACTCAAGCTGCGGCCAGCCTGCTCGGGTTTCTTTTTTATTTTTTATTTTTTTTTTCACTTTCTGACCAAGTGTATTCTTTTCAAAAATAAAAAGGGGGAGAGGGAAGCTGCATGTTTTTTAAAAATTGAAATTATTTAGGGATAAAACACTAACTCTAGTGCCTTTAACGGGCAATAGCAACTTTTTTCCTCCGAAGTCAAACACCATCCCCAGCTGAGCCTTTGTGCTACAAGCTTTTCAGGAGATGTTACCTAAACTTTATTAAAAGAAAAGAATAAGTTTAAATATAGACACTGGACTAGCCCAGTCTGTATTTTCAAGTCCACATTCTTCATCTGAAGCTTTGCATCAGGGAACCCCCTGAGTCTGCATGTTTTCAAGTTCACAGTACATGGAACCAGTTTTTCTTTTTAATTTTTTCCTCACTCAGAGCAGCCATATACAGTGACCGTTGACGCCGGAACCTCGGGCGGGGCCTTTTCCTATGAGGCCTGGCCAGAGCTGCCCAAGGCTTCTTCTCAATGAGAATCGATGCTGTCATGCTCTATGGATGGGAAAAAAAGCAAGAAAATAAAAGCACCTGGTACAGGTTTCATGAGATCCATTTGGATTCACTATGTTCCAAACCCACTGCTGAATGCCATTTGTCCACTTTGTGTGTTGAACAGTTTGTGGCCTTGGAGTTGGTCTCAATTTGAAGAACTGTTATTGGATGCCCCAGAGGTTGATGCAATAGCAGCTCCGGCAGGGCTACTCGTGGAGACTGACTTTCGGATATGAGGCAGCAAGTAGGGGTCACAGGCCAGCTGCTGAACATCGATGCGGTCCTCCTTTCGATAGGCCAAGCATCGCCGGATAAATGCCTTTGCTTCAGGTGTTACTACTGGCTTTGGCGGGAACTGTACTTCAGTAGCTTTAAGAATAGTATTCTCTTGGAGAATATCTTGCTGGGACTGGTTATGGCCAAAAGGCTTCCTTCCATAAAAACACTGGTAGAAGATCACACCCACTGACCAGACGTCAACCTTATTTGAGATCTTTGGCGGTTCTTTCCCAACCACAAAACACTCTGGTGGTAAATACCAATAAGTACCAGCACCTTGTGACGTTAGCTCCATGCCATCCACTGAATTGTAGCTATCATCATCCATGATCTTGGAAAGGCCAAAATCTGTAATTTTTATCTCTCCACATGCTGTACCATTTACTAAAAGGATATTACCTGGTTTGAGGTCATAGTGTATGATAGGAGGTTTTATTTCATTTAAGTACTTTAAAGCATTTACAATCTGCATAATAATGGATCGGGCCTCTTTCTCCGACATTAATTTGTGCTGTTTCAGGTAGAAGTCCAGATCATTTCCTTCACAGTACTCTAATACTGTACAAAACGAGTCAGTGTCCAGTGAAAAGTAATCATATAGCTTAACTATTCTGGGATGATCCAGTTCTTTGTGAATCCGGTATTCCCTACATGCATGCTTGTGGTAATTCTCCTTTTTCTTGTCTCTCCAGTTTTTATTTAACTGGTGAATTTTCACAGCTCCCTACATGCATGCTTGTGGTTAATTCTCCTTTTTCTCGTCTCTCCAGTTTTTATTTAACTGGTGAATTTTCATAGCTACATATCTCTGCTCTGTTAAATCAAATGCCTTGTAAACTTCACTGAAACCACCTCTACCCAACAAATATCTGTCATTCAGCGTTGGATGATCTTTAAATTGTGAATTATCTTCATTATGTATCCTTTTTAATTCCCTGATATGTAGACATGACCTGAAAAGAAATCTTTAACTCTAGGGACCCTGTAATTTATAGTTGTTTCCAGGGGTATTCAGAAGACGTTTGTATTTGGGGGTGGAGGTGGTATTTTATTTTACATCAATAAAGAACATACGTTTCATTTTCAGCTCCATTGGTCTTGCTTTTCCGCTGTTTCTGCTCATTGGTTGCTGGAGGGGCCTGACCCATGGCAGGAGGCTTCCGCTTTGCTAACATTTTCCGCTGTCTTTCTATCTCTTCTCTCTGTGAATTTATCCTTTCCTGTTGCTTGATAAGGTTTTGGAAAGCATAACCATCTGTCCATTGTTCAGTAAAGGAGGCTCCATGCCGGACAGCGGTCCTGCATGCTCTTGTCTCTACATGCCATCTTCTCTTGTTTTGACTTTTCTATAAGGAGCTTCTTACTCATCGGGACACATCTGTTTAATCGTTCCTTGTATTTATTTCTCTAACATCTTTTGCTGTTCATCAATCTGCCGTCTCAAGTCACAAGGGGCTCTTAATAAATCATCTATTCTTCCTTCCTTCTTCTCTAAGTCGGAATTCTTACTGTTTTCTAGTGCAGATATCTTTTCTATTGTGAGGTCAGACTGGGTCTGTCTGTGCTGGATGGAGATCTGTTTTTGTGAGCTGCAAGAATGTTCTGTGTTGCCAGAACCCGTAGAAGAGGGACTGTTTTGTTGAGCCGAAACAAAAGTGAAGCAAAGGCCGGCTCCCCGTTGTGCTAACTGCTCTGTATCATATCTGAGAAATAGCCAGACATGGTGACATACAGGTTGTAAATAAAATAATAAATTTTAAAACATGAAAACATTATACAAAGCTGGGTGTGCTGACTCACACATATAATCCCAGTACTTAAGAGGCTACCTCAGTGGGGCTAGAGAGATGGCTCGACCTGGGTTCGATTCCCAGCACCCACATGGCAGCTAACAACTTCCTGTAACTCCAGTTCCAGGGGATCTGACAGCCTCTTCTGTCCTCCGCAGGCATTGCATGACATGGGTGCACTTACCTACATGCAGGCAATACACACATACACATAAAAAAACAAAAAATCCAAAAACCTCCTAGCCTGGCATGGTGGCTCACACCTTTAAAAATCCCAGTACTTGGGAGGCAGAGACAGGAGGATCTCTGGTCTATACATAGTGAGTTCCAGACCAGCTGGGGCTACAGGGAGACCCTGTCTCAAAAAAGACAAAAAAACCCAAAACAAAACAAAACCAACCAACCTCCTAATTCCTAATACCTACACCTTGTACTAACCCCTTAGGGAGAAACAAAGGTATAGAGGTCATAGTATACAGAATATTCCAGAAGTTTGCAATCTTCAGTCCACACAGTAGAGACAGTACCAAGTATAGTGGACTACAAATCAGCAGTCATCACTCACCAGTGAAAAGCAAGGAAGGACGCTTTATTTATAGCCGGGCTGTCCCTGGACTCCAGGTGAGTGCTCAGAGAACAGCATCGACTCACAGCTGTGGTTAGTTTTTATAGACAAGTGCAGTGGTCAGAGTTTAATTTCCAAAAACAATCACAATCCCCTACCCGAGCTAAAGCAAACAAGCATGTTCACAGAAGCAGGTGTAAGCAATTCAGCAGCTGCCCTTGTTCTTGATCAAGACATTCTATGGTATTTGCGGTTATTAGGCTCCCTGATACTGTGCATTGTTTTTGGTTTCAAAGGTTGCAAGGAAAATAACAACTATAAAATTCACCTTATGTTTAACTATTAAGTTATTCAGAAACAGGAGGTTACTTTAAAATGGCGTTCCCTTGGTTTAGTTAGGGACCCTCACCACTTCACCAAGGGGTAATTGGGATATGGAAGGACAATTGGGTGTTCACTTTAGAATTGTTTTTCTTGACATATGTGTCGAATATTAAAAACATTACAAAATAAAATAGTATAATGACTTAATATTTCTAAAACTGTTATGCCATCCAGGTGCTCAGAGCTCACATTGTTCTTCCACTGTTACGTGAGTGGGGTTGTGACTTCTGAAAAGCTTGGTATGAAGGGGCTAGAGGATGTAGCTCCAATTTCCCTGAAGCAGAGCAGGAAGCTAAGTGAATAAAGGAGACTCAGCCACAAGGGCATTGTGGGAACTAGGAGGTCCTCCAGATGAGATGCCATCGGCCCGCAGCTTCGACTCTGGAGGTTGGACAAGGCTCCTTTGGGACATTACAGCTAAGATGTCTGCTCTGGGCACTACATAAGGCCCTGTCGAAGGACCCTGTCAAAGAATTCTCCAACCGTCTCATGACAGGGACTATCAGTGCCCTCATTTTACAGGTGAAAAACTACAGCTCAGAGAAGTTGAGTTGCTGGTCCCAGATCACACAGCTGGATTGAGAGCTGCACTCTTAACCAAACTTGACAGGTTGTACATACCAAAACCGAAGCATCTATCCAGGACCACTTGGGGCCTCCTACAGACACTCTTTTTTGTTGTTTGTCATTGTAGTTGTTTTGAGACAGAGTCCAACTATGTAGCCCTGGCTGGGCTGGAACTCACTCTGTAAACCAGGCTGGCCTGGAACTCATAAAGATCCACTTGACTCCGTCTCCCAAGCTCTAGGACTAAAGGTATGTACCACCACCACATCGGCTTTTCCACAGATACTCTTACTTGCGGCAGGGGTTATAATTCCTACAAACTATAAAAAACAGAGTGCACAGAAGTCCAGTATGATTTCTGACTGTCCAAGAGGCCGGCTGGGTTAAAATGCAGCTGACTAACATAATATTATATCTGGAGACTCTTAGCTTTTTTAGTTTTATTCATTTGGTTTTATAACACAGGCTCTTGAAATGGCCTGGAACTCACCATCCTCTTGCCTGTTTCCCAAGTACTGGGGTTACAGGCATGAACACAATGCCTGACTTGAGGGAGTTTTGATTTGGGGTTTTGGCCCGGTGGGCGTCGGGGGGGTTGTTTGCTTGATCTTTGCTTTTAGAGACAGGAGCTCCCTGTAGCCCCAGCTGACCTAGCACTCCCTTTGTAGAACAGACTGGCCACGTTCTCACAGAGATCTACTTGCTTCTGCCTACTGGGGTGCTGGGATTAAAGGCACGTACCAACCCCCACACTCCCCCTCCCCCCGCTGGCTTGAGGACTTTTAAAACTGTTCCACAGAGGTATAATTTGCATACTTTTAAGAGTCTTCCATGTACAGTGCTGACCCCTCACTGCCCAAATGTCCCACTTCCCATCCCATCATATTAGTCTTGCGTACTGTCTTTGCTTCCCTTCAGAAGCTATGCAAATGGCGTTGCTGGGCACCAGGGTTTGTATACGTTTAACTTTCTGAGAAAGTGTCAAACTAGAAAGTGGTTGCTTTGAGTTGGCAATATACCAGGGTCGGTCACAGGACTTTTTCTAATGTGTCAATTTCCACATTTCCTTTCTTCTTTGAAGCTAACACGTAAACATGTTTTTCAGGTTTACCCATTTCTGTAGAGAGGAAAATCACGGGATGCAGAAGTCAGGGACAAAACTCCCGGCCCAACCCCGGAAAGACCTGAGCTCCAGGTAGTGTGAAGGACCCGCGCCCCAGCCCCGCCTACTCCGCCCAGGGGGCGGGGCCGAGGGCGCGCGCTGGTCTCTGGTTGGCCCCGCCTTCTCTGGGCCGGATGCGTCAGAGGAGGGCAGAGCTAGTGGGTGGAGAGCTCCGCTCTGAAGTCCCGCCCACTCGACACCCGGCTCAGCTCCGGAAACGGGGCCTGGGCGGGGTGGGGAGGCGGGACGGGGAGGCGGGGCCTGGGAGGGGCGGGCCGAGCGCGCGGCCCCGGTCCCTCCCACCCGCGCCGGCGTGCGGGAACCCCCGGGTCCTCTGCACCCGCCGGCGCTCGCCGCACACCGTGGCCGGGGTGCTGGCTCTGCTGGTTCCCGCCGGCAGAGCGTGCGCCCGCCTCCGGCCCCGGGCCACCTGGGTGCTGGGCACCGCCGCCCGGTGCGCTCCGCCGCCCTTGGCCTTGGCCTCGCTCCGCCCTGGGCCAGACGCCCGGCTTCTGCGCACGGCCCGCGGGGACAGCCGCGACCGCATGGTAGGTCTCCCGCTCCCCCGGGACCCTACCCAGGCCGGGGCCAGCCCCAAGGGCAGCCTGGTCTGCAGCCGCGCGTACCCGGTCACCCTCGGGGGTCCCAGAGCCCCCAAATTCCTCAAGTCTAGGAAGGGTATGCCCAGTTAGCAGCCGGAGAAACCGAGGCTCCCGGGGGTTCGGCGCGCTGCGGGGGGCAGGGCCGCCAGCCGAGCCCGGGACGTGGTGTAGCCGGAGACTCGCCGGGGCCTGAACTTGGTGTGAACTTCGCATCGGGCCTCTGAGTTGTCCTTTCGGAAGTTCCGCTCAGGCCGGGGACTTCGCGGGTTGCAGGTGCAGCTAGCAGCGCTCCAAGGCGCCTGCCCCACCCGTGTGTACCTGGAAGAGCAGGCTCCCAGCACGCAGTCAGTTCATTAAGTTGAAAAGTAGCTTCCATCCGGCCACACAGCTCAGATGGGCTCTGGAGAAAACCGTGCAGTGGATCCAGAGAAATCCGACAGGAGCCTGGATCTGCGGGGAGGCCTTCCAGCTCCCGACTCTAGGTGTGGACGTGTGCGCCGGTGGCTAGGCCCCGTGACCTCGGTCCCTGAGCCCCGAGCCTGCATGCTGGCCTTTCAAGAGTCTGGAGGACCACAGCATGAATCAATCGGGCAGGGCTGGGCACTGCCTGGACTTCCGGTGGGTTTTCAGTAAGTAGCCAGGGGAATTGGGCCCTGTCCTTGGGTGCCTCCCACACAAACCGAGGAACTCCTGACCTCTGCTCTTCTTCCTGGCACCCAGGGCAGTGGCTTCATCTCTAATCCTGAACACAGGCTGTGGGTGCTCAGAATTTACTGGGCTGCCTCCTCCAGAGAGCCTTCCCTGACCACCAGTGATGCCCCCACCCCCTAGGCCTTCATCAGCCCCAGCCGGGCCTACACTGTTGGTGTATTTACAGCCAGGACCAGTCTGGTCCAGGATTTCTGTCTCAGCTCATGTGCTCAGTAGCCTTGATTTTAAAAGTAGCCTTGGATCACGTTACTGTGTCTCAGTTTGCGCATCTGTAAAATGAAATGTTAACAAGCCATCTCCCAGAAGGTGTGTAGCTGGGTCTGCTGGTCAGATCAATACCAGCATTGCTAGCTAAAGGGCCCAGGAACTGCCCTTTGGGATCAGAGCCTAACAGGAGGTTAGAACAAAAGGAAGTGGGGGAAGGGCCTGACCTAGGCCTCAGTCCAGCATCTACCCCACCCTCTCCCCACCCCACCCTCTGCTTTCACTGGGAGGCCAGCTGGGGTCTCCCAGTGTACCAGGAATTTAATTAAGTGTCTGTTGGCCTACCATAGGGCTCTACTGTGTCAGGGAGGATGAGATACCCCACACAAGAAGCCTACCGTGTATTATTATTTTTATTTTATATGTATGAGTGTATTGCTTGCACACCTGTCATACAATGCGCTTGGAGGTCAGAAGAGGGCATCTGGAGTAACTGGCGGTTGTTAGCCGCCATGTGAGTGCTGGGATCCAAATCTAGATCCTCTGCAAGAGCAGCCAGTGTTCTTAACCGTTGAGCCATCTCTCCAGCCCCTTTTCGTAACATGATTCAGGGTCTTATAAACCAGGTGAGCAGAGACCATTTGTGACAAAGGGCAAAGGAGGGAACTTCAGGAGTTGACTTGCTGGCTGAGGCCTCTCCTCTCCTGGTTCCAGCCTCTCTTATCTAAATTTGCAGTGTGCCTCCCACCAGCACCACCTGGCTTCCTCTCCATGCCCCCACTTGATGTGTCATTCCCCCGTATTTAACTCTTCCATCATCCTCTGCACCCTAAATCCCAGGCTCCTTTGGTGTTTGTTGGTTTGGTTCAGTGCTCTGTTCCCTACACTTGGAGCACCCTGGCCCAGAGAAGATGCAAGGGATGTAGTGCTGGGTTTGGGTCCCAGCCCTGACAGTTGACCACTGTCATCCTTGGTAAGTTATTCCACCTCTCTGAGCTTTGAAGATCCTCCTCCGTCAAGTGGGATGCCAGGAGTGCCTTTCGCACAGGGAGGCTGAGGATTGTGTGAGCTGGTATTTCCATGGCACTCAGAATGCGGACCGGTACAAAGTGAACAACACCATAGAGTGTTTACCAAATGGTTGCAAACGAGTGTCACTGCACAGTGTGACCCACCTTCCTGCCCCCTCTCCAATACAGCCTCCTCTGGTAGTTGCTGTAGCTGTTTTGAGACACTCTTACGTACCCCAGGCTGGCCTCAAGCTCAGTGATCCTGAGCTTCACCTCCCAAGTGCTGGGATTACAGGCTTATCCCACCAAGTCTGGTTTGAGCTGCAGCCCCAGCCTGAGCATCTGAGGTCGATGGTACACACCGAACGCTGGACAGAGGGCAGGTCAGAGTGCATTGCGTTGCATGTGTTTACAGCAATGCACCCTGAAGAAGGTGGCTTTGACTATTCCATGGAGGTCACACTTGCATAAATCCCTTTGTTTTCTTCACTTTAATCTTCTCAAGGACTAGGAAGAAAAATGCATGGTCCTTCATGTACCACAAGAGTGACCATTCCTAACAGGAGACACTTTTCCAGAACTTCGTGCCACTCACAGAGGAAGGAGTGCTGCCACCAGCCTCCTTTCCTGGCCAGCACGGCCCCCTCCCTCCCCACTCTCCTGTTGCAGTGCCAGCCCAGCCTGAGGCTCTGGCTCTTCCAGATAAGAAAGCCCCTCCCTCTTCTGAGCTGCAGATGGGACAGCTGCCAGAGCTGATAGGCCAGTCTGCAGACCCTTCCAGTGCCAGCACCTCTGCTGTTGTATTGGTGACAGTTGACACTTGGCCCAGCCAAGCTCAGTTGTGGCCCGTTCTCCATCCCATCTCCATCCGCAGACTGGCCCTAGCTGTCTCTGCTGAGGTCTCCTTTGTGACACCCTCTAGTTTGGCAGGCTTTCTGGCCTGAGAAGACGGCCAGACTGCCAGCTATTTAATAAGCAGCAGCTTCTGTGGACTGGAAGAAACAAATCCTTGGACTAGACAGACATTTCCTGTACCATTTCAGGAGGGCCTGGTTCAAAGCCTTTCAGAGCTGCTGTTTGATTAGGGCTTAAATGCTGCAGTGGAGGGACTCTTGGAGATGACTTTTGCATTTCCACCTGACTCGTCAAGCATACACCACACACACATGTGTTAGGCTCTGCTCGTGAGCACCTTACAACCTAACCCAGCAGGAGGAAGGGCCTGCCAGGCCAGTGTCCCAGGTGAACAAGGTTTTGCTCATAGTCACCTAGGTGGGAGATTGACAACAAAGCCCAGTGCCCAGGCCTCTCCCCACACCTGCAGAATGAGAGCTGGGCACCTAGATACAGATACGAAGCACACTCCAGGTCCCCCCTGCTCAGTAGTGTTTAAAATACAGGAAAGGGTCCAGCTGCAGGATCAGTAACCAGAGGCCACTGCCAGGACCTGCACAGCCACCCTGAAGACTGCATACATTCTTCTGGTAAAAGCACTCTGTGGAAGTTTATTTTTGTCTAACCCAAGTATAGTTTGGCTCTTTGTTGTCTGTCCCCGCTTTGCAGATGCAGTAGCTGATCAGTGCAAGTTAAGGCAGCCACATGCTGGTCGGGAATGAGCCTTCCCTTTGGGTATTTCAGATCTCAGGTGTCACTCTTGATCCTGGAGGTAGATACCATGGCTTCTTGGTGCTCTCATCGACTTTTCCCATTCTTGGTAGTGCAGACAAGGAATTGTGTCTCAGCTGGCAGACTCAGGTAGCCCAGGCTCTTGTGTTACTTTTCTCATTGCTATGGCATAGTTCCTGTCAAGAGAAAGGAAGGAAGGAGGGAGGGAGGGAGGGAGGGAGGGAGGGAGGACGGAAGGACGGAAGGACGGAAGGATGGAAGGACGGAAGGACGGACTTGCTCACAGTGTAAAGGTGTGGTCCATAGTGGAGAAGGCATGGCAGCTGGAGGGTGAGGCAACGGGTCATTACATCTGCAGTCTGGAAGCAGAGAGAGATGAGTGCTGATGCTCAGCTCGCTTTGTTCTTTTCATTCAGCACAAGGAATGGTGCTGCCCACAGTCCAGGTGGGTGTTCCTCACCCTCACTGACCTACCCAGAGGGGTGTCTCCTAAGCAATTCCAAACAGCCGTCACAGCTGTGATCTTGACAGCTTTGGACTGATGAATTAATGACCTGTGCTGCTCCTCAGTGAAGCAGGATCAGTGACTGTCTCTTTCTCACCCTCAGAGGCTGTCAGGAGACATATCAGAGTCCCATTGAAAGTGCTCATGAAGTAGCAACTGTCCCCGACTATATGAACCCTAGTCCCTCTTACCGCTGGCACAGACGGCCACACACATTTATTATGACACTAGAGGTCAGAAGTCCAAAATCAGCCTCACTGGGCTAAAGTCAGGGTGACAACAGGGCCATTCTCTTCCAAAGGTGTCAGGGAGAATCCATTCCCTGCCTTTTGCAGCTTCTGAAGGCTTTCTGCACTCCTTGGTTTTCTTGTGTTTGCATTGGGTCACCCAGAAAATCCAAGTCAACATCCCATCTCAAGCTCCTTAGCCTGACCACATCTGCTGGTGACCTGCTCACAGGTGTTAAGAGATCATGACCTGGATGTCTTGGGGACCATCACTCTGCTGACCTGGACCTCGCTGCCTGGTGATTAAGTCGTAACTCACGACTGAGTGGGTAGGAAGGTGTGCATAGCACTGTGTGAGACCAAAAGCCGGTGATGAGCTCCAGCCTCATCTCCCTTTACTTGGTGCACAGGACCCCGGCAGACCCACCGAGACAGGCAGCCAAGCCGGCAGCATGGAGGACCAACAGCAGAGCAGATCCCAGCAGCTGAAGAAGGTTTTCCAAGAATATGGGGCTGTGGGCGTGTCACTGCACATTGGGATCTCACTGGTCTCCTTGGGGATATTTTACACGGTCGTTTCCAGGTGCGATTTTTTTTTTTTTTTTTTTTTTTTTTTTGTCTTTTTGTGTTTTTGAAGCAGGGTCTCCCCGTAGCCCCAGCTGTCCTGGAACTCACTATGTAGACCAGGCTGGCCTTGAAATCACAGAGATCCACCTGCCTCTGCCTTCCAAGTGTTTGGACTATAGGCGTGCGCCACCATACCCTGCCAGGCGTGATTTTTTTTTAAAGTTTATGTGTATTGAGTGTTTTGCTTGCATGGTAAGTGTACCAGGTATGTGTAGTGCCCTCAGAGGCCAGAAGAGGGTGTCAGATGTCCTAAAACGAAGAGTTCGGGATGGTTGTTAGCTATCATGTGGGTTCTGGGAACTGAACCCTGATGCTCGGCAAGAGCAGCCAGTGCTCTTAACCAGTGAGTTCTCTCTCCAGCCCTCCAGGTTTGATTGTTGACAGTGTTCAGTGTTTCTAGTTGAATATTGTACCTCCCCTGTAAGGGAGCACTTGGGAGGCTGAGGCAGGAGGGTTGCTGCAAGTTTCAAACCAACAGGCTATATAGTGAGTTCTGGGCCAGCCTGGGCTTCAGGATGAGACCTGTTAGAGGAGGAAGGAGGGAAGATAGATGACAATTAAGGAAGGACAGAACAAACAGCCAGGGATGTATCTCAGCTGGCAGAGTGCTTGCCTAGCATGCCAAAGCCCAGAGTTTGATCCCCAGCAGGGCATAACCTGGGCATGGTGATACATGCCTATAATTCCAGCACTCTGGACATGGAGGCAGGAGGATCAGAAGTTCAAAGTCATCTTTGGTTACTTAGAGAGTTTGGGGCCAGCCAGGGCTACATGAGGCTCTGTCTCAAAAAACAAAAATTCTATGTGAATGAGAATGCTTTCATTTTAATTAATTTATTTATTTTGGACTTTTTTTGAGACAGGGTCTCCTTGTAGCCCCAGCTGTCCTGTAACTCACTATGTAGACCAGGCTGGCCTCGAACTCACAAAGTGCTGGGATTAAAGGCGTGCACCACCATGCCCGACAATATTTTATTTTTTTTTTATTCTATGTGTATGCATGTATTGCCTGCATGTAGGTAAGTGTACCCGTGTTGTGCAATGTCCGCAGAGGACAGAAGAGGCTGTCGGATCCCCTGGGACTGGAGTTATGGACAGTTGTTAGCTGCCATGTGGGTGCTGGGATTCGAACCCGGGTCTACTGCAAGAACAACCAGTGTTCTTAACCACTGAGCCATCTCTCCAGCCCTTTGTATGACATTTAAAAAATACAGTTAATCTGGGCCAGTGAAATGGCTCAGTAAAAAGTATTTACTGTGCAAGCTGACAACCTGGGTTTGCTCCCCAGAACCCACAGTGGAAGGAGAAAATCAGCTCCTGAAAGTTATCCTCTGACCTCCCCATGCATACCATGGCGTGTGCACACTCAAACACACAATAATAGATAAAAATTTAAGAATAAAAAGTAGAGGGCTGGAGAGATTGGCTCAGCGGCTAAGAACGCTGACCTTTCTTACAGACGACCTGGGTTTGAATCCCAGCACCCACATGGCACCTAACAATTGTCTGTAACTCCAGTTCCAGGGGATCCAACAGCCTCTTCTGTCCTTCACAGGCATTGCACGCACAGGTGCACTTACCTACATGCAGACAATATACTGGTACACCTAAAATAAAAATAAAATTTAAAAAATAATAAAAAGTACTGTTAATCTTGTGGACAATTGATTTCTTTATCACTTTGCCTCTTTCTCCCCCAGTGGCATAGACATGTCTGCAGTCCTGCTTAAACTTGGCTTTACAGAGTCACTGGTCCAGTCTAAAATGGCAGCAGGCACCAGCACCTTCGTGATGGCCTACGCAATCCACAAGCTCTTTGCGCCCGTCAGGATCAGCATCACTCTGGTGTCAGTGCCCTTCCTCGTCAGATACTTCCGCAGAGTGGGGCTTCTTAAACCTCCAGCCTCGAAGCCTTGAACACTTCTTCTGTGGCCCCTGAAAGCCAGTTTATTCTAAGTTGCACAATTTGGAATGGTTTTAGGGCTGTAGGGTGGGGCAGGGAGCTAATTGCTATATTCCAGTGGATTAATTTTACCTTTGCCAGGAAAAATCCGGTGTTTTAAATTTTATATGATTTTTAGTGCTGTTCTTCATAGAGTCATATACATAACCCAAAATGCCAGCAAAGCATCCAAATGAATAAACAGCTGACCTGGTGGCACAGGTCTGTAACCCCAGCTGTCCCAAGGCTGAAGCAGGAGGAGCTCAAGTTCAAAGCCTGCCTGAGTTTGAGTTTAAAGTCAGCTTAGGCAATTTAGTAAGACCATTTCAAAAAGTAAATCAAGGGCTAGGGATATAGTTTGGCAGTAGAGGATTTGCCTAGTATGAGACCCTAAATTCAATCCCCAGTAACACACACACACGAGTTAGCTTTAAAATGTTCCTTCTTAATCAGTGGGGCAGATGGGGTTCCTATCTGTAAAAGCCCTTGAGGGGGGAATCTTTGCTCAAGTTCTGAAAGAAGCAATGATTAATTTGCTGGCTTTTAAAACTCACCCTCTTTTTTTGGCAGCAGCCTGCAGTTTAATATGACAGTCTGCAAACAACTCGGGCATTAGTGAAGCAGCATTTAACACTGGTGTCCACGCGCCACACTACACTGCTGCTAACACTTGCTTTGGGGGAAGAAAACCAAGTACTTCTAGTATATCCTTCACTGATTCCAGAACACCTTCAAATCCGGATGTGACAGGGCTGTCTGAAATTTCATTAGTTCAGGTCAGTACTCAAACACGGCATCACTTGCCTTCGGGTGTCTGTATTGGGGCAGTTGGATGCTGTGCATACAGAGAAAGCTAACAACAGCTTTGACAATCTGCCCAACCGTCCCAAACTTCAGGCATTCCAGAGCTGATGCAGGGTTACAGTGTCACTGGGCATCTATTTTTAATTGAATTAAATCATTTGCACAAAACATTTGTACCTGTTCCTTAAAACAGGAAAATAACACTTGTTCTAACTGGAAGACAACCGTGAAATACCACGAGCTGGGGAGGTGGCAGAAGGGCAGGTGTTATGGTCTACAAGGATGAGGCTTCCTCCTCCAGGTAGCCCGGAGCAGTTAGAGCATCACTCGACATGCCTTTGGGCCGACGCTGGTACAGGGCGCCTGCTCCACCTTGGGGAGCCGGTTTTGGCTCTGCTCAGCTGCAAAATGAAAGGACTTGCCAAGTGAATGCATTTTACTACGATCTGCCAGCTTTGGTCTCGGCCACATTTACCTGTCAGTCATCCATAGTCAACATTCAAAAGAATTGAGATATAGTTTCCACTTACAAGATATTTAAAGTGGAATTGCGTTTTTATTTTTTCCTTTTAAAGCAGCCCACTGCCAAAAGCTTTTACTCATATAAAATCAGAATGCCTTTCTGGAAACTAATTCCAAGGACATCGTGTGTAGCTGAGCTAGATGCCCTATGCCAGTGCTGGGCAATTCCTCACATAGACTGGACATAGCTTCCCTATCTTACCAAGTGTTTTAACCTCCATGTTAGCTCTGGGCTCTGGTCCATCTATCTCTCCCATTCAGGTCCCTCATACCTATGCAAAGAAAAATATTGAAAGGACAAAGCAATAAAATGAATGGTTCCAATAGCCATATCCCAACTCTCCAAGCCCCAACCCTACCCCACACCCGTGGCCAGTAGCCAGAACTGAGGACGAGGTCAAAGGACCAGGGAACTTAAGCACTATGAATTCACCAGCAAGATGCAGATTTGTCTAGTTTTTGGTGGAACTAGGGCAGTGAAACTGCTATTTTAAAAATGTAAGTATTGTTCACCTATAGTTTTTTAGTGACAAAGTGAGCAGCTTAGATTCTATGGAACAAATAAACATCTTTGTACCATCTGCGTCTCCCTCTCCTGGTAAACCATCACTGCACTGGGTCATGAACACTACCGTGTAACGGGTGGGGACATGTCTGCTACTGAGCAGCTGCTTTTCCTGTGTGGTTCCAGCTGGATTCTGCACTGAGCTCAGATCCCTGCAATGGCGTAGGAGTTACTGTGGTTTGGGGGAACCATACACGGGACACTGCTACTTTGGGAAAGTCCAGTTGGTTTAGCACAGAACTGGACACCAAAAGCTCACTTGGCCCAAGGGGCTGAGCTCTGCAGTTCCAGTCAGCTGTGTTTACCAGTGAGGCAACAGTCACTTGGACACCCAAGTCTGCTTACATTGGCCACTTCTCACTCATGTGACATCTAGTGTCCCATTGAGAGCTGGCCATAAAAGCCTGTTTCTCTGACCAGTTCCAAGTCCCTCAACTTCTACTTTCTTCCACCAGGTTCACACTCTGGTTGATGATCAGATGACACTGTCTGACTCAACGTATTAGGAATATATCCAATGGGCCAGAAAAGCAGGTACCCGCTCATCTCCACGCCAACAGAACAACTGGTCAAATGATCACTCATGTACTCCAGGTAGATAGATGAATTTATATATTTAACAAGTTTGCACATGACATAATTCCAACATAAGGGTCCTTGACATTTAGATACAGCTGAGACACTGGGTGTCTTCCATGTCCCAATCAAGTCAAGACAGAGGTAGAGCACATGTTCCTATACACAGAGAATGAGAATCCCAGTCAGACTTTAGGATGCGAAACATTGGAGATCACCACTGAAGGAAAAACAGAGTTCATATAACTCTTCATTTAACAATTTAAAAGAAAACCATATCTTTATTTTAACATTTAAAAGAAAACCACATTTTTACAGCTTTCCCAGCCCTGGCAACCCAATAAATTACACGCACACGTAGCACTTGAAGTCTACAACACAGGCAATCACTGGGGAAGCAGGGTCAAGTGGCAACTTTCCCCACAATGAGACTCATCTCCCACATGGCCAACTTGCCCAGCATAGGCTGTGGGGACAGCTGCAGGCAAACTTGCCTCCAGATTAGTGAAAGTACATTGTTTCTGGGGGCCCGGGTAAAGCCACATGTGCTAAGGAAGGGCTTTCTGTACAGCAGGCCGAGCTGCCTGTGCAGTGCAGTGGCTGAGGGTGCTGATGACAGCTTGGGACGTCTCAGTGGCATGTTCCCAAAAATTGTGGGGTGGTCCTCAGGATTTCCTATGACAATTTGCTTTTTTGGCATGTCGGTGGCTTTGATGAATTTGCTGTTACCCAGGGGTGTTCAAGGACCTCTGCTAGTGTTAGCCTCTGGCTTGCATTATGCTTTAACAGTCTTGAAATGAGGTCCCTGGCTCCCTCTGTCACAAAGTCAGGGAATGTGAATTCAACCTGTGGCATGAAAAAATGACAAACCTGGGTCAGAGATGCAGCAAGACAGACATGAGACCTTGGCCTGAAGCCCAGAGCCCAAATGCAATGTGGGTTTCTTGGTCATCTTACCCGTGATATCCTTTTGTATGTCTCCTGATGCGTCTGCGCCTCAAAAGGGGGCATCCCAACCAGGAACTCATAGCAGAGGACGCCCAGGCTCCAGAGGTCCACCTTCTCATCATGCATGCGGCCTTCGATCATCTCAGGGGGCAGGTAGTCCAGGGTGCCACACAGCGTGGTTCTCCTACAATCAGAGGCTCAGGCTGATACCCCAGCTCTGCACCAATGGCTTGAGCACTCCCCCAGGCCCTGTGCTGTGCAGGTTCCCCTCAATCCCTACTTTTAGATAGGAGTGTGTGAGATCACACTCTAGTCACCAAACTTCCCCTAGATCTGTTCAATTCCAGAACCTCTTAGAATAATTAAGGTAACACTCAAAGCATTATAGGATAAAAGCTACCACACAGCAGGATAGTGAATCAGAGCTAGCCTGGACTGCATTGCAAGACCCTTGTTTCAGAAAATGACAGTTGTTATGCCCTGTTCTGTGTAAGTACAATTTGGAGTTCTACATTAGGTCTAAGTCAAAGGACACCACTATGTAGGCTGGGAGTATTGACTCACACCTGTAATCCCAGCATTTGGGAGGTAGAAGATGACTGACATGGGTTGGAGGCAGCCTGGGTTATAGTGTGAAAATTGGGGGGTGGGGGGAAGGGGGACAAGAGGAGGAATGAAAAAGATTTAGGAACTCAAGGGGACCGGTCCACATGAAGATAAAAGAGGCAATTCAATACCATTCATGCAATTTTGTTGGGCTCTTTAGGGCTTTTCTCTTGGGTTTTGTTTTTGAGATGGAGTCTTGCTATGCAGCCCAGGCTGGCCTCCAATCTGCTCACCCCTGCCCCCTTCCAGTTGCTGCTGGGGTTACAGGCTTGTGCCAGCATACCTGCCTGGGTTCTGATTTTAAAACCCGCTCACCAGCTTGGCCTCAAACTTGCAGTCCTCCTGTCTGGCCTCTGAAGCACTGAGATTGCAAACGTGTACCACCAAGACGTGGTGGCACACACCTTTAATCCAAGCAGAGGGAGAGGCAGAAGGATTTCTGCACATTCCAGGCCAACCAGGACTTCAGTAAGACCTTGTCTCAAAAATAAAATTTCATGGAAAATTGGAGAAATCTGAATGTGGACTAAGTAGTAACTACCAAAAATGCTACTAACTTCTTAGGAGTGGCAAGAGCTGGGAGCGTGCACCCCACCCAAGGGGCACACACCAAGGCATCGCAACGCCACAACCCATTTTCAGACACCTATGCAGCCAGCCAGCAGTGTTCGGGGCCATGGAATGGAGGACTGCAAAGGCCACCAGCAGATTTCTATCCACTCAGGTTTTGAAAACCAAAGTTGGAAACAAGCTGGGAGTGGTTAAGAGCACTAGCTGCTCTTGCAGAGGACCCAGGTTCAATTCCCAACATCCACATGGCAGCTAACAACTATTGATAACTTTAGTTCCGGGGGGATCCAGCACCCTCTTCTGATCTCTGCAGGCATTGCACAACATGGGTGCACTTACATAGAAGCAGGCAATACACTCATACACATAAAAATAATTTTTTAAGAAAGAAATGATCTATAACAAACATGAAAGGTTCCCCTACCTGTCATCTGCCTTAGGCTATATAATTTTTTATAATAGGCTTTTAAGATTGCATTTATTCGTGTGTGTGTTTGTATGTGTGTGTGTGTGTGTGTGCGCAAGCTTGTCATAGCATGAGTGTGGTGATCAGAGGACAACTTTTGGGACTTGGTTCTCTCCTTCCACAATGTGGGTCGTCAGGCCCAACTGCAAGTATCTGCTGAGCCATCTCTCCAGCCTTCCCAAAGGCTTTTTAAAAAAAGTCATTTAGTAAGAATTTTTTAAGTAGTCCCCAAAAGCTGACAAGCCCTAGGCAGAAGGTACTTTAAAACACCCACTCACAAATGTCCGTGAACAGTTTACTTTTGTTTTTGTTTGGAAAGTCTGCCTCTTAGTGTCACTTGTTTCATTCAATGCCACTTCAGCTGTATGGGGACAGGAAAGGTCTGCTCCTCTGGCTGACATAAGAAGCCTATCCCAGCCGCCAGCCTCAAAGCTCCAGTCAAACCACCATGGTTTTCAAAGCCCCCACAGACCTGCAGCTTGGCTCTGGATCTCACACTGCTCTCCACTGGAGCTTGTCCCTGCCTCTCCACTTGCCACTTAGGTAGAAGCCCCGCCTTCCACACACCTGTCTTTCATGTATTATGTATGTGTCACATCTGTAAGCTTATTCACATGCTCATGAACCTCTAAGGACATAGAGATATCTGTAACCCAAGACCTAGAGTGCCAAAGAGCCCAGCATGGTCACAGAAGAAATCTGATCCGGTCTCAACTGCTCCAAAGCATTCCTAGGTGGGTCACCGCCCAGCTTATGAAACATTTCAGAGAGATTGGGCATTCAATTTGCGCATCTGCTAAAAGCTCCGGAGTCCATACCTGGAAGACGGCGCATGTACAGACCACCCGAAGTCTGCGATCTTCAGTTCTCCGTTTGATCCAAGAAGCAGGTTCTCAGGCTTGATGTCTCTATGGATGACTCTCTTCGAATGACAGTAAGACAGAGCATTCGCCAACTCAGTGATATACTGTGGGGAAGAAGCATTGAAAGCCTGGGTTCAGACATCATGTACCTCAGGCAGGCACTAACTCTTCTGAAAAAGACCCAACACAGATTTTAACAGGTTTTTCAGGTTTGGAAGCAAACACTGCAGAAATGGAGATGTCTACAAAATCAGCTGCTCAACTCTCAGGTCACTCAGTGCTCAGCTAACTCTGAGCTAACACTACCAATGTGGTATGGAGACAGGCCATTGCTAGCTGAGCCGGAGTCACAGTCCCTGAGGCAGCGAATTCCTCTGGAATACTCAATGCAGAAGCAGCAGCCCAAATTCAGGATTCAGATGTGCAAACAAATCTTAAGAGGTGCCCCCTGGAGCTCCATGGCCGTGACCTTGGACTTCCCTGTAAGATCTGCGAGAAGCAAGGCTGCTGCCTCTTAGAGCAGTCCTCAAGGTAAATCAACAGAAAAGCATGCAAGCAGAAACAAGCCGGGTGTGGGGGCGCACACCTTTAGTCCCAACACCTCGGAGGCAGAGGCAGGCAGATCTCTGTGGGTTCAAGGCCAGCTTAGTCTACATAGCAAGTTCCAGGACAGCCCAGGGCTATACAGTGAGACCCAATTTCCACAAAAAATAAAATGAAAAAAAGCAAACCAAAGCATTCAAGCAAATCAGTTTCTGCATTACTTCTGTTTCTCTTTAAGACTTTCCAATCTTGGGGCTAGAGCTGCACTTTGGTGGTTGAAAGCTTACTCAGCATGCCTTAGGCACCCTGGATTCCAGCCTCAGTACTGTATGCAATCCCCCTGGCTCCCAATTTTCTAGTCCTCACCTAGTGACTTAGCAAGCCAAATCCAGTACTTAAGAGAGATGAGAAAGATACAGCGATTATATAGTCAAAGCACATTCGTGACTAGCAAAGGTTTATTTGGGGGGGGGGGGTGCAGCACTATCAAAAAGGACATTTGTTCTTTTATAGCCCAAAGTCAGACACCAAAATGTAGAGCACCATAAACTGGAAGTGAATACAAAGGAAGCTACTCTTCCCCCACACCACCCAGGGTAGCTGAAATGCCCTGCAGGTTGACAGTCTAGAGGGGAGGGGGCTCCCAGCAGGGACCATCTGCAGACAAGCATCAGTTTAACCAGCACACCCTTCTTGTTAACCAGCTCGGCTTTCTCTATGGACCAGCACACTCTGGTACCCACTTCCTCCACACCTGTACTCTAGGATGATAGACAGGTAGAGGCCCCTAACATTACTCTACTTTCAAACTAGACTGAGAGGAAACAGGGTGGGGTATTCTACCTACAGCTATGTGTGTATACCAAATAAACTCCACTTGCACTGAAGCCTTAGGTTTGAGAAGGAGATGGGGAAGCTAAGCACATGAACAACACTCTAGTCTTTTCAGTAGGGAGATCAGAAACTGAAGGACAAGATTAATTTACCAAAATAAAACTGTAGGGTCTGGAGAGATGGCTCAGTACTTACTGAGATAACTCACTCACTGCTCTTGCAGAGGACCCAAGTTCAATTCTCAGCACCCATATCAAGCAGCTCACAACCACCTGTAACTCTAGCTCCTGGCACCTGTGGCTTCCAAGGACGCCTGCACTCACATGCACATATTCACACAAACACACATGCACAAAAATAATGAAAAATAAAAGTATAGCCCATTATAAGACTTTTTTTTTTAAAAAAAAGAGGTCTATGTAGAGATAGAGTTCCAGGCCAGCTGGGGCTATGGGGTGACCCTGCCTCAAAAAATAAACAACCCCCCCCACAAGGCTAATGTAGGTACACAGCCTGTCATTACATTACTCATTTAACTTTTTGCTGTAAAGCAGGGTGGGCGTGTAATCCTAGCATGCAGGAGGCAGAGATAGGTCCCTACAGCCAGCTGGCTCCTCCGGGCTAAACGGGCTCTCAGTACAGCAAGAGACCCTGTCTCAACCTATAAGGTGGACAGTGAACGAGAAAGACACTAACCTCGGCGCCACGTGCACGTGCACACACACGCAAACAGACACACACATACACATACATACATGTTTATATGCAAAAAAGATTAGGAAATACTTAAGCAAATAAAACAGATCTCCTCTACTTGTCAGAAAAGCACTTAAGGTCAGGTTTAAATACATGTCATCATTGTAATAACAGCTTAGAAGGTCACTGATAGCTGGTGTCACTTTAGAGGGTGAAAGCACGTCACTCTGACTTAGATACTACAGAAATCAATGCCAAGCGCATTCAGAATGTACCAGCCATAGATCTCCACCAGGAGACCTGTGCAAAGCATTCACCAGAACCGTCAGCTTCCAGTCAACAAGCAGCAACCCCGATGGAGACTTGAACTTCTCAGGACAATAATTCTATTCCCATGAAGGAGAAACGAGGAAAGCAGAGGCCATGAGAGACACTGCCTTGCCTTAAGGGACATAAGATCACAAAGTGCCTGGAAAGGGTGAGGAAAATGAAAAGACCCAGACCAGAAGGAAGCATCTGCACACACCAGAATAAAGAACTAAAACTCAACGATGAAAATTCGAAACACTTCGACCAATCATTCCAGGTTTTCTAGTCTATACCACAGTGCCTTGCAAAAGCACCATATGAATAAAGCAATAAAATCTGATTATTAAGTTCCAGCGGTAGACCCTACTTATTCAATAGAAAATGAGTTTTATGTGGTTATTAAAACAGTACAGTTAATTAGACTAAATCTGTGTAGATAGGGTATAGATTTTCTTAACCCTAAGGTGTAAATGCAATTAGCTTAATTTAAAATTTGGAATCTAAAGGTTTTCTATAGCTAGGCACTTTATTACTCTCAAATGGAAAGCACTTACAAATGGACAACCGCACAGTCTAGTTTTGCCATCATCGTTCCTATCTACATTTTTTTTAAAGCTTCAAAGGCAAAATTTAAGCAGAGATGCTTATAGCTCTATCTGTTTTAATGATAATGTTTCTATTACACAACCTTCAAGTTTGCATTAAGTATAAGTAACCTAAGATCCCATTTAAAAAAAAACTTGGTTTAGCATTTTGTAACTTAATCAGTGACTTCATTTTCATGGTGGGGTGAAATCAGGGAAGGTTTATGTCACACTGATTCACTAGAGTTGATTTATCAAGATTATGCTAGACAAAATTTAAGGGAAAAATACTATAAGAAATAAATGCCTCATCTGAACATGTAGAATCCAGTGTGTATGAGGCCTCTTAGCATTTTAATAGCACTTTTAGTACCAGAAAGGCACATCTACTAAAAAGTTACACATAGTATGGAAATCGTTTCTTCCAGATTTCTGATTGAAATGTCCTTAGCATATTAAGGCATTAAAGTGGTATTTGGAATTAAATGGATTTACTTATAAGGATCAATCTAGTCTTCCTTTGTATGGTTTTTTTATAGGTTATAATTGATCAAATCTTCTTACTAATAGTAAAGGTGAGGGTGATGAAGCAGGTTTTGGGTTTTCCTGTGCTGTTTCTTAAGTATTGGCTGTTTATATACTTAGCCATAACTTGGTGCAAAAAGCTGAGCATTGTCTCTGTTAATGAACTGGAAGAGGCCTACTTAGTTTGCTTTAACCGCCTCAGGATGTCTCTTGAAATAAGCTGTTTCCAAAGGAACAGAAGGGAAATTTACTACCTAGTCTGTAAACAGTATAACCCTCAAAGGGGACTCATCCCCTCAAATGTGGACTAAAGAAAAGGGTGGTGAAGACGCACAGGACGCAAGTCCTGGAACAGGAAGAGAGCTGACCTTGTCACTACAGCCTTACAGCTGACCTGTTAGCGGCTTTTCACTCAATCAAAACTCCCTGTCCTCCTTTCCCTCTTTGAAGCAAGTCTTGGTCAACTAATTTTGCTTCATTATGACTTTTAAAATGAAAGCTATTACTCTAAATTTATTAATAGGTACCTTATTTGCTTTGAATCAAATCATCCCATTATCAGACTTCCCTTGGTTTACTGTAGATAATTGGCTTTAAGGTATTTTTGTCTTTTAAACAAACATGCAGACTTTTGATTAATTTGTTAAATCGCTGTAGCTGGCAATCATTTTACATTTGTGAAATTGCATTCCCTCTGTATCCAGTGTGTAACTTGCCAATTGAGTGCATTTTATATTCAGGTTGGACTATGCATGTTTGGATAAATGAAGCTGTGTTTGATTTATGGTTTAAAAATAAAGTTCCCTGAAAAAAAAAAAAAAAAAAAAAAAAAAAAAAGAAAAAGAAAAAAAATAAACACTTCAGAGATGAATAGGTGTCTACACAGCACACACAGGGTTGCAGAGATGGCTTGGCTACCAAGAGCATTTGCTGTTCTTCCAAAGGACCCAAGTTCACTTCCCAGCACCCACACTGGATGGCTCACAACTACCTATAGCTCCAGCTCCAAGGGCTCCAACTCCCTCTTCTGGCCTCTATGAATACTCTATTCATGTGGCACATATACAGAGACATATAAATTTTTAAAAATGAAAATAAATTAAAAACATAAATGGCACATAAAGTCAATACCATATGCCACTAGGAAATCACAAACCAAAACAAGGAGATGCCATGACACCTATCGGAATGACTGAAGTCCAAAACCCTGACAGCACATGCTCCTGAGCGGGAGTGCTGGTGTTCAGAGGCAAAAAGAAATGAAAGCATTTGGAAGGATGAGGAGGATGGCCAGCTCAAGTGAGCCCCTGCCTCAAAAAACAAAACGGGCTGGAGAGACAGCTCAGTGGTTGAACACTGGCTGCTCCTGTTGAGAACCCAGGTTTGGTTCCCAGCACCCAATGGCAGCTAACGACCATCCAGTTCCAGGGGATCCTGATGCCCCTCTTCTGACCTCCACAGGCACTGCACAACACAGGTGCACTTACATACATGCAGGCAATATACCATACACATAAAAGAATAAATAATTTTTTTTTTGTCTTTTTGAGACAAGGTCTCCCTTTAGCCCCAGCTGTCCAGGAATTCACTATATAGACCAGGCTGGCCTCAAACTCACAAAGATCTGCCTGCCTCTGCCTCCCAAGTGCTGGGATTAAAGGCGAGTGCCACGATGCCCAGCCAAGAATAAATAAAAATATTTTTTTAAAAAAGAAATGAACTGGGTTAGGCCTGGGGCTTCACTGGTAGAGGAGACTGCCCAGTGTGTGTGACGTAGTCCTGAGTTCGATCCCCAGTACCGCCCCCTCAAAAGACAAACGGAATGAGTGGGCCATCCCCCACAAGGACACAGGTGAACCTTAAACACAAACTACTACTGCTACTGCCAGGAGAAGAAACCCATCTAGAAGGGCTCTGCGTTCTTAGGACTCCAATTACGGAATTCTGGAAAAGGCATACAATAATTAGTAAACAAAACCAGTGGCTGCCAGAGACTGCAAGGGAGAGGGCCAACTAGGTGACACACATCCTTTGATTTTGGAGCAAACGCTTCTGTATGGTATTGCAATCATTAATATACGACATTTTGCATTTATCAAAACCCATACAACTTTACAGCACAGAAAGTAAAGCTCAGCATATGTAATGTTAAGGAAAAATACAGAAGAGGCTGAACACCAGGATGGTATGAGGCCAGGGCAAGAGCATCTAACCTTATCACAAAACACAAACCCACCCTGGTAACAGGAAAGGGGAAACATCGCCTAAGTGATTGAATGGGTGGAGTGTGAAACGGACAACAGCGACTCTGCAGCCGTAGCATCCTGCCAGGTGAATGGACTGACTACCATCTGCCACAGGCACACAGTGTGGAAATACCCTGGAACTGCGTAACTAAAGACACGGTGGACAGTGAACCCAGATCGCTCACTGTAGGGGTGTATTGTACAGATAAGTCCAGGGGACAGGAGTCCAGAAGATCCTCTCGGATTGGATCCGCTGAGCACATCAGTATGAGCGCACAGCTTTATAAAGGATAAACATTGATGCATGTATGCCCATGGATCACTAAATACCCTGTTCTCTGCAGTGAAGAGGTCCTAGCGGTAATGAGCTCCCTAGTGGCCAAAATCTTGGTTTTGAATAACATTCTCCAATAAAGGAGCCAAGATCCTTGAGGAAATGGCTGACTGTAGGAACAGGGCCAGAAACAAAGATGAGACCAAGTCCACTGCACCAGAAGCATAGCCAGTGCCAAACAATCTGAGCAAAAGGAAGCCGAGCTGGACTGCAGGCCGTGTAGAAATGCTCAGGAATGGGGATTCCAAATGAATGTGCCAGGGAGACAGGCCACTGCAGCGCACAGGTCAGTCTACATGCACACGCCTCGGGAGTGGGCCGTGCTCCACTTTACAGTGGAGATGCAGGATGGACACCAGCTCAGGCACAGGACTGCGCCCACCTCCCAACAGTCACACTGCAAATGCAACGTGCACTTCACCAAGCTGCTTCTCTCCACACCCACACCCCTTTCTAATCATGAGGGACTCTATGGCATACTGAAGAAAGTCAACTTAATGGTCAAACGACACTGAGCCACTGCTTATAAGTAGAGCAGCATATTGACTGAAGCCATTAATAATGGGGGAGATTCGGTGTGGAGTACATGGAAACTCTGCACTACTGTTAGACTTCTGTACACCTGAGTCTATCAAAATAAACAAGGGGTGGATGACGGTGCAGAAGCAACTATCCATATCCATCTCCCATCTCCCAGACAGCGAGTCAAAGCCCAAAACTCCGTGACACCAAAGTTTATCTGTGCATGACACAGCTAAGCTCTTGGTTTCCCAGTCTCAAATAAGCGACCCTACTAAACCTCTATTACGACCGAACCTGCTCTGCCGTGGAGACAGTGCACTGTCAGAGGGCGAGCCCGGACAGACTTACAGTGGCAGTTCTCTGCTCGTCAAACTTGGAGTGTTTCTGGAGCTCTCTGTAGACCGTGCCAAGGGGTGCATATTCTAGAATAAGATACACTCTGGTGGCATCATGGAAATAGCCGTATAGCCTGAGAATGTTAGGGTGCCTGCAACAAAGAACCAAGATGGTAACATCTGGTTTCAGAGTCACCTCAGCTCAGGCTGAAGACTGCAACAAGCCCCCCGGGTAATACGATGGGGTATGTCACAGGAAGCCCCCTCCCCCAGCACACAGATGTGAACACTGAGCCTGTTCAAGACCCTTATATCCATTACCATGGATTTCCAAGTATTGATGGATCTCAGGGTTAGCTTACACCCCTTTCTTCCTTCTGGGATCTTTAGTGGAAATTTTTCAACTAAATACACATCTCTGCATGTTAAAGGGCACAGGGTCTGCACATAAGCCAAGGCAGGGCCCGGTGGAGGCGGGGCCACGTGCCTGGGAGAACACACCCATCTGCAGAGCAGCGCTGTCCCCAGGCACCTGCACCTGCCAGGTGCCGGCAGACGGGTACAAGCCAAGGAACAGCCGGAGTTTCAGTACTGGCATCTGAGTCAAATGTGACCAACACTGAAGGCAGAAAAAGCACTGACTCAAGTCAGCCAGGGTCTCCCCTCATCATCAACCGCAAGAAAAAATTCCAAGAAAATTACTTCACTCATAAAATTAAATCTTGAGTGATTTTTGTCAGGATCACATCACCTAAGTCTGTGGAAAATGGTGTGTGCCTGTGTGCAAGCAGGTAGAAGCATCCCTCTGGTCAGGACACGCACCGCAGGTGGGACTGGATCTCCACTTCTCTCCGGAGCTGGTGCTCCACCCCGGCTTTCTCCAGCTGGGCTTTAAACAGCACCTTCAGGGCCAGGATAAACTTGCTCTGCTTCTCCCTTGCCAAATAAACATTACCGAACTTTCCTTTACCCAGGGGCCGGCCAATGTCGAAATCTTCCAAAGTCCACTGCCGTCTAGAAAGTAATTTGAACATTTAACATATGAAGAACACAAAGCTCTGATAACACTGCCAGTGAGCAGTAAGGTAATTCAAGCTCAGACTGCTCAGTGTGCATCCTCGGCAAGCACCAACCCCCAAACCACCAACTAGCCACCAACATCAAGGGTGGGCCCAGCAGCCAGAGTTGGGGCCAAGAAACAATCGTGAATCTCTAGAGTGGAGGCCTGGCAGGCGAGGGGGACAGAGCAGCAGCATGACCCATAGTAGTCTTACAACACCCCCCGCCATCTAAAAGGATGAGCTACCAGAAAGGAGATGGCCTCCCTCCACCCTCACAGGGGCGGAGAGCCATGCTGGCAGGAGACAGAGCCACTGTCACTGGTGGAAGCTGGACGTAGCCCAGGCCAGTTTGCCATGAAAATCTTGGGAATTGGAGTGTGAGAAAGACCACACAAGGTGGTCTGTGGGGCCATGGGACAGCTTTTCCATGCCGTAGTCTAGTTTGGGGTCTAGAAGCAGGCATTCATTCACCAAGTGTCTGGGAGGATGTACTGCCAGCCTCTCACACACAGAGCAAGTGCAGCAGCTTTACCACTGCTCCGAGGCACCCGACAGTGCACACATACACAGAGGTCTGTGCCTGGCATTCGGGAATTCAGACTTGTCCTTTTAGCCAGATGCCATGCTGTGTGCGGAGGCATCGCTCGAGCCCAGGAGTTTTAGACTAGCCAGGGCAACATAGTGAGACTGACCCAGAAACAAAAGCCTGTACTTTTGTACAAAAATAAACACACTGGTTACTTCTGATATTTTCTATATTTGAAAAGTACTAAAATAACCAACCAACCACAAAATCTTTTGAGTCCTAGGTTTTAAAAATTGATCTTAAAAAAAAAAAGGGAGAGAGAAGGACTTTAGGATTTGAATCCTGGAAACAGGTTTGTTAACTGAGGGCTGGTATTTTTTTTTTTTTGAAGGGGAGGTGTGTCTTCAAGACAGGGTCTCTTTGGAGCCCCAGCTGGCCTTGAACTTACTGTGTAGACCAGGCTGGTCTCAATCACACAGAGATCCACCCACCTCTGCCCAGACTAAAGGCCTGTGCCATGCTCAGCTTAAAAGGTGTTGTTTTCATAGCTGTGTCTGCAATTCCAGAATGGTAAAAAAGCTTACTTTTTTGAGTCTTCACTTTTCTGTTTGGATGCTCGTTCCTTTTCAGGATTTCCTATATGAAATAAGGTGAAATACTGGTTTTAGAGCAACTATATATAAGTTCTTATTAAAAATTTGTGAAGATATAAATCAAAGAATAGTCAGTCACTGAACTACTAATGATAGGTCAAGAATGATAAATCTGGGCTTTTCAATCTTTAAAAAAAATCACCACCACCACCACCACCCTACTATACCACACCTGACGTCTCACAGAAGCTCTAGAGTAAAGATGAGCAGTGCTCACAGTCAGGCTCCCCAGTAAAGCCCAAGAAGGCTTCCCCCGGGCTCTATTTCCCAAGAAGGGATTCTAGAGCATCACAGACCACCCATCTATACAAGCTGCCACCTGTCACCTTTCCAACCCTTTGGGGACCAACATCCATCCACACTGTCATCACAGTAACTCAAGATAACAGAAACCACTAGTTCAGGAAATGGTACCAGCTGCACAGAGGCACCATCTCAAGAGCTGTGAGGTGGGGCCCCTTCTCTGCGCCTGCTCACCCTGAGACTCACCAGCATGGCCATTCTGCTCTGGTATTTGAATAGAGGTCCAAATGGGTTCTCCCTCAGTCACTGTCTCAACTAAAGCCATCAACAGTACAGTTGTGGGGCTGAAGATCACCCCAAAACAGGGCTGAGGAGGGTGAACCAAAACACATTTCTTTGCCATATTTTGAGCTGCTAATTTGAAGATACTGCCATCTCAGGGCAAACTCTGAAAGGTTGTCCTTTCATAAAAGCAAGGTATGTTTCTTTTTTTAAACAATATCTCTATGAGTTCAAGGCCACCATGGTCTACATAGTGAGTTCTAGGCCAGCTGGGGCTACTGAGAGACCCAATCTCAAAAAGCCAAAAAAATTTTTTATTCGCTAGACAAGACTTTAATCCCAGCACTTGGGAGGCAGAGGCAGGCGGATCTCTGCATAGTGAGTTCCAGGCCAGCTGTGGCTACAGGGAGACCCTGCCTCAAAATGACCAAAAAAAAAAAAAATTATTATTTTTATTTTAAGTGTATGAGTGTATTGCCTACATGTATATAAATTGCACCTGTGTCATGCAATGTCTACAGATGACATCAGATTCCCCTAGAACTGGCAGTTGTTAGCTGCCATGTGGATGTTGGGAATTGAACCCAGATCCTCTGCAAGAGCAGCCAGTGCTCTTAACTGCTGAGCCATCTCACCAGTCCCCCAAGCAAGGCATGTTTCTAAAGGACATACACAGCAGGACCACCTCCTACAAGGAAGAGACTGCCAAGAGACAAGGTCTGACACCTACACAGCTTATTGCACAGGAGCACAGGCCTGGTTCAGCACTACCCACTCCTCTCCCTCCCACTGGAGAACCCAGGTCCTACTCCTTACTGGACCTCAGGATGGTATAAGAACTCCAGCTGCCCGACCTTTCCCATCTCTCACTCTGACTTGCGCATCTGTACTAAGCGGCGTTTCTCCAGCTTACCTGTCCACTGTCAGCTGATTTTTGCAGACTCAATTATACTACCCAAGTGTGCATGCACGACAGAAATTCCCTTTCTTTCCTAGCCAGTTCTGGCTGCCTCCCACTACTCACCTTCCACCCAGATCCCTCTCCTCAATGGGGTCTCAAAGTAGCCGCACCCACCCCCTCCCTTCCAGTGACTCTGGCTGTTTTCATGAAGTGTGATGTGACTGAGATGGTGTAGATGCGGCTATCTTTGCCCACTCTAAGCACTCACCGGCTGCTAAGTAACTGTTCATATCCCCCTCCTCCACTCTCTGCTGTCCTACTTGGTCTTCCATCCACACAGCCCGACTCAGCAGTGCCCCTCTCTCATATCCCAATACATCCAGAGCAGGCTTTCTAAAGGTGGTCTCCAGCAGCCTCCTCTGCTCAGAAAGTCTCTAGTAGCTTCCTCATGCACTGGAGATGGTGCCTCCCCTCAAGGAGAGCCAGAAATGCCCCTGGAGGACCTCCAGCGGTCCCCCATTTGGCTTCTCTAGACCCCCTCCCCATTGCAGAACAGTGGTGTTTTCAGTGCCTCAACGTAGCTGCCATAGTCTACACGCTGATCCAATGATAAGCAATCAAAAGGGAATGGGATGACCCCTGTGCATCAAGCCCCCTTCCCTAGAGGATGAGAACCAGTCTGGGTTTCCAGCACCAGCCTGGACCACAGACACCATCCCTTCATTCAGTGCGGACATCCTATTTTCTCTTTGTCCTCAAAAGACATGTGAAGGTCAGGGCTCCCAAAGAGAAATGCCAATCTACATTTTTCTTTTTAGCAACAACTAAAAAGAATGCCATCCAAAGCTCTTCTAAGGCTGGCTTACCAGAGGCTTCAGGCTGCTCGCTCTTCTGAGGGTTACTCAGCCGGGAGACAGGCTGCAACTGCTTGGGTACCGGTTTCTGACTGGAGACGAGCTTTTGTGCTTGTGAAGGACCTCGGTGGGTGGCATTGGAAGGGCACAGGACCCGCTGGGCCTGGCCAGTGCTTGCAGATCCTGGGTTCTGAGAAGGAAACTGCTGGGTCACCAGGACACGTTTCGGACCGTCACCAAAGGGAACTGAAGCCTGGGAGGGAAAGTAAGACTTATGGGCTTCAGGAATGAAAGGTGGGTGTTGTGAGACTCCCCGAAAGTTTCTTCTGTGGTCTAACAATCATGGACCACATGATAATAACAAGTACATGGCTGAAAGGATGGCTTCCAGGCCACCTTCTACCCTAAAATCATGAGCCAAACTTCTATCCAAGGATGAAGACACTGAACATCTTGACTTCTAGAAGGCAGGCATGCCAGCACACACCTGTGATCCCAGCACTTGGAGGCTGGGCCAGGAGGAGCAAAGTTTCAGACCAGCCTTGGCTCCCAAGTGAGACCCTTTCTCTAAAACAGAAAAAAACTTCATACCAAAAGTCTCAGTTCTACTAAAATTTGATTTTATACTTAGAAAAAAGGCTGAAAGAAATATGTGAGTGTCCAACAGTGATTATCTTCAGGAGAAGAAATTTGGAAGACAATTTAAATGCTGTGTTATGTTGGGTTTCCACAATAAGCTTACTACTATTAATATGCCCAGATTTCATTTTCAAGTATTTACAAAATGGACTTGAACAAAAGGAACTTTGGTCAAAGAAAAATATTTTTTTTTAATTTAATCTCCAAACTTCAAATTCTTCTCCAAAGCTAAAATACATAGAAATTAAAACTATTAAAAAGTTGACTTTTCAATAGAAGGGAGGAAAAAAAGAACTTTGACAAAGAGCAAACAAACGTAGGCTTCTCAAAGTGTCATTACTACAATGCCTTATTTACAAACCTGTGCGTAATGTGCTACAAGCTCCAATACCTTGAACACCACGAGCTAATCACACTGAAATGAAGGTGAGTTCTTCCTGCCCAAGTGAGGGGCTCAGCATCCATCACTAGCTCCTGCAGAAGTTGAGTGCAGCAACCACAGCCCTCTAGGCAGATCAGGAAATGATCCAAGGTTTCAAGCCAACACAGCGGTGGGAAGAATCCCCATACCAGACCAATTTCCATGTTAAGTTCTTATAAATGTGATTGTGTGAGCTGGTGAGATGCCTCAGTGGTAAAGGCTCTTGCCACCAAGCCTGATGACCTGAGTTCAATCCCCAGGACTCACATGGTAGGAGAGAACAAACTCTCACATGCTGGTCTTGACCTCCACATGCATATACATACATACACACACAAAATAAAAGTAATTTAAATTATAATTAAAAAAAAAATGAATGTGACTGTGATTACAGAAAATTCTATTTACCTTAATGGGCCCAGAAGCGCAGTTTTCTTTAGATCTATCCATGACACCTGGCAAAAGAAAGACCCTTTCATGACAGAGCCACCTTGCTTCAAAGTGCTGTTGTGGTAGGCAGTCACATCCCTGACGCACAGCCTCTGATATGTACTCATCTTTACCCCTTTCCTTGTATGAATAAAGGTGATGAGAACGTTCTCACCCGATGTACACAATGCACAGGCACGTGGTGTGGTCCCTTCACTCACATACACAGGATTGATTGTCCCACATCCCCTCTCACATCCGACCTGTCTTTCTGCGCTACTGTGCCCCAGCCATACACAGCCTGCCTGGAATACCTGCTACCTTTAAGAGCCCTATTTGCTGCACAGCTGCCCCAGGACGTGATCTCCCGCTCACCTCCCCTTCCAACAGCAAAGATTTTTAAAATCCCACCACCATGTTGCCTACAACAGGGCTTCCCCCTGTGGCCAAACCCAACACGTCCTCGTGAGGACCGGCACACAGTGACCACTTCTTGCCCTGTTCCCTAGCTCCCAGTTAGTTTTCGTCTCACACTGCCAGCTGCCATTTCTTACTCTCCCTTCACCCCAATCTTCATGTCCTTGGACCCTCCACTTCCCCATCTACACCAAATGACCTTCAAGGTTCCCATTCTGCTCAAACCAAAGATTTACTCTTCTAAGTAAGACTGCTTGGGCACATGCTTGGTTTTTCCCTTTTTCAGATCTATGGGTGTTGTTAGAGGGGAGAGGGACAAAAATGAATGTTACTGAAGAGCCTGTAATTCAAGGATCTGGGAGACCGAGGAGGTGGTAGAAGGAAGGGCTGCAGCTATAGCTACCTCCCTCACCAGATGTAGGAATATAGGGATTCTGAGCCAGGGGCCCAGCTTTAAACGATCCTGCATTACACACTCCTGTATAACTAGCACACACTGGTGTTACTAATTGCCAGTGGATCATAAGAATCACCTGGAAGATTTGTTAACCACCCCAGACTCTAGATCCTGAAGTGATTTCTATTCCCTAGATCTACAATGGGGCCAGATTTTTATGTTTGTTTTGGGGACAGGGTCTCATGTATCCCAGGCTGGCAATCTAGTGGATGACCTTGAACTTCTGAAGCTCTTGCCTTGCCTTCCCAATGCTGGATTTACAGACATGCTGCAACCACACCCAATGTATTCACTGCTGGAGGTTTGACACAGGACTTCCTGCATGCTAGGCAAGCCCTCTACCAACAGGCCTATAGTCCCAGCTAGGCTCAGCTTTTGAGACAGGGTCTCACCCTGACACTGACCTCAAAGTCAAGGCATTAGATGTAAGCAACCAAGCCTGGCCTTTTAACTTTTTTAAAAACACTATTTATGTTGAGACAGGGTGACACACACTTCAGGCTGGCCTCAAACTTGCTATGCAACTGAGGATGACTTTGAAGTTCTGATCTTCCTGCCACCTCCAGAGTGCTGGGATTATAGGCCTAGACCACCATGATGGTTTAGGCAGTGCTGGGGGTGGGGTGGGGGGAAGGTTCGAACTCAGCGCTTCCTCATGCTAAGCAAACCTACCAACTGAGCTATGTCCCCATCCCAACATCTGGCTTTCCTGGGGCTACGCTTTGCACGAGATCCTCAAGTGCTCCGAGGTCCTGGATGGCTCTAAACGAGACTCTCGTTCATCAATGCGCTGGTCCCTCCAGCCTGGACCCCCACTAAGGTGCACTTGTTTCATCATCCCCATCACTACCGTCAGTTTTGAAAGTCCCCCCCCCAATTAGTTCGTGGTCTGGGTCCTTGTCCCCAACCAGAACCTAAATCCCAGGAAGGCAAAAGCCCCCTTGGTTTGCAGCATCCTGCAGGACCGGAGCCTCGGCGCCCACGGCGGGCGGAGGCAGTAGCTGGACCCCGCAGCGCCCCTCGCAACCGCCCGGGCTCGCGTCCGAGGCTAGCCCTCACCCTTGCCCGCCGACCGCAGCCGGTCCCCGCCATTCCCGTCCTACCCCGGCCGGCTTCCTACCTCCCAGCGCTCCCGAGAGCTCAGCCGTTAAAATTCAAAGGTTCACCTTTTAAACCAGGAGTTAAACCTCTCCTCCGGAAGCTGATTGGCCAGAGTCTGAGCGACGCCGCTCTGTGATTGGCTCACCGTGAACGCGACATTCCGTGACGTATGGTGCGCTAAGCCGTCGGAGTCCGGAAGTAGTGAGCCAACGGCCTGTCTGTCCTGGAGCTGTTCTAGCGCCCGCGGTGCCCTCTAGGATCGGGCATTTGATCGTCAAACAACAACCCCTTGGGCTCAAGGTTGCCGCTTAGGAGATCAAGTCGGAGGAGGTGAACGATCGTCTCGAACGTGCCAGTAAGTAAGATGGCGAGAAGGGCACGCTTGAGAGTGAGAAAGAGCGGGGAGCTGCTCGATTGTTCCGCGCTCGGTTAAGCGCCCTGCGCGCATGCGCAGGGAGTGTGCGCGCCGAGCGATCGATCGGGCACGATTCGCGCCTCCATTTTTTTTTTTTTTTCTCGAAGAGAACTGGAGACTGCGAGCCTGATCAACGGGTACGGAGTCCGGGGACGCAGGGAGACCGGCCCGTGCGGCTGGCTGGGACCTGTAGTGGATCATGTGAAGGGCCGGGGCGCGGAGAGCATCGCGAGCGAGCGGGGAGCCCTGCTCCCGGGTTCCCAGAGGGCCTCCCGGCCCGTCCTGCCTGCGGCCCTGTGGCCTTACGCCCGATGGTCGCGGACGGCTGCGCCCTGCTGCCCCGGGAGCTGCCTAGCCTGGGTCAAGTCCTCCTGCCCGTGCCTCGGTGTGCCTGCGAATCAGAGGGGACATTTAAAGGACTTCCCTTAGCCTAAGTGGAACTTGAGTGGGGGCTCCAGCACTTTTGTTCTCGGTACTACTCGATCCAGCGCCCGGTGCCTCTGGCAGGAGTCAAGAGGTGTTAGTGTTAGATCAGTGGTTAAGCTCTGAGCTCCCACGTGGGCCGGCTTGGCCTCAGCTTACTTGGTTGGACCCGCTTTCTGGTACATTTTAGCTTGAGTGGTTGTTCCAATGTTTACACAAGGGTTGATTTATATACATTTGTTACCAGCGTAAGTACATGAATACATCGAATACTTTTCGTTTAGTGATCTAATGTTAATTAGATGCTTGGCGTAGTATCTGGCAGGTAGGCATGCATAATAAATGTTAACTGTCTCCTGCCACTATCGCTGTGTGTAAAAACGCCAGCTCTTAGGATTTTAACCACTGAGCCTACGGCGTCTGTCAGTCTAAGCAAGTACTCTGCTCCTTCCTCTGTCTCCAACCCTAACTTCTTTTTCCTCCTTTTGTTTTGAGACAAGGTCTCACTATGTATCTCTGGCTGGCCTGGAATTCGTTATTATGTAGACCAGGCTAACCTCAAACTCATAGAGATTGCGTACCTCTTTCCAAGTGCTTGGGTTAAAGGCCTACATTCTTTATTGCTCTCCCCCAGACTCTAAGCAAACATCTGTCCAAACATACACTACATACAAATATTGATGTATGACAAATTACCCAGGTTGAATCAGAAACTATCATCAGTTTCAAAGTTTCATTTGTTTATATATGTATGTCCGTGTATATGCCACATTGTGTGCAGGTGCCCAAGGAGGTCAGAAGAGGGTGAGAGAGCCCCTGGCTGAAGTTGGCAGGCAGTTGTGAACTGCCTGGTGTGGGTGCTAAGAACCGATTCAGGTCCTATGCAAGAACAGAATGCACTCCCAACTACCGAGCCATCTCTAGCCCATCATGGTGTAAATTTGGATCTTTCCAAAGCATTAACTTGTTTAGTTTTCATCACACTTTTGCCCTTATGTAGTCACTTACTACCTGATTAAGTTGTATAATTACAGTAACAAGCTCAGTTGCCTTAAAACTGGTTTTAAGAATGAGCATAGTAAGCAGGGTGTGGTGGTGTATGCCTGTATGCCTTTAATACCAGAAGTCGGGTGGCAGAGGTGGGGGGGCGGGGGGGAGAAGATCTCTGAGAGTTCCAGGCCACCTGGGACTACAGGAAGACCCTGTCTCAAAAAGACCAAGAAAAAAAAGGGCGAACATAGCAGTCACTAGTAAATTTGTAACTCAGCTGGTGAAAACAGTAAAATAGTCCATGTAGCCAACAAAATATCACCTGTCTTGCCTGTTGCAATGTTTATTTAGCCAATGTTTAATTAACAGAAGAATTGGAAGATTGAGGGATAGCAGTGACCAATGACCATTGCATGTGGGTAGTTTTCAGAGAAATGTTGGTGAGGGGGTTCTGCCTCTGTGAGATACCATTGTCTGAATAGTTTCTTGCGCCAAGCACCCAGCTCAGTGCTTTATGTGCCCTGTCTTGGCGAACCTTCAGTAATTTATGTAATGGGTGAGAAACATGAACTCAGAAAGAGGAGGTAACTATCCACAGATAATCAGTCAAGCTGAGATATAAGGGTTACATGATTAAGCCTGCCAAGGAGACCTGTTTTGCTCATGGTTGATTAGTGCCTCTGACTTTCACTGTCCACCTGTTTTCTCTCGAAGCAGGCAGAGAAACTGTCCTCTTCTGCAAGATGTACAGAACCAAAGTGGGCTTGAAGGATCGCCAGCAGCTCTACAAGCTGATCATTAGCCAGCTGCTCTATGACGGCTATATCAGCATTGCCAACGGCCTCATCAATGAAATCAAGCCCCAGTCGGTGTGTGCACCCTCAGAGCAGCTCTTGCATCTCATCAAGCTAGGTAAGCTGTGGGTGTAGGTCCCATAATGATATTTCAGATGCTGTCACAGGGCCGAGGTTTTCAAGATTACTCCTGTTTAGTTTCACCGGTGTGTGCCAAGTACAGTGCTGGATGCTGAGGGTACATGCAGTCCCGATGGGGAGGACATGTAAGCTGCTTCTGACGTGTTTGTGCACATCATCTGAGCACTGTATCTTCTTACTGACTCCCCTCAAGACTCAGCTCAGGGAAGCATCTCAGAGGCCTCACCCCTTCAAAGATAATTCTACTTTCTTCCTCGATCTACCATAACAGTCCCATTTCTTTCATAAGAAAAACTTCTTTATTATTTGAATTTTCACCTTCTTACCTCAACAGGACTTTGAATTACCCGACATATTTATTCACTTTGACCTGGTGATGCCACTTGTGAAACTTTGTCTTGGGGGAGGTGGGTAAATTAAAATGCTCTACAGTAAAGAATTGAAATTTTTTAAGTTTTACATATCCATAGAATTGAATGCAATAATATTGACAGACTTTTATTCTTTATGATTAAATGACCAAGTCACAAGTTATAGTACAGATTTGTTTCTGTTTTTAAAAATCAGAACAGCTGTGTGCATGGGAAGAGGGCCAGAAAATTCTTCACACACAATTCCGATTTCCCCTGTGCTAAGGAGTGTAGTGTTTACATGATGTGGGAACTTATTTTTAAATATGACACTTTTTCATCTGGGTTATTTGTTGCATTTTGCAACAGGACCTCATTGGGTAGCCCTGGGTGGCCTGGAACTCAGAGAGGTCCACTGCCTCTGCCTCCCAAGAGTGCTGGGAGTAAAGGTGTGTGTTCATGTGTGTGTGTGTGTGTGTGTGTGTGTGTGTGTGTGTGTGAGTGAACACCTCCAGCTTTTGTTTGATTTTGGGTTTGGTTTTTTTTTGTTTGTTTTGTTTTTGCTTTTTGGGTTTTTTTTGTTTTGTTTTGTTTTGTTTTTGTCTTTTTGAGACAGAGTCTCTTTGTAGCCCCAGCTGTCCTGGAACTCACTATGTAGACCAGGCTGGCCTCGAACTCACAAAGATCCACCTGCCTCTGCCTCCCAAGTGCTGGGATTAAAGGCGTGCGCCACCACGCCTGGCATTGACTTTGTTTTTGAGATCGGGTTTCTTAGACTCCCTGGCTACCCTTAAACTCATTATGTAAGTAAGGATGGTCTTGAACTTCTCAGCCTCAGCCTCCCAAGCCCTGGGGTCATGGGGTGTGCCACTACATTCAGCAAACATTCTTAACAGACTTCATTGACTTAAGTATCACATTCCTTCTAAAGTACTTCACTGGTAGTAACAGTGTAGCCGATCAATGGGCATCACAGCTGCCGCTAACCGTCACAGCCTTAACTATGTTAAAATTCAGGGCTAGGAGTGTGTAGCTCAATGGTAGGGCATTTACCTGGCATGTGTGAGGCCCCGGGCTCAGTCCCTGGCACCATAGAACAAATGAAGCGTTAAGACTTGGAATGAGGAAAATGGATAGCTGCAGAACTGAGGTTTTGTACTGCATTTTATAGTTGTTATTAAAGTAGTAAACTGACTGGCCGTGGGCCCTTCTAGCAGCCCACACTGCCTGCTGCAGTGGTGCCTTAGATGGCATAGACAAGACCCACTGTTTGCCAAGCACTCCAAGGAGTTCTAGGCCGACGTTGGTGGGCATCGTCTTGGTGCTTAACGCTTCTTCGTGCTTTTAATTGTGGTTCCTTCAGGGATGGAGAACGATGACACTGCAGTTCAGTATGCGATTGGTCGTTCCGACACAGTTGCCCCTGGCACAGGGATTGACCTGGAGTTTGATGCTGATGTCCAGACAATGTCCCCTGAGGCTTCTGAGTATGAAACATGCTATGTCACGTCGCACAAAGGCCCATGCCGTGTGGCTACTTACAGCAGAGATGGGCAGTTAATAGCCACAGGATCTGCTGATGCTTCTATAAAGATACTTGACACAGAAAGAATGTTGGCCAAAAGTGCCATGCCGATTGAGGTAATGTGCCCGCCTACTGGAGGTGAGGGTGTGTTCCCGCCAGCTCTGTGGCCTGGGACTCGGTACTCCTGTGCCTTGAGCATCTCTCCTTTTCTTGTTGGTCTAGGTCATGATGAATGAGACTGCACAGCAGAACATGGAGAACCACCCAGTGATTCGAACTCTTTATGACCACGTGGATGAAGTCACGTGTCTCGCTTTCCACCCAACAGAACAGATCCTGGCCTCTGGCTCAAGGGATTATACACTTAAATTGTTTGATTATTCCAAACCATCTGCAAAAAGAGCCTTCAAATACATTCAGGTTAGAAGTACCAGAAGAGAGCTTTACTTTTTTCTTAGATGCAGTAGTGATGACTATTTTTTCAAAGTTGTCTTCATGATTTCTGATTACTGGATAGAGTAAGAGTCAGCACCCAGGACCTGCCCTAGAGGGCACTCGGACCACACTCCAGTGGCACCTGGTTCACTGCTGTCAGGTGACTACTGCTGGTCATAGTTCCTGAGACCAGGGTTCACGGTCCACATATCACTCTTTCAGTTCTGCAGATGGGCCAGCATGGCTCCTGCTGAAATCCAAGTACTCAGAAGGATGGGCAGGAGGGTGGCAGTTACAAATTCAAGGCCAACTTCTGTGCTGCCTAGTGAATTCCTGGCCAGTCTAGGCTATAAAGTGAGCTCCTATCTCAAAAATAAAGGGATGGGGGCGGGCACTGAAGGTGTTTACTAAAAACAAAACTGCTGCACAGTGGCACATGCACTCTTGGAAGGCAGAAGCCAGCAGGCAGATCTCTGTGAATTGGAGGCCAAGGACTGAGGCCATAGCTTGTGGGAGGTGGAGCACTTACCTCACTTGCATGACACTATAGGGTCAAATCCAGTACTGAAAAACCAAAATCAAACTGCCTTTCCTAAAAGTGTAACTTGTAAGGAAAAAAGGCGTGTAATTGACACTGTCCATGTATATTTAAAGAGTGCTGCTTTGTGTCCCGCCTTGGCTGTGTGTTGCAGAGATGCTGTTTTCTCAGTGGCTTCCGTCCTTCACTAATTCACCTTTTCCTCAGTATTCGCTGCCCTTGAGCAGATTTAAAAGCTGTTCTTTATCTTTCCTGACTGCAGGAATGTGTCCTCCATTAATCCATTTCTGAGACTCTGTTCTGACCATATTCATTTGCAAATGAAGGCCTTGGCTGTGTCTTTTAGGAATATCTAACCAGTAAATAGTTTTGGAAATCTCTTCTTTTAAAAAAAAAAAAAAAAAATCGTTTTCCTGTATTCCAGGAAGTGCTTGTGTCTCCTGTGTGGTCTGATCTTGTATGGTTCTTTGCTTCGGTCAGATCCTTTCCACACTTCTGGGTCTCTGGGTCTAAGTGTTTACCCATTGATCACTTGCTTGATGTCCTGTCCCAACAGGAAGCTGAAATGCTCCGCTCCATCTCGTTTCACCCTTCTGGAGACTTCATCTTGGTTGGAACGCAGCACCCTACACTCCGCCTCTATGATATCAACACCTTCCAGTGCTTTGTCTCTTGCAATCCTCAAGACCAACACACCGATGCCCTATGTTCCGTCAGTTACAATCCTAGTGCCAATATGTACGTAACTGGTAGCAAGGACGGCTGCATCAAATTATGGGATGGTGTTTCAAACCGCTGCATCACAACCTTCGAGAAAGCCCATGACGGCGCCGAGGTCTGTTCCGCCATCTTTTCCAAGAATTCTAAGTACATTCTTTCAAGTGGAAAAGACTCTGTAGCTAAACTTTGGGAAATATCAACAGGACGGACGCTGGTCAGATACACAGGTATGTGAGGGGTTGGTGCTAATGTTTCTGGGGATCTTGCCGTTTCCTCATCACAGGTCTTCACAGTAGAGCAACATGTTAAATCTCTTAAGTGGGTCAGGGTAGATTTTGCCACTAAGTGTTTGATGTTAAGTCATGGGGCCAAAATTATAACTCAGTGGTAAAGCTCTTGACTGTCACATGCAGAACCCTGAAGTCAATCCCTAGCCCTGTTGAAAAAAGAAAAAAGTTCATTGAACCAGAGCCACAGTTAGTGAGAGGGAGAGCTGGAAATAGAGTTGGTCCCTCAACTTTTATCTTCTCAGCACATTATGGCTTAGATAGACTAGGTCTGAATTCTATGCAGGTAACATTTGAGAACCTGGTTCATTCGTTTATAGGCAGATGGCTCACACTCTTCCCTCAAAAACTCAAAACACAGGCCAAAGAAAAGCCTTAGCACCTCTCTGGGAATGCACGGACTGGGAGCAAAGCATCCGGGGTAGTTCTTGTCCCATTCCTAGGAGAGCAGAAGTGCCCACCCCAAAGAGACCCGACAGTGTCATGAGTCCAGATATGAAGTAGGGTCAGCAGATAGAAAAGCAGGAAGTGTGTGTGGAGGAGGCAAATAGATCACTTCTCCCATTGGTGCTGGTCTCTAGTTGGTACCAGTTGTGCCCGTGAGCTTCTGTGATTAATCCATTTAAATATGTCCCAGCACCAGAGATCAGGGTTGGGGTCCAGTTACGGTGAGTGCTCTGGAAATGCTCTGCTGTATTTTTCTGTTCCTATAGCAGCCAGGACCACTGTTAGGTAGAGAATGTCCAGAAATTCCACTGCCTGCCTTCTCTGAGATGTGTTTGTGTCCCACACCAAACACGTCGGCACCATGGTTCTTAGTGCTCACAGGAAGTTGGTATGTAGGGCTGTCTGTGAATTAGCATTGGATAGGAGATTGAAAAGATGGTGATGTGCAGGCCACTAGGTGCAGCACAGCTCTCTGAGATGTGTCTCCTTGTGAAGGGTGGCCACTGCCCTAATGGCTCCTGTATGTAGTGCACACCAGTTACCAAAAGAGCCACTTTTGTCATAATTCTTGGTAACTGTGATATTTTATGTGAAGTCATTTTGGAAACTATCTCACAAACTGCGTGCCCATCGAAAGAAGATGTGAAGGTGACCAGAGTTAACATGGAATGTTCCCTCACAAACTATAGCCAGGCTGCTGGCAGGAACTTAGACTTTGTGACATCAGGTAGGTTGACTAGCTTATTTTAGTGGAGAATTGAAATTTTGTTTTTTCTGAATGAGTTTACAGACACACAAGTCAAGACCCTGCTAGTCAGCATGTCAAGGTTTCCATTCTGGTTTTAAGGGTCACTAAGAATGTGAAGTGGTCTTGAAGTAATGACAGAAAAGGGAAAATTCTCAAGAGAATGTGCTGTTTAACATTAAACAGTTAAAATGCTGAACATCAGACATTTACGTGGACAGGTGAATCTACAAACAGACATAAATAAGAAAACGATGATAGTGGTTCAGGATACTGGCTGTTTCTACAAAGGGCCCGGGTTCAGATCCCAGTGCCTCATGGTGGCTCATAGCCATCCCTAACTTACAGTCACAGGGGATCTGACACCTGGACTCCATGGGCACCAGGCATGCACGTGGTGCACATTACATACATGCAAGTGAGGCACTCATACACAAAGGTTAAGAATATTTTGGGGAAAAGATGAGCCCAAGTTTGACAGGAGAAGCCATAGCTTACTGCATTTTATAAAAACACCCAGCAAGTTAAAGATGAGTGGCTCTTCCATAGGCCCCAGAAGTGGAGCTGGGAGTATCTTTTTGACTCAGCAAACTTCAGTCACTTAAAAGATTGTGTTATCATATAGAAGAAAATTTGAAGGCATCAGCACAATTTATCGATATGTCATTTGGTAAATTCATAAATTCTAAATTTTTCAAATTTCTCAAAAGTAATTTGGTGTCATATGAGAAATTTAAACGTGTGGTTTTTGTCAGACTGTATGCACACTTAGAGACTCAGCACAGAGGATAATCAAGCACACACCCGCACGCATCTGTGCCGACATCTGTCAGTGAAAGTTAGGAACTGGCACACACTCGAAAAGCAAGTGAGGAACCAGCATGCATCCCACAGCCTTGAGTGAGTCTGTGGTGTCCATGGGCAGCACCTGGCCTCCGGGTTATTGGCGGCGGCATCTGCACTCTGTACAGCTCCAGTGTGTCTTTAATCCTCACAGCACCCTCGTGGGGTGGGTTCCAAAAGGACACTTGCTGGACAGGTGAGAGGGAAGGCTTATGAGTAGTAGGTAATCTGCCTAAGGTCTCCTCCTAGTAAGTGCAGAATTCCCCCTGACCGTGAAGGTGTCTCATCACTAGCGTGTTCCTGTTGCACACCTTTACTGCACGATCTTGAATGAAAATAGTGCATGGCGTTCTGTGACCAGAGTGAGTGTGCAGCTCATAGGTGTTGGGAAGGGTATCTGCGAAATACAGACTGTATCATCTTGGTGGTGAGGTCACCTGACAGCTTTAATTGTATACATTATGTGGTGTTTTAAACATACAGTGTATTCTGTTGTCATGAGAAGGTAAAGTTTCCATTTGGAAGGTGGAAGGTGGGTGTTCCTGTGCTTTGTTCTGGTAATTTTGACTCTAGGAGTCTAATCCTAAGAAAATAAACTGTACTTGCAAAGGACGTTTGCATAGCATCATCCGTAGTTGACACAACCCAGTGTCCAGCAGCAGAGACTCTGGATAAGCAGTGGTGCTTCTAGCAGCCCCTGGAGAAGACGCATCCACAGGTGGGAAACCTGGCAGCAGTTTTATGGGTTTTGTTCTTTGGCTTTGTTTGTTTGTTTCTTTGTGGTTTTATTTTTGAGACAGGGTCTCCCTGTAGCCCCAGCTGGCCTGGAACTGGCTAGATAGACCAAGCTGGCCTCTGCCTCCCGGGTGCTGGGATTAAAGGCGTGTGCTACCACACCCAGCAGTTTGGGATTTTTAAGCCTGGAAGGACATGAGAATATGAACAGAGCTGCTGCAGGTGCCGGGCCTGGGCCTGGTTTGCTTTTTCATTTTTGTGCATTTTTAGCTTCCAGAGTTAATGCTGTGTATATCATTTGACCTGTTTTAAGAAAGCAGTTCTTGGGGCTGGAGAGATGGCTCACTGGTTGAGAACACTGACTGTTCTTGCAGAAGACCTGGGTTTGAATCCCAGCACCCACATGGCAGCTAACAACTGTCTGTAACTCCAGTTCCAGGGGATCCGGCAGCCTCTTCTGTCCTCCACAGGCATTGCACAACACGGGTGCACTTACCTACATGCAGGCATAACACTCGTACATATATGTGTATAAAAGAAAGCTGTTCTTGTAGCAAAAGGGTTAGTAGCAACAGTGCTAGAACATTCTGAGCCTGAGGCTGAACTTGGAAGCTCTCCCTTGGTCCACAGGCCCTTAACATGTTGGTTTCTGTGGCAGGTGCGGGCCTGAGCGGACGGCAGGTGCACCGGACACAGGCTGTGTTCAACCACACTGAGGACTATATTTTGCTGCCCGATGAAAGGACCATCAGCCTCTGTTGCTGGGACTCTCGGACAGCCGAGCGCAGGAACCTGCTGTCCCTAGGCCACAACAATATCGTGCGCTGCATCGTGCACTCCCCCACCAACCCTGGCTTCATGACGTGCAGCGATGACTTCCGAGCAAGGTTCTGGTACCGGAGGTCCACCACTGACTGAGCCGCCCTAACTCGTCACACAGGAGTCTTCTCAAGGACTCTGCTCTCCTCGTGTCCTGCCACTGACTGCAGTAGTGATCATACCATCGGCAAGCTGCAGGATTTGTGTACGGAAGCTCTTTTTTTACCTTGATGTAGAATCATGGTGGGAAAAGTTGGAAACAGATCTGTCTGTGCGTTCGCCCCATGCACACTGTCACTGTGATTTCCACTGGCTTTGTAAGTATGGGGCTTGCCATGTCTTTGACTCTTGGTCCTTGAGGAAGGATGGAGCATTAGAGTGCTTTGTAGGTCCGGGGGGTCTATCACAAGGATGTCCATTTGGCTCTTTTGTCACCTCGAGCCTGTCCTGCCCTCTGTGTTTCCTTTCCAGATTGCATTTGTCACATGGTGGCTCTGAAAACCTAGGGGTTTGTGCCATATGGAATCACTTTGGAGAGTCTCCCAATTCTGTCCTTAAGATGACATCATTCTGGAATAAAGCTCAGATCTGTACTTTCTCTGTTTTCTTCTTCCCATCAGTAAAGGTGGCAGCCAGTTTGCCTAAGTGTCCCCAGGATCCCTCTCTGCGAGTCCCACCTTCTGCAGAGGCTTCTCAGCACTATCAGTGCTTAGCCTTAGTGCTAGTGAATCCGCCTAATAAGATAGGAATCAGGCATAGTGGCTCCGCCTAGAATCCCAGCAGTGGGAGGTGGAGGCAGGAGGATCAGGAGTCAAGACCTGCCTTGGCTACATAGCAAGTCTGAGGCCAGCCCTGAACTACACGAGACCCTGTCTCAAAAAAAACAAACGAAACAGAGGTGGTAATGATTCAGTGGGACACAATCAAAAATATGTCCCAGGAAGCAAAACACAGCGTTTGTTATGACCCGACTGTGCTTTTCTTCATGAATGGCCATCTCGCCTGACAGTAACTTCCTGTGGATGTGCCTGGGAGCTGCATTCTTGAAAAATTGGTGCCGTTGACCACCTGGTACATTTTCTTTGTCTTGATTTGGAAGCTAGAGTATTTCTCTGGGCTTAGTTGCACATAGGTGGGTGGCCCCGCACTCCTTTACAAAAAATCCACTTTCTGTGTCCCAAAGAAAAATACCTCAGGATCTGGGCAGAAGTACCTAGAAAAAGCCTCTGAGATCATTATTAGAAGTAGTGACTAGGCTGCAGTAAAGGTCATGGCTGTGTGCTGTGGGACTTTCTGCACAAGCATTTGCCCAGCCCTCCCCTTGAGGTCATGCTAACCCTTGCTCTGTGAAGCAGTTTTACGTGCTCTGCGTACATCATGTCACAGGGTTGGGACTTGCATTCCCAAAGTGATATTTTTGTGTCCATGGTAAGTATAAACAGACTTACTTTGCATCCTGATTCTCTAGTATTTGAACTTGGCCACCTGGGGGTGCTAATCTTACAAGATTAAAAGAAAGCTACCGAATAGGATCAAAGCTAACCAGTTGTACCAATAATAATAAATCACCAGGCAAGCACCCCCCTTCTCTGGCTTCCCTGTTTAAACTCTGAGGCTGCCTGCTACCTCTGTCTTCCCCACCGCCTCCGTGCTCCCCTCTGCACTCCACACAGGCTGTGGGAGATCTTCCCAGTGTGAATTAAAATAACTGGTCTCAACAGTGACTCTGTAGTTTCAGGACTGACATTTACAAGATAACCTGCTTTTCTGTGTTTATAAAATAGGTTCCTCCCCTCTTTCTCCATTTTAAAAGCCACATTCATGCTTTGAGCTGGTGTCCATGCCAAGAACACCGCAGATTTGGTGTCATGTCCCACTAACTGTACCATATAACACCCTGGCATTTGAATGATGGATTTATGGTTGTAGTGATAGCATATACTTCCTATGTCATTTTTTTTTTAAAGATGTGTGATTTCTAAAATAAAATTTTTATACATACATAATTTCAAGCCAGTTTGTGTTTTTGGAGCTTGCTGTGAGCCTTGTCATGAGTGAACATCAGTTCTCAAGTAGTGATGGTGACTGGCATGTTTCACAGCTTGGCTTGTTCTAGAAGTGTCTATCGCTGGGCCCCATTAGCTCTGTCTTTGCTCTGTGCTCTGCACCGAAAGAACTCCAGCGTGATTCGCTTAATTTGGATCACTTCGATCCAAAGTGGCCCCTGTACTTTGGTTTTCTTGAGAAAAGGTAATGTGAGACAGACTGGTCTCCATTCCAACATGTGCTTGGCAGGTAATGGGGCTGGTCATTTGTCCTGAGCTGTGCAGTCTCCAGCAGGCACATGGAGTCTAGTTTCTGTCTAGTGCCTGGTGATGGGCTCCGGCGTGCTCTTACAGGGGAGACGTTTCTGAAAACAGGACAAATGAAACACCCTGATACTCCAGTAAAAATATGAGTCAAATCTATTTTTAAGCTCTAAATAACAAGAAAGCAAGAGAATTCCTGAGACAGAAACAAGAAGACAAATCCAGAGGATTGGCAGAGTGCTCAAGCCAGCAGCGGGGCCGGGATGGCTGCTGTTCTTTGTCACCTGAGAGTTTCTGAGCAGAAACCAAAGCTCTGAGCCTCATGGGCTGGGAACTTGGAGCAGGACCCAGAAAGAAAATGAAGATTCAAAGGAAGGCAAAGATTTTTAAAATAACAAAAAAAAGAATCCAGAAAGAAAGCCTGGGATTCAGGGTGTCCCTCCCGCCCTGTGAAAGGTGAGCTTGACAGACATCCACACCCTGCACTGGCTCAGGAGTTTCCTGGGAGAAAGAATGGAATGTTGGAGAGGGGAAGGTCTTCTCTGAGAGTCCGATGCACAGGCCGTCCCTCAAGTACAAAACTGTGGCGAGAAAACCAAGTGGGGAATTTAAAGGCATCTCCAGCTGGTAAACAGTGGAAGCCAGCACAAACCCTCCATGGAAGAACACATGGGAACCCCAGTCCTCACATCTGGTTACAGGATCATGAGCTCACTGTCAGATGTGCAAGGATCTTGCAAACCACAATGATGGCAGCCAGTAAAAACAGACCCACACTTAGAGTTGCCCTTGCAGAACATACACGTGTGTAGAGTATTCCGAAAGAGCTGAGGCTAAGTGAACTGGGGCCTGAGGATGGAGCTCAGTAGTGTGCCTAAGTGGCACAAAGCCCTGGGTTCCGTTCCTAGGAGGATATGAACCAGGTGTGGTGGCACATGGCTGCAATCCCAGTGATCAGGAGGGTGGCAGCCAGAGGATCAGAAGTCATCCTCAGCTATAATGAGTTTGAGGCCAGCCTGGGATAGAAGAGGTGCTGTCTCAAGAAAGACAGTGCTTTAATCCCAGCACTTGGGAGGTTGAGGTGGTAATCCTGTTTCAGCAAAGGAAAGCTGGGCGTGGTGGTGCACGCCTTTAGTCCCAGCACTCAGGAGGCAGAGTCAAGAGGTTCTCTGTGAGTTCAAGGCCGGCCTGGTCTACATAGTGAGTTCTAGGCCAGCTGGGGCTACAGGGAGACCCTGTCTCGGGAAAAAAACAAAAAACAAAAAAACAAAACCCAAATGGACCGAACAAGGGAAAATCTCCCTCTACCACGCCCTTCTGAAGCTGCTTTCCCAGCGGCTCCTGGCCAGGTGACCACGCCCCCCCCCCCCCCGCCCCCATGACAATGACTTGCCTGTGGCATCACTTTCTGCCCTGGCTTTTCTTGTTTAGCCTTTTTCTCTAGCTTCCTGACCCCTTTCTACACTCTGCAGGGTTTGTCCATCTTTTTTTGTTTTTCTAATTCTTGCTCTGATTCCTTTTTACCCTCAGCTAGTTCCCCTGTGTCATTCCTACACAGGGTATCCGGTTTCTTAGTAATGGATGTGATTCCACTCTGACCCTGCATAGCTGTCTTTTAAAAGACTTATGTATTGGATGCACATATATGTGTCTGAGTGTATGCTCACATGTATGAAGGTGCCTGTGAGGATGCCGGAAGAGGGCATCAGATCTCCTGGAGCTGGAGCTATAGCATTTGTGAACCATCGACATGGATGCTGGGAGCTGAACTCGTCCTCATGACTGAGCAGCAAGTGCTCTTGACCACTGAGTCGTCTCTCCAGTTTTTACGAATTTTCTCCACAAGATTAAAATATGATAATCTCAGATGATCGCGCACACGTGTGTGTGTATGTGTGTGTGTGTGTGTGTTGCACACATGCCATGACACGTGTGGAGGTCAGAGGACAGCTTTCAGAAGTCTGTTTTTTTCCTTCCATGATGGGTTCCAGGGATCAAGCCCCCAAGAGTTTTATTTTCTGATCTAGGCTGACTTCTCTAGAAAATATGGCATGTACATTATAGCATTATAAAGCTGGGCATGGTGGCACATGCCTTTAATCCCAGCAGTTGGGAGGCAGAGGCAGGTGGCTCTCTGTGAGATCAAGGCCAGCCTGGTCTACATTGTGAGTTCCAGGCCAGCTGGGGCTACAGGGAGACCTTGTCTCAAAAATAAAAACAAACAAACAAACAAAAAACAGCATTATAGTTATGCTATGAACATGAAACAGCCTTCAATATGAGGAAGGATGATCACCAGGAACGTGTAACCTCACACATCTGAGAGTGAGCTCATGATCCTGTAACCAGATGTGAGGACTGGAGTTCCCATGTGTTCTTCCATGGAGGGTTTGTGCTGGCTTCTACTGTTTATCAGCTGGAGATGCCTTTAAATTCCCTACTTGGTTTTCTCCCTGCAGTTTAGTGTTTGAGGGACGGCCTGTGCCTCGGACTCTCAGAGAAGACCTTCCCCTCTCCAACATTCCATTCTTCCTCCCAGGAAACTCCTGAGCCAGTGCAGGGTGTGGATGTCTGTCAAGCTCACCTTTCACAGGGCGGGAGGGACACCTTGAATCCCAGGAACTGACTGAACTTGAACTTCTGTGGAGTCTCCCTCAAGTTCAGATCCGCCAGGCTTGAGCAAATTTGTCCTTTTCACTGTTGGGGAAAGTTTTGTTTTTTATTTGTTTTAGACACAGGGTCTTTTTTATGATTTTTTTAAAGTTTTCGCACAAGTGTATCTGCCGTATGTTAGACACACTCCCCGCCTCCCCCAGCCCTACCTTTTGTCATCTTCCCTTGTGCCCCTTCATCCACTTACACAGTGTTTCCTCTTTCATTGTGTTATGTGTGTGCATGATTTTATGTCTATGTATAACCAAAACACAGGATTTGCCTTTCTGAGACTGTCACAATTGACCTCTGTCAATCCATTTTCCCACAAATGACATAACTTTATTCTTCATTGTGACAGAAAAGAATTCACTATGTGCCTAGACCACATTTTCCTTATCCCTTCCTCTGTGGTTGGACACCTGGGCGGGTTCTGAGATTCAGCGCCCATGGATAGTGTTGCAGTGAGCCTTGATGTGGAGGTGTCTCTGTGCTTTGCTGACTTGGAATAACTTTGGGTAAATGCCCAGGAGTGGTTTAGCTGGGTCATATGGAAGAGTTGTAGTGTTCTGGTTTTAGTTCGTTAAATTCAGTTTTTTGAGACTGCTCCATACTGACTCCCCTAGTGGTCGGACTGTGTTTCCACCTGCAGTGCACATGCACTTACTTTAGCACATCCTTGCCAGCATTTGTGATTTATTTTCTTGATGACTGTCCTAACATGAAGTCTCACTAGCTTTGAGTTGCATTTCTCAGTGGGTAGGGATGCTGAACAGTTTTTCATGTTTGCTGGTCATTTGTTTGTTGTTGTTTGGGCTTTTTTTTTTTTTTTGTCTTTTTGAGACAAGGTCTTCCTGTAGCCACAGCTGGCCTGGATTCGCTAATGGAGACCAAACTGGCCTCCAACTCAGAGATCCGCCTGCTTCTGCTTCCTGAGTGCTGGGATTAAAGGTGTGTGCTACCACGCCCGGCTTTGCTGGTCATTTGTATCTCAGCTTTTGAGAGCTGTACATTTCATTGATTTGGGTCATTTGTTCTTTGTTAAGTTTCTCAAGTTCTTTCTGTATTCTAGCTATACATCCTATCAGATGTATAGCTAAAAAAGACTTCTCTCCCACTCTGTGGGCTGATGAGATGAGATGGGGTTTTGGTCATACTGTAGGCTGATGAGATGTGGTCTTGGTCATACTGTAGGCTGCCCTAAAACTCTCCATCCTCCTGTTATAGCCCCTCAAGGGCTGGATTCCACACTGCCACGATCAGTTTCCTTTTGGTTTTCATTATAGGGAATTTAAACTGTATACTGAAGTCAGTGATAGTCTAGAAGGAATGCTTGCCAGGGCTGGGAAAGGGGCGTGAAGATTGACTGGTAATGGGGATGGGACTTCTGTGGGGTGATAAGGATATTTGAAGTTGGTGTTGATGGTTTCACGTATCTGAATATGCTTTAAAAATCTGATTTGTACACCCTACAGGGTGAATTTTATGGCACTTGAATTATATCTTAATAAAGCTGGGGATGGTTGGTTGGTTGGTCGGTTGATTCGTTCATTCGTTGGTTGGTTCGTTGGTTCGTTGGTTGGGACAGGGTCTCATTCTTTAGCCCAAACTAGCCTGGAACTATGTAGCCCAAGAATGACCTCGAAGTTATGGCAGTTCTCCTGCCTCAACCTCCTGTGTGTTTGAACTCCAGCTCTGAACCACCATATCTGACATGGTTTTTTTCATTCTTAAGAAAATGTCAGGACTGGAGAAATGCCTCAGTGGTTAAGAGCACTGGCTGCTTTTGCAGAGGATCTGAGTTCGATTCCCAGCACCCACATGGTGGCTAACCACCATCTGTAACCCCAGTTCCAGGAGATCTGATGCCATCTTCTGACCTCCGCAGCATTGCACGACACAGGTACACTTAACATACATGCAGGCAATACACTCATACACATAAAATAAAACTAATAAAAAAATACTTTTTAATGTCTACAGGGGTTCATGAGATGACTCAGTGAGTAAAGGCTCTTGCCACCAAGCATGGGGACCCATATGGTGGAAAGAGAGAACCAATTCCCACAAATTGTCTTCTGGCTTTCACATGCACTATGGCACACTCATACACACAATAAACAAGTAAATAATTTTAATGTCTAGTGCATCTACCGTGCAGACTGTTCATCACAGCCAAGCTCTTTCTGTGGTCCCAGGGATCAAACCAGGGTCTTACACAAGCTAGGCATGCAGTCGACCACTGAACCACATCCTCAGCCCAATTCTGACCAATCTTGACTAACCTGAACATCCACACACTTCCTGAATGACTTTGAAGCAAAATCTCAGATACATTTATCTATAAATATTTTATACAGTTTGTCTATAGATACTTAAATATATTTTATCTATAAATATTTGTGTATGGGGGTGTGTGGGTGTGTGTGGGTGTGTCCCCGAAAGACAGGGACTTTCAAAACTGCAGTCACAACACCATTACACCCGCAAGCTACTGTCACCTTAGCAAGATTTTTACATCCATTCAGCATTTGGATTTCCAAATAAGGCCTTATTTATGATGTTATGCCTGTTATTTGACCAAATTTTACACCACCAACCCCTGCCCAGTTCCTCATCAGTAAAATGGTAATCACAGTAGAGCTGCAGTTTGAGGCTGCCGCGTGGTTAGAGCAGCCCCTGGCACACCATGCCCGAGCTTTGGACCCTAGCCCCTGATGACCGGTGAACCTAGAGAAAGCCCTACAGGCCTGGCCAAACCCTGGTGCTCTTTCTGTTCTCTCCACTCAACCTGCTGGCATGAGTGTCACATGTGTCACAGGCGTCCTCCCAGCCTGCCACCAGCTCTCCTCCCTGCCTGAGCCTCTCAAAAGACAGGAGAGACCTGTCCAATGCAGGTAACCCTGGCAGGGAGAAATGACCTCACCATGTGTGAACCAACAGTGGGACCTTGGGTATGGGTACATGGGCTAGCCTGTAACCTCCCCTCAAGCCTGGTTTCACAGGTTCTCCAGGTGCTAGAAAGAACTTTACCACAAGAAAGAGGCAGAGGCTGAATGAGCAAATTCGAGACTTCTGTAGCTAGTAAGTATTGCTTCAATACTGTACATAGAGCAGCTCGAGGTATTCTTTATTCTTACGATCTCATGCATGTATGTAATGCATTTTGATCGCACTCATCCTCTCCCCACGTATTCCCCTCTCTTATCTCCATCCCACTCCCTTTTGAAGCCTCTTCTTCCCAACATGTCCCCTTCCTATGTTCATGTCAACTATTGGTACCCATCCTAGACCAAACATGAATTCATTTCAAGATTGGAGAGTACTGCATACTCATTGCTTCTCCAAATGCTGGGGAAGTGCCAGCGACCTCTAGTCAGTCTCAGTCCCTCTCAGAAAGCCTCACCTTCAGAATTGATCCATTGTAACGTCCCTTCAGGCCCTTGAACACAAGAAAAAGAAGACAGGGGCTGGAGAGATGGTCCAGTGATTAGAGCACTGGCTGCTCTTGCAGAGGACCCAGGTTTGGTTCTCAGCACCCACATGGTGGCTAACAACTATCCATAGCTCCAGTTCCAGGGGAATCCGGCGCCCTCTTCTGACTTCTGCAGGCATTGCACAACATGGGTGCACTTACATACATGCAGACAATACACTCATACACAAAAAATAAAAATATTTTTTTTTGGTCTTTTTGAGACAGGGTCTCCCTGTAGCCCCAGCTGTCCTGGAACTTACTATGTAGACCAGGCTGGCCTTGAACTCACAGAGATGCACCTGCCTCTGCCTCCTGAGTGCTGGGACTACAGGGATGCGCCACCACGCCTGGCTAAAAGTAATATTTTTAAAAAAGAAAAACAGACCGCCGAGTGTGGTGGTGCATGCCTTTAATCCCAGAACTTGGAAGGTAGAGGCAGGCGGATCTCTGTGTGTTCAGTGAGGTTCTGTACCATGTTGAGAAGAGCAGTGAAGCCGATGAAAGGGGCTGTCCCCACCCATCGCTCCGCACCCATCGCTCCGCACCCATCGCCCTCGCTTCTAAATACTTGTTTCCTGCTGTCTTCCGTCTGTCTCCCAAATGAGTGACAGTTTGGGTTTGAGTTTTATATTTCTGTGATTTTAAATATCTATGATTTTAAAATATTTTATTATTTTATGTGTATGAGTGTATTGCTTGCATGTATATAAGTGTACCCATGTTGTGTAATGCCCAGGAGGTCAGAAGAGGGGGTTGGAGTTACAGATGATTTGAACCTGGGTCCCCTGCAAGAGCAGCCAGTGCTCATAACTGCTGAGTCATCTCTCCAGCCCCATATCTATGATTTTAAAAAACAAAAAAAACGGTATCTAGGGATGTGATGGCACAGCAGGTAAGGGTACTTGCCACCAAGCCTAACGACCTGAGTTCAGTCTCCTGGACCCACATGATGGAAGGACAGAACCAACTCCTTCAAAGTGACCTCTAGAACCATCACACATATGCTGCTAGATCTCTAGAATTTTCTCAGGCCCTCATGTATTAGGGATGTTGATTCTTGTTTTAGAAATATAGTCAATCAATGCTTTAGTTGAGCTCTGACCTGTTGAAAGTGTTTGTGCCTGGGCTGAAGCTATAGCTCAATTGGTAGAGTGCTTACCTAGCACCTGAGAGGCCCTAGGTTCAGTCCCTAGCACCACATAAACTGAGGCCAGCCTGGTCTACATGAGACCTTGTTTCAAAACTAAAAAGGGGAATCAAGTGAGGGGGTCACCTTAGCCAACATCCAGGCTCAAAGTCATGACACAGAAGTCACCTGCTGTCTGGTGACACTCACTCTGTGAATGACAGAAGTGCCTTCGATTTGTCATTTCTGTGTAGCCCCGTGGGATGAAGCTCTGTGAGCAGATGCTGTCCCTGAAGCCCCCGCCCTTAGAACTCTTGGCTCCTCCCTGTGTATCTGCTTGTTTTCCTTAAATGGAACATGCTTGTCCTAACCCCACTGCATGTGCATAATGCACAGGAACAAACTTGTCTCCACTCTGACTCACCACCGCCCTCTTCGGATCATGTCTTCCTCATAAACCCTTCTGGAAATGATTCTATTCTTCCCTGCGAACCAGGACTCAGAATGTGTTGCTAAGTCAATTTGTTTGTTTGTTTGAAGAGACAGGGTCTCACACTGTAGCCCAGGCTGGCCTAGAACTTACTATGAACCCAGACTAGTCTCAAAATTGCCACAGTCCTCCTGCCTCAGCCTCCCGGGTGCTGAGAGGTGCACACCACTGTGCCTGACTCTAAGTCCATTTATGAATGAACTTGTTTGCCCATTCTGAGGCGTCAGTGCCCCTTCCCTGTTACATGCTGCCATCTGCAACATGACCATTACTTGACCCTTGAAGTTAATTTCAAACAAGGATAATGTTTTATTTATTTACTTACTTTTACTATATTTATTTTATTTTATTTGCGGAGGGAGAGGCACATGCCATAGCATACATGTGGAAGTTAGGGAACAACTTGCAGGAATAACATTTTTGGAGCTGGAGAGGTGACCCAGCGGTTAAGAGCACTGGCTGCTCTTGCAGAAGACCCAGGTTTGGTTCCCAGCACCTATAGAGTGCCTAACAACCACTCCAGCTCCAGGGAATCTGATGCCCTCTTCTGACCTCCGCAGTCACACATGCAGGCAATACACTCAAACACATAAAATAAAAATGATAAAATATTAAAAATAATATTTTAAAATACACATCCTATTGGCTAGAAATCTGCCAGTTATTTCAGTTGGCAAACATGTTCTGGTGCTCAGATGTGGGGACTCAGATACATGGGACACAACAGAAGACACAGTGTTTGTAATGGTGAGAGAAGATGGGGCTGGACCTGAAGCCAGGCTCAGAAGGATGGGAGCCACGAGATGGAATGAAAGCAAGTTCACTTTTTCCAGTCTGCTCTCGGGACACTGGGTCTGAGTTTAGGGAAAGTTTTAAATTTTCGAGTCATGAACTACACTACATGAGCTGGAGCGGTGGTTTCAAGTGCAAGGGATGGGCCGTTAGATTTCAAAGAGCCTGAGTGTGGGGCTCAGCACAGCACTCCGTGGAGATAACACTAAGAAAATGCTCCCCACCAAAGAGTAGAGCAAAGATGCAGAGGGCCTGGGGTTGGGAGCTGGACTGTGTCCTGGGGAGGGTCACCTAGAGCAGACTGTCTTCCAAGGCACTTGATGCATGTTACCCTGGCTGACACAGGCTTAGGAAGCAGGAAGGAAGAAATGCTGACCACCATCGGAAACCCGGCCATGCGGCCTCGCTTTGAAAATGACTTTGTCCTGCTGGCTGAGAGCTGTTCCACAGTCTTCAAGGGACATGAGTGCAGTGTGTTCCTAGGCTGGACTGCTCAAAGCAGAAACTTCACCCTGTAAAGCAGAACGGTTTTCCTCTTCTTCTTCTGTGGTTTCACACAGCAGTGAGTGACAGCCTCCAGTCAGGCATGGAGGCGTGAATGTACAGCTGCCCCTCCTTCATCCCTTTCCTTTGACTTATCTTGCTTCTAGCAAGCCTGCCTGCTGGGAGAGTCTTCTTGACAGTTTCCCATGTGTTGTCAAATAGTTCCATAGAATCCAGCTTCTGAGAACCAGCCAGCAGCATGCAGTGACATTGCGTAATCAGCCTCTGGAGCCAGGGTTATTAGCTGGAGATCTGAGAGGGGCTGACTCACAGCACCAACATGCGGGGAACTGGCATCAGGGATGGTACACCCAAGGTGAGTGACCGACGGGGTTGTGTGTGCATGGGAGGCGATGGCGGAGGCCGAAACCGCTTTTGGCTGAGTTTCTAACGAAGCCAAAGGACAAGTGCTTAGTAGCAGGCAGGTTTGAGATGGGAAAGCTAAATGTTCCATCTTTATTGGGTGTTAGCTCTCAAGATAGGAAAAAATGACCAGGAGGTATCAGCCAGAGGCAGGCAGCCCAATCCCCTGTTTTCTGTCTGTTCACCGTCCAGCAAACTTCTTAAGATGTGTGGCTTACTAGACGTGGTGACACACACTAATCCCAACACTTGGGAGGCAGAGGCAGACAGGTCTCTGTGTTCAAGGACAGCCTAGTCTACATAATGAGACCCTGTCGCAAAACAAAACATGATTGTGTGGGCTCTGCCTGGCCCACCCATCTCCTCTCTCTCTCTTTCTGGATCCTGAAGATGCCCAGTGGGGGTCCTGGCAGGTTTCTGGGCTTATTTCCTCTGAACAGAGCCTAGACCTCAGCTCTGCCTCTTGTTAAGTTGACCAGAGTGCCCTGGGGGCTGTCTTCATGTTAACCTATGTGCTGTGGGGCTGGAATTTAAGTTCCATGAGTCAAGAGACATTCCTACTTAGAATGGCAAAGTGGCCACTAAAATAAGGGAGCTGGGGCTGGGGAGGTGGCTCAGTGACTAAAGGGTTTGCCCTGTAAGTATGAAACCCAAGTTTCATTACCAGCACTCACGAAAAAAAAAAAACCAGGTACGGAGGCAGGGAGGCATGCACTGTAACCCGATGACCCCTGGGGCTTGCTGGTCAGCCAGCCTAGCTGAAGGAAACTCCAGTTTCAGTCTCAAAAAGTAAAGTGTAGAGTAACAGAAAAGGACATGGTGACATAACCTGCAGCCTCCACATGTCCTCATAGGCAAGTGTGCCTGGACACACACACACACACACACACACACACACACACACACACACAGACACAGACACAGACACACACACACACACACACACACACGCATGCGCACACGAAACATGCAAGAAAGAAAAGAACAGGAAACTACTCAGTCACAAGATGTGAAGCTCATGGTTCATGCATTTTTATTCTGCCACATCCTTTTAAAAATTTAAGTATAGCCGGGCGTGGTGGCGCACGCCTTTAATCCCAGCACTCAGGAGGCAGAGGCAGGTGGATCTCTGTGAGTTCAAGGCCAGCCTGGTCTACATAGTGAGTTCCAGGACAGCTGGGGCTACAGGGAGACCCTGTCTCAAAAAAAAATTTTAAGTATAACAAGGGGGAAAAATAGAATTACTAAATTGGAGGCTGCTCACAGGAGTTAGATATTATTTATTATTGTAATAGTAACCAATGTCTGTAGCACATTCTGCAGCTGAGTTTCTGATGATAACCTCTTGTTTAGATGTCATGCAAATATGTGTGCTGCCTTAGCATCCTGTCCCACTATTTACTTTGAAATTTTCCCAAGCATTGTGAAAATGGGGAAACCAGTGGTTTTGAAAAGTCCAGCCCATCTCTCACCTGAATACCTCCCTTCCTGGGAGTTTCTTCTGCTTGGGACCTCTGTATATATGTATGTGAGTAGGCACCACCATGGGCTTTATTTGCTGCTGTTTTTAGGCCATCTGAAAATAAACAGCAAGCACAATGATGCTTTGTCCTGGGCTGGGGTGTAGCTCAGTTGGTAGAGTGTTTGCCTGGCATGCACAAGGCTCTGGGTTCAGTCCCCAGCGCTGCTGGCCATGCCTCCCCCAGCACTGGGGAGTGGAGACAGGTAAATTCAGGGTCATTCTTAGCTGTGGCCAAGCCAGGCTACATGAAACTCTGACCAAAACAACAAGAGATGCCTTACCTTACACGTCTGTTCCTGTGTCTGGGCCCATGTCTCCTGTCTTCATGTTGAGTCCATCATGCCACTGGAACTTCAGACCACATTCAAATTCTCCAGAAATACCCCTTTCCACTTTTTCTGGCTGTGGTTCTTGCTTGTTCAATACAGGCTTCATTCTGGGGCCACACAGTGTACCGTTTTCCTGATCTTAACCATCCTTAATCTAGAATAGTCCACTTCCTATTTTTCTGTGATGATACTGCCTTTTTTTCTGGAAAGCCTGGATTCTTTTTATGATCTGAAACTTCTTTTACTTACGCACTTCTCATTCTGCATAGCGAGTGTCTATGTCCCTGTACCATCTGCAAGCAGTGCATATGTGTGCTTGTGACCTAACCAACATGCCTCCTCCCATCATGTGCAGCCCTGCTGTCTGTATGATGCTGGTCACAATAGCTAACTCTCACTGGCTGTATACGCCCAGGCCCCGTGCCAGGCACTACACTAACCATCACTGACTGTGTACACCAGGCCCTGTGCCAGGCACTCTACTGACCCTCACCGGTTGTGTGTACACTGGGCCCTGCACCAGGCGCCCTACTGACCCTCACTGGTCGTGTGTACACCGGGCCCTGCACCAGGCACTCTAATTGGTTTCTTCATCATGTCCTCACACTCTTTCCATGAAACAGATGTTATTCTCATTCAGGTCTTGCAGATAAGGAAAAAGCTTCATTGACTTGCCCAGCACCAGATGGCTTGTAAGTGATCCTGCCAAGATCAAACCAGGCAAATGGCCTGGTGCCCACTGTGGTGTCACCTTTAGACTAAGGGATGGTAAACTGTTTCTATAAAGAGGCAGGCGGTGCTGGGAGGAATGGGTGCAGGCCTGCGCTCTCAGCGCTAGGCAGGCCAAGGCCGAAGGAGTGCTGTAATTTCAAAACCAGCCTGAGCCACGTAGAGAGATCCTGTCTCAAGAAACAAACAAAAAGCCAGGTGCTGCATTTTTTTTTTTTTTTTTTTTTTACTTTGTAGTTTCCAAGCAATGCCTCTTGCATTGCCCCCTCCCACCCCCCAACCTCTGGTTCCTTTGAGACAGTCTCCCTATAGCCCCAGCTGGCCTGAAACTATGTTGACCAGGCTGGCCTTGAACTCAAGGAGATCCACCTGCCTCTGCCTCCTGAGTGCTGGGACTGAAGGTGTGTGCCACCATGCCTGGCTTACAGCTCTTTAAAAACATAAAATCACAGGTCACCCAAATTTGGAGCTGTCTTCTCAGCTCAAGTAAGTCACTCTCCCCGATAACTTGACTGCTGAGTGGGAGGCCCCATCTGTCTCCAGGCAGGGGAGACTCCAGCTGCCTATTTGCTCTCTCGGGCATCCGTGTAGATACACATGCAAAACCATTTGCCTTTCTTATAGAAACAGGAGCAGTAAGTAAACTGCTGGGCTTGTAACAGTTGACAGTTAATAATACATGTTAGAGACTAGATCATATCGGCATAATTGATCCATCTCATTCTTTGTAAGGCCTCTGTTGTTTAGTTGATTTTATTTTTAATTGCATTTTATTTATTTATTTTATGTGTGCTTGGGGGAGTGTCACAGCATGTGTATGGAGGTCAGAGGACAACTTCCAGGATTCAGCTTTCATTCCACTGTGTGGGTCACAGGGATTGAAGTCAGGTCATCAGACTTGGTGGAAGGGGCCATTTAACTACCGAGCCATCTTGCTGGCCCTTAATTGCTTTTTAAATAGGAGCACAATTTCCCTCTTTGGCCTGTTTGACTTTAAAGCCCCTTACTACAGTTCAGGACCATGGCCCATTCAGACTCCAAGTTCCTGCGTTTGTCCACTGGAGGCAGATGGACCCTTTCTTTGCCACTGTTGCTGCTGCACCAACGGCTCCTTCATATGGCCAGCAGCTTGCTTTATCACATGTAGCCCTCTTTGTTTTATAGACAAGGAGAACGTTTAAAAATAAACGTGATATTAGCAATAGGAAATCCTGGTAACCTCAAGTGGTACAGAAGCAGATAGAAACTCCCATGCCCAGCCCAGTGACCAACCTGTCACCTCCTTCACCCAGTTCACTGGACAGCAACCAGCTGAAGTCTGCCTCCACTCAAGAAGTGCTAGAAATTAGGGCCAGGGCTGGAGAGACAGCTCAGCGGTTAGAGCACCAGCTGCTCTTGCAGAGGACCCGGGTTTGAATCCCAGCACCCACATGACAGCTAACAACCATCCGTAACTCGAGTTTCAAGGGATCTGACACCCTCTTCTGACCTCCAAGGGCATTGCACGACATAGGTGCACTTACATACATGCAGGCAATACATTCATACACATAAAATAAAAACAATAAATAAAGTGTTTTAAAAGAAATTAGGGCCAAGGAGAGATGGCTCAGCAGGTGAAAGGTGCTTGTCACCAACCTGACAACTTGAGTTCACTCACCAATACTCACATGGTGGAAGGAGAGAACTGACTCCTACAAGTTATCCTCTGATCTCCACATGTGTGCCATGACATGTGCACACGTGTGCACTGCACATATACACACACAAATAAAGTAATAAAAAAGTGTTAGAAGTTAGTTCTAAAAGACAAAGGAGCTGGATGATGGCACATGACTGAATCCCATGACTTGCAAGTGGGAGGAGGAAGATCATATGTTTGAGTCCAGCCTCTGCTACAGAGCAAAGCCTTGTCTCAAAAGGGGGAAAAATGGTGAATAAGTGTTTTATTACATATGAGGTCTTGTTTTGATATTTTGGTGTTTCTTAAAATGCCTTATTAAGCCAGGTGTGATGGTGCACAACTTTAATCCCAGTGCTCGAAAGGCAGAAGCAGGATCTCTGTGAGTTCAAGGCTAGCTTGGTCTACATAGTGAGTTCCAGGCCAGCTGGGCTACAGGAAGACCTTGTCTCAAAAAGACCAAAAATAAACAAAGAAAAATGCCTTATTAGGCAGGCATAGTGCCATGCCTTTAATCCCAGCACTTGGAAGATAGAGGCAGGCAGATCTCTGTGAGATCAAAGCCAACCTGCTCTACATATTGAGTTCCGGTCCAACTGGGGCTATAGAAAGACCCTGTTTCAAATAAAACAAAACAAAACAAAACAACAACACGCCTGTAATCCCAACACTTCAGGAGTAGAGGCAGGCGGATCAGGAGTTCAAGACTAGTTTAGGCTAAATTAGACCCTTTCTTATCCTACCCCAGAGACAGATGTGTGCTCACTAGTTGCTGAAAGGAGTCTCCACACACATCTTTATCATATTACTGAAAGTGAGCGTCTTATGTTCATCTGTCAAAAGCATCTACCATTCTGCCTTAATCACAGTCCATCTCAGCTCTCGAAGAAGATTTTGAATTGTAAAACAAAGCCTTCAGCTCACACGAGTCTGTTTAGAGGTGACCAAGTGTGTCAGACAGCCACTGGGGACACTTGCCAGGCTCCCTTAGTGTGTGGGGCTCAGTTTGTATTTTTCTCATCACTGAGGGGCCTGATGAGAGAACCTATGTGGTAAGCAGGATATTCCACACTCAGTCTTTGTCAAAACAACGAATGGATTCATCTACCAGAAGCTTCAAGGGCCCACAGGCCTGACTGAGCCTTCTGTCATTTCTCAGGCCCAGCTGAGCCAGCCATCAGCTCTTGGAGCCCACACCTTTCTCCACTGCCTGCTGCACCCGGCCTTCTCTCCCTGCACCTTCATGTGGGTCCTGCCATCATGCCCCACCCAGAGGCCCTTTTGGACCCCTATCCAAACTTCCCCCCAGCCCCTGCCCCATAGTTCCAAGACTTCGTGCTGTTTTCACGTACAAGACTGGACAAGTCTCCCTCCGCTTGGTTCACTGTTGGGATCTGTCTCTCTGGAGGGACATCGGTGGGAACATACCTGGTTTGCTTACAGTGCTGTATTTCTAAAGGTGCCTGTGGCCAAGCGAGCATGTAGATGTTTGTTAAATTCTGCATAGCCATGTGTGATGTGAACAGGCAGTGACAGGGAAGCAGACGCAGCCCACAGCCCTTGCAACACAACCCCACTGCAAGGACAAGAGCGATACTTCCCAATCATCAGGTATCTGAGAACGGAGGCCATCCTAGACTCTCAGCCTGACCACCATTCAGCCTGGATTCTTGAGAAGTGGCCACCTCCTCTCCCATGGTCACATGACCCTTTAGATTTGCACTGTTAGAATTAAAGTCAAGGTCACAAGGACCTGTGACTTCCCTCTGACGTTTCCAACAAGTTCCTTTTATTGTCCCACAAGCACAGGACTCAACTAGGAAACAAAACCGAATGTCTTCTACTGTTCATCCTTTTCCCTAACCTGGAGGCTCTCGGCTATTGGGGTTCTGGGGGGGTTGAAGACAGAACTGGGATTGCAGTTGAATAAATGGACACAGTGATCGCAGGTGGTAGTATCCTCCATCAGCAAAGTAGAACAGGATGGTCTGACAGGTGTGGCAGATACAAAGGAACACCTTGGAGATGTAATGATAGAAAGAGCATTCCAGGCAGAGGGAGCAGCAGGTACAAAGGCCCTGTGGTGGGAATGAGTTTCATATAGTAGAACATACATGAAAAGACCAGGGTGCTTGAAGCAGAGTAAGAAAGGGAGAGAGTGTCTAGAAATGAGGCTGGAGGGGTGAGTGGGATCCCAGAAGGCCTAGCTTACTGCAGCAGGACTTTGAAGGCATTCTAGTTGCAAAGGAAGCCACCCTGCATACACACTTAAAGCAGGAGATGACACCCTCAACTGATGTTTGTAAACATCACTGGGTTACTAGGCAACATGTAGGTGGGAAGGGGAGGAAGCCAGGAGATGAGCTAGAAAACTCAAGAGCAGGGTTTCTCTTCTGTTCTGGACCGAACTATCCTGTTCCCATGGGCATGAGAAGAAGGAATCAATTAGTCTGTGCTTTGAAAAAAAAAGAAAAGAAAACTTTTGGTACTTAAAACTGTATGATCAGGAGACCCAGTAAACAGAAGAGTAAATGGCTTTTAATTATGTCCACTGGGTCCTATGAAGGGACTTCTTTCATTGTACATATATTGAGTGCCTACTGTGTACCTAGTACTAATTCTAAATGCCATTCAGAAGCAAGTGTCTGCTCGTTTTTATTAATTACCAGTTTATTTATTTATTTATTTATTTATTATTTATTTTGAGACAAGATCTCCCTATATATCCCTGGCTAGCCTGGAACTCGCTATATAGGCCAGGCTGGGCTTGAACTCACAGAAATCTGCCTTCCTTTACCTCCAGAGTGCTGGGACTAAAGGCTTGCGCCACCGCACCCAGCTTTCTCTCATCTAGTAGCAGGTTATTATAGTTCATTTCAAAAACCTATTGCACAAGTCCCCTGTTTAATGACCTCTAATCCTTGGACATTTTATTTCCTATGGAGGGCACTTTAAAAAAAAAAAGAAAAAGGAAAACAGTGTGCTGCCACTACCCCAAAGCTTAAAAAGCGAGCCATCAGCCAACAGTTCAAAAGAGAGTGACCGCAGGATAGTGGGAGATAGTGGGAGACAGTGGAATGGGGAAGCGGCCATGGAAATGGCATAGTCATTTTGGAACTGTGATGACTAAGGAAGGAAATGACAGAGCCTAGAGGGGAAATCGCCTTGAAAAGGAGGAAGGTGTAGGCTGCTAAGAAAGATGCTGGGGGGGGCGGGGCTGTGCTACAGCATGAGTTGCAAAAAGGGGAACTAAATGTATTAGGAACTTCCAAATGCATTACATTGTGCATGAAACACTTGCTCAGGTAAGAGGATGGCTGTAAATTCACTCACCTCAGAGCATCAGAATGACACCAAGATCAACCCAAAGAGTCACCTCATGCCTAGGCAGTAGCCCCACTCCCACCAGGGTGGTTGCCCTGAGACCTTTCACAGGAGTAAAGAGAACCCCAAATCCGCTCTTCCTATCCCAAGAGTATTTCTCCGTGAACTTACACTTGGTAAACGTCAACCATTTTGCTTTCTTTTTTGTTTTTATTATGACATTTTTATTTATGCTGTGTATGTGAGTGCCACAGTGCGTGCATATGGAGGTCAGAGGACAACTTGCAGGAGTCAGTTCTCTCCTTCCACCATGTGGGTCCCTGGGATTGAACTCAGGTCATCAGGCTTGGTGGCAAGCACCTTTATCCACTGAGCCAGCCATCTTGCAGGCCCAGGGATAGCTTTCGTTGGTCTCGCATGTGCCAGGCCGCAGTGCTCTCTCTGTCTCTGTCTCTGTCTCTCTCTCTCTCAGGGGAACAAAAGTGAGAGGAAAGGAGCTGGGTGTGGTGTCACACACCTTTAATCCTAGCTCTCGGGAGGCAGAGATAGGCAGATCTCTGTGAGACTGAGGCCAGCCTGGTCTACACAGCAAGTTCCAGGTCAGCTAGGGTTTCATAGTGCCCGTGCCAGCCGGCCAAAACGGACAGTACCTGAAAGGGGGAGTGAGGATTGAAAGAAAGGAAAGGAGACAGAAAAGATGCTGCTTGGGAGGGCTCACAGTGAATATTGCAGCCCCGATTTATTTTAGTTCTTCCTTTTTATACAGAAGAACTCAATTAGTTACAACTGCTGTTTTTCCCCACCTGTATCTGAGGGTCAGGGAGCGGTCAGATCAAAGGCTTCCACTATTGCCTCAAGGTCAGGTGTTGTGAGGCTCTCCATATAAACATATTCCTTCTAATAAGGCAGATTAGATACTGGTGTGCATAACACACACTCAGTAAACAAGCCTGACACAGCTGAATGATTAGCGGCTCCCGACAACATAGTAAGACTCTGACACAAACAACCAACCAAATCCTGAACATGGACCTAGGGCTCTTGTACCTGTTTCCCGGGCACACACTGGGATGTGCAAGACAAAGGTCGGGTGTGGAAAGTTCTGAACGTAGACTTTGGCCAAGGCTGCCGTGAATTGAAGCATGTCAAGCACGTTTCCAGCCAGCCAAGCTGGAAAACCACGGCATTCAGGCATCAGGGACAAAAGGAGCTCATCTCCAATGGGGGTTTTGGAGCTTTTCTCTAGCCAAAACCTCTGCCTCAAAGTCCTGTGTGTAGGCACCGCCTTCTATGCTTGCGGAAGTCCCTTGTAACGGTGGCTTTTTCATTTGAACCAGCAGAAAAAAATTCACAGCTGGATGGGTCAGTGTTCATTGCTAGCACAAAGTCAGTTAACAGTTCTTATTCCAGAACATGCCATCATCCAGGGCCATTTCTAGAAGTATTAGGGAAATAAGGAGTCACGTCTTCCCTAAGTGCCCCCCCCCCCGGCCCCAGCCATGCTCTACTTTATTTACTTCTTTGTCCCTGGACTCTGAACAAGGCAGCCACCATGGCTGTGTGTACAGATGGCAGGAAACAGGGGGCAAGACGTCAAGGAACCCCTGTGCGCTTAGCTCCTCTGTGACTATTGGTTTCTATACAGAAATAGTGGGGGCAGCTGCTCAAGAGGCTTTCAGACAGGAGGGGGTAGGGAGGGTAGGGGAGAGAGAGAGAGAGCTGCAGCAGTCTGCTGGTGCTTGCTGGTGCTGTGGAATGATCATCTTTGAAAAGCATTTTAGAAATGAAGGTAAGGTAAATGTGAGTACAGGCTCCCCTTCCTTCTCCTCCAAGTGTGGATGTCCAGGGACTCTATGCAAAGGGTGTCTGAGGTTACTTAGGATGGGTTCCAGAACCTTTGGGGGTTTAGAAAGAAGGAAAGAAGGAAAGAGGGAGAGGGGGAGGGAGAGAGGGAGGGAGGGAAACACCATTAGAACAAAGTTGTCTGAGGTACCAGATTTTGAAACAAAAGTAGGGAATCTATATGTTGTTTTAAAAGTTTCATTCTAATATTTTATTTAGAAGGTTGTATTCTGTCTGATGTGCATTTTGTTTAAAATGTTGCATTCTGCCTGGCACTCTGGAGGCAGAGGCAGGTGGATTTCTGTGAGATGGAGGCCAGCCTGGTCTCCATAGCAAGTTCTAGGCCAGCTGGAGCTAAAGGGAGACTCTGTCTCAAGAAAACAAAAATTTTAATGTATATTTTTATGGAATGTTTGTGCATTTCCTACAGTACATCTTAGTCATATCCGAGCACCTCCCCTACCTGCACCATTCTATGTGACTGAGGGAGGCTTATGACTGTAATCTCAGGCCGAGGAAGGATTGCTGTAAGTTTGAGGCCAGCCTGGCCTATACATGTAGTTCCAGTCCAGCCAGGGCTACATGACAAAACAAAACAAAAAGGAATGTTCTGATCAGTTTTTGTTTTTAGCTTAAATGTTACATTGCACATAAAGCAATGGGAAGGCGGTGTCATATTGCACTTTTAGATAAATGGCTTCAGGTCATTTTCTGTACCTTCTAGAGCCACTCATTCAGGAATCCTTAACTTGCTCAAAAAAAAAGAAAAAAAAAAGGACAGCTGCTTTCCTTCGGCCCTTTGCCTTTAGCTACTTTGCTCCATTTTCTGGAGGGGGTAGGGACAGCACAAAGGGAGCAACTCTCTCTAGTGTCATATGTCTCGGGATGGAGCCAGAGCTCGCTTGGTCACTTGGTCACCTCATTTAAGAATTCCAAATACTTCTGTTAACAGAATGCAGAGGATGGAGCACAGCTGGTGGGGGGGTGGGGGATGGGTGGCTGTGCCACACACCAGCTATGGCTCCCACTGCCTTGGCCTTGAATATCTGTACAGACGTCGAGGGCAAGGGCTGGGCATGTCATAGGAAGCTGATTTGCTATTTTAAGTGACTCTCGGTTCCCTATAACTCATGGAATTTTACTCTAATGTAAACATTGCTCTGGAAAGAGTCACTGTAGAAAGTAAAAGTGACAAGCAGCTTCATGCTGGGCCTGATGGCCAGGCCTGCAACTGCAGTCCCCTGGGAGATGGAGGCAGGAGTGTCAGTAGTTCAAGGGCAGCCTGAGCAGCTTAACAAGATCCTTTCTCAGAAAAGGAGAAAAAAGGCTAGGGATACAGATTGCACCTAGTATGCTCTTTATTTTTTCATCATTTAGGCAGTTTTTAACGACAGTCGTGTATGAGACTCCCGCATCTTCTTGATGGTTTCTCCCTTCTATTTTCCCTTCTCCTTTCCTACTTGGTGAGATTTGGCTTTCTGTTCCAGGATCTTTTTGCCATCTTTGTCCAGTTTTAGCCTGGTGATAACCACCTGGCTGGGGTGGATGTCCACATGGACAGTTGTGCCATTAACATTTTCTTGCTGCACCCACTCAGTGTAGATGACATATTTCTTCCTGTAAACACGGACCACTTTGCCAATCTACTGACCTTGGTAGTGCCCTCGTACAACCTAACTTTGTCATCCTTTCGAATGGGCACAGACCAAACATCGGACTTCTCTCAGCTCTTTGGAAAGAGGGGAGGACATAATCTTCCTCCGAATGTGAGAAGGTGCATTGAAATGCCTTTTATGGTTCTTGCTTCAGTCAAAAGTCACAAAGGGATTGAACCTCATTTTGGCCATTTATCACCGGCTCCCGCTTCAGCGATGGTTGCAAAAGGGCTGTACCTAGAATTCTTAAGGTCCTGGGTTAGATCCTCTATACAGAAGAAAGAAAAGTGAGAAAGAGAGGAAGGGAAGGAATGGAGGGACAGAGGGAGGTAGGGGGGAGGGAGGGGCAAGCTTCTTTCGTTTGTCAAGGGAACAAAGAAAGCAGACAGGAGCCTATGAAAACGAGGGAAGAGGAGGGTTAGAAACATTAATAGCAGGTGGCAGGGTGTGTGTGTGTGTGTTCCCTCACAACTGCAGAGCTCACAGGCAAGAGGAAAGTCAGCATGGTAATTCTGAGTAGTGCACTAATGCCTCACACCTGCAGTGGAGGCCGCTATGGCCTGCTTCTGCACAGCCTCCTTTGCTGTGGGTACTGTGCCCCGTCACAGCAGGCCCCCCGGCCTGATGGCATCTCTGTACACAAGACCTAAGCATCCTACAGCTGGCTGAAGGAGGGTACCAGAACGGGAGAGTGGCAGGGCGGCTTCCAGGGCTGCCTGGAGACTCAGCCACCACTCCCCGTCTTGCCTGAGCTGCGAGGTCTCTTCTGGACCTAAAGTACCTCCCAGTAGTATTCCTGCCCCTTGTAGTAAGCCCCCGCCCATCCACTTTAACGATGGTTGTCGGTCGACTTCTCTGTGGGCCCACTCTAAGGCTGCTGGAGCAAACACTGTCAAAAACCATGAATTCTCAGGATTGGGGAGGTAGCCCAGTGGCAAGGTGTTTGCCATTCAAGCAGGAGAACCAGACTTCAGAGGTCTAGCACCCACATGAAGAGCTGACACATACCTGCAGCCCCAGGCCTGGGAGGCAGAAACAAGAGGCTCTCTGGAGCTGGATGGCCAGCCAGTCTAACCGAATCAGTGAGCTCCGAGTTCAGGAAGAGACCCTTTCTCAAAAAATAAGGTGGAGGGCCAGGTGTGGTGGCGCACGCCTTTACTCCCAGCACTCAGGAGGCAGAGGCAGGTGGATCTCTGTGAGTTCAAGGCCAGCCTGATCTACATAGCAAGTTCCAGGCCAGGTGGGGCTACAGGGAGACCCTGTCTCAAAAAGACAAAAACAAACAAACAAACAAATAAGGTGGAGGGGCTGGCAAGATTGCTCAGTAGATAAGACACTTGCCACCAAATCTACAGACCTGAGTTCTATTCACAGGACCGCACGGAGAGAACCGACCCCTGCCGTGTCCTCTGACTTCCACATGTGCACTGAGGCACACACATACACAGGACAATTTTTCTCTTCTTGAGGAATTTTAGGAAAATGATATTTGCTGACACACATGGTCATAAGCAGTCTGTGTGACTGAGTGGGCTTTGTGCAGGATCTCTCTGCTGCAGTTCCTAGGGATTTCTACATCTCTCTTCTCTCCAGAAGTCGCTCCCAAATGAACTGTGACTCAGCTCCTCTGCCTCTTCCCAGGGTCCTTCCTCCTCTGCCTCCCCTCTCAGTGAGTGTGGGAAGGAAAAGGAGGCGGCCAGGGTGTTTTCGTTGTAATCTTGGAAACTTTCTTTCTCTCTGTCATTTTTCTAAACATAATGCACTTTTTAAAAATGACAGAAAATAAGCAATCACAGTCCAACGGATGAGACCATTGACTCTGCTTTGATCTTTCCTAGGCAAGCTTTGTAGTTCTACAGTACCAGATAGTCCCAAGGACACTCTGGGAGAGAACTCATCCTTAAAGATGATCAAAGAATTTTCTTCACCCTGTGTTGAGCTCTCACGTCCAGAGTCTTGCTTAGCTCCTTCGTAAAGATATATAACAGGCTCTTTCAGTGACCTGAGCATTAACGCTCCCTCAGAAGCCTCACCTCAGTGAGTCACAGTTCCCACACAGCAAATGACTTTCCACAGGCACAGTGTATGGTTCTTTTCACAAATTTTATTTTATTCCTGTGTGTGGTGTGTGTGTGTATGAGAGAGAGAGATAAGAGAGAGAGAGAGAGAGAGAGAGAGAGGAGGAAGAAGAGGAGGAAGAGGAGGAGGAGGGGGCAAATCTGTTCCACAGTGCACTTACGGAGATCAGAGAACAACTGTGGGGTTAGTTCTCTCCTTCCATGTTTATGTAGTTCCCAGGATCCAACTCAGGTCAACAGCCTGAACCCACTGAGTGATCTCAATGGCCAGTGCATGCTGTCTTTAAAGAACAATATATGGTTTCTGTGTAGCCATTCTCTCATAGTCCTCAGAGGGGAAGTATGAACAAGTTGTCTCCTTCCTGTAAAGGTAAGAATTCTTGAAAATAAGTCATGGAACCCGTAAAGATGAGCTGAAATGTTCAATGTAACCATGTTTCACATGCATGTGATTTTTGACACTGAGGTTTCTGCATCTTTATACAAACCAGGGCCAGAGGCCACCTTGTTGCCTGGGCCCATCGATGCTGCCTGGACTGTTGTTGTTTGGAGCGCTCTCCACTGATGCAGACTTATGGCATGATGAATCCTCCTGGTGTTCCTGGGCCACTTGGATGGACTCCTTCTTATGAGCTCTACCTCCATGTGCCCCAGCTATTATATTTTATTTTGGAAGCAGAAGAGTTTAGGGGCAGGGAGGCTTAAGAGAGGTAAGGTGGGCAGGAAGCAGGATTAGACACCATTATGCTGGCTGACTCCTGATTAGAGGAAGCAGGGAGGAAGCAGGAAGGCCCCAAACTCGGGATCATGCAGAGTCCTGCCTTGATTACAGGTGCCAACCTTCACCTTGCAAGAGAATCATGGTGGGACCCTTTAGACTCAAGCTGTGGGTGGGACTCTATAACATAGTGCTTCCTTGGGGTGCTTAATGATACTTTACTTATTATTTATTGTTATTATTGTGTATATGGGGTGTGTGTGTGTGTGTGTGTGTGTGTGTGTGCACATGCACTAAGCTTTCTGGGTAGGCGCTTTAGCCACTGAGCCATATCACCAATTTGATATTTTACTTTTTTCTGACTTGGTTCTTCAAGAAGGAAAGCAATCCTTTAATGTCTGCCTATGTCTGCCGTGGTCCCCACCTCGCCCACGTGTCTTGTCCCCGCCTGGCTGGCGTAACCATATCCTGCCCAGGCCCTTCTTTCTGCTTCAGTGTTTCTCTGCTGCTGTTGTTTACAGCGCTGGGCTGGAATGCAGCACTTTGCAGACAGCAGGCACATCCTCTGCCAGTGAGCTGCACCCCTGCTGTTCTTAAATCCGCTCATTCTAGGTTTGCATTTGGCTTTATGAATTAGCAGATTAGGTCTAGCGTGGAACACACCTTTAATCCTAGCACGCGGGAGGCAGAAGAAGGCAGATCTCTATGAGTCTGGTCTACTAGCAAGTTCCAGGCCAGCCATGCTACATAGTAAGACCTTGTCTTAAAGAAAAGAGAGAAAAGAAAAGAAAAGAGAAAAACCTATTTGAAAAAGAATTAGCAGATGAGTGTAGGAAACAGATTTAAGTGAGGGCAGGAGACTGCTTGGGGACACAGCAACAGAAGGATCCAGGGTGACAGACTCAGGTTGACCCCTGCCGTACTATCTGCTGCTGGGTGACCTTGAGTGTCAGACTTCCCCAGGTCTGAAGTGCCCCAGAGCTCTGATGATGAGGCCAACCAAGCAAACATTGTCTGCCCCCGCCCCCAGGTCTGACACTTGAGTTTCTGTGGTTTTGTCCCTTCCGTAAACTGAAGGAATGAAAAGCGAAGGTACAGCTGAGAGGCAGAGCGGGCCACTGTCAGGAAGGAACTGTGTCCACCGGCCCAGCCTGCAGAGGGGATTCCTGGCCTCAGTTCAGGGAGCTATGTGGCTGGACGCCTCCTAGCTGGTCTTTACAGCTTGGAACAACTGTCATGGCTCCTCACGCCTCCTTCAGAAGTTGCAGACCTGTCAGCTCTTCAGGAGACATGTGGGCCTGTCAGTCTTGGTACTTTCAGGGTCGCTGGGTAGCCTGTGCCTCCTCCCTCTCTGCTGGTGACACTCCTGCCTTCCTCCAAGGTGCTTCCCTGGCAGACACAGCACTGTCCCAGCCCCTCTCCAGCCTGGAGCCCTGGCAAAGTAGACCCTGCCCACATCCAAGGCTGGTCCCCACCCACCTACACAGGGGGCTTTCGTTAGCCTCCTTCTCATGTGCCTGGCTCTGTGCAATCCACTTTCCACCTAGTGACAAAGTATAAATAGCACCCATGGCAAAAATCAACACCCTGACCCTTGTGTGTGGCCATCCAAGCAGCCTGCTCACTTTCTGGTTCCTACAACATCCGAATTCACCAACCCCAACCCCTCACAGCCTTGCCTCCGTCTAACACATTTCTCTTCCTCTGCTGACAAGCCCTTTCACCTTCTTCATCTAACTCCTCCTCACCCCACGTTAGAACTTTCCAGGGCCACTGTCAAAGGGAAACCTTCCCCGAGTCCTCTCCCATCACAACTTCCCAACTGCACACATGGCTTCCTATAACTTCCGTGTTATCTTTCCATCACACTCAAGGGAAGTAGAAGTCCTGTGCTTACTCCGTAAACCCCATGATCAGTTCTCTGAACCCCATGTTCAGTTCTGTGAACCCCATGTTTACTTCTATGGACCCTGTGTTTACTTCCATGGAGGCTGGATTGGAGACGGCCTCCTCCAGGAGAAGACATCACAGGAAGTGTGTTGTTCACCACAGTGTCTCCAGCAGAGCTCCTTGCAGCTGGCGGTTCTCTATGTTTGTATTTCTTGGTGAATGAATGGATGAATGAATGAATGAATGAATGAATGACTTCCCTGTTGTCTCCTGCTGTGGCCAAGACCAGCTTTCCTCTGCCAGCTGAGTAGTTTGCACACTAACTGTGGCAGGTGCAGAAGGCTCCCTGCTCCTGTTCTTGGCCTCTGTGGCCCTAAGCCCATCCCCTTCTGCCTTCCAAATGCTTGTTCATTTCTCTTCCCTTTCCTGGCTGCTGTATGAAAATGGGCATGTGCAAAAGTGGCCCTGGAAACGTCTATCTGGGGGGTGAGGAGGAATTAGCCGAAAAAGGGGTAGGGAGAGGGCATCTCAGAAGAGAAAGAGAAACGTGACAGCTAGAACAAGGGTGTGAGGGGCATGTGGAATGTGAATGGGAGAGTTGGAGGAAGCAGGCTGCCTGGTTCCACGTGTTTGTTCTAAGCTGGGCGTGGTGGCACATGTCTGTAATCCCAGCACTTGGAGGTGGAGACAGGAGGATCAGAGGTTCAAAGTCATCCTCAACTAAATAGGGAATTTGAGACCAGCTTGGGCTACATGAGATTCTGTCTCAAAAACACAAAAGTGAAAACAGAAAAGAACATCTTGGGGCTGGAGAGAAGGCTCAGTGGGTAAAGGCACCTGCCATCAAGCCTGACAACCTGGATTTGATGCCTGGGACCCACATGGTGGAAAGAGAGAACTGACTCCTGCAAGTTGTCCCCTGACCGCTACATGCATGCTATAGTGCGTGTGAACGCCCCCCCCCACATAATATATTTTTCATCACAAAACAAGAATATCTCTTCTTCATACTGAGACTCTAATTCCCTGTGTGCCCACGAGGAACAAAAAGATAAACATATGTCCTACATTGTCACTTAAATATCTGTGCCAATGTTTCCAAATTAACACCCTATTAAAGAATAGCTTGTGATTTGGCCTCAGCCACCATTGAACTAGTTGTTGAGTTTCTTGGCCGTGGCTGTCAACTGCTTCCATCTGTTATGTGTGGAGAGCTGAGCACAGTGCCAGGATCCTGGGTGCACAGTGAAGGCTTACTGCTGCCGCCCCTGGGCCTGCCTCCATGTCTGCTCCCTCTGCTTGACAAACCCGCAGTGCCTCGCACCCACTGGGCTCCTCCTCCTCCAGCCTGCACAAAGGACCTTCACCTGGGACCCCAGCTTTGCATGGAGGGAGGAAGCCTCTGCAGAGGGGAAGCCTGAGCTAGGAGCCATCCATGCAAAGACCTGGTGCATGAGTGTCCTGGGCAGAAGGAACAGTGAGGGGAAGGTCCCTAGTGGGAGCATTATGAAAAACTCAAGAAACAATGTGGCTGGAGGGACATCAATAGGGGCAGGAATGGCAGGTTTGAAGGCTGAACACCGGGGCCTCAAAGCCACCCCCGCCCAGATGCTTAGGTTGTGATCTCAATACAGAATCTGATAGGTTCCATTGTGTGCCTCTGGAATGCCGTTTGGTCTGGGGTCTGAGGACAGACTGTGGTGGGGAAGGGGGAAGAACAGAAGTGAAGACCCGCCAAAGTCCAAACAGCCTTGGACAGGTCGTTAGATCTCTCTGGCCCTCCCTTTCTAAAATGGGGGCTAGATAGCCCATGTCTGAGGCTTCTGGGAGTTTGTGATATAGCATAGGGCCCTGTTCCCTACTGTTTGCCACCAAGAATTCCCACGTGTTGCATTCTTCTGGTTTTGTTATTATTGTTGCTGTTTTGTTTTGCTTTTTTTTTTTTTGGTCTTTTTGAGACAGGATCTTCTTGTAGCCCCAGCTGTCCTAGAACTCACTATGTAGACCAGGCTGGCCTTGAACTCACAGAGATCCACCTGCCTCTGCCTCCCAAGTGCTGGGATTAAAGGCCTGTACCACCATGCCCGGCCTGTTTTGGCTTTTTGAGACAAGATCTCCTATAGCCCAGGAGAACCTTGAACTCGTGATCGATCTGCTTTCACCTCCCAAGGGCTGAGATTATAGGCATATGCCACCACAGACGGCTTGCTTCATTCTTGTGTAACAAACTTTGATAGTCTTTGTGATTAAAAATTGTAGACGTGGGTGACAGTTTTGTTTGGTGCTTCCCTACCCTGCCTGAGTCCCTGAGTTCACTCTCCAGCACTGAAAAAAATTAATTGATTAATTAATTAGGAAACAATAACTGCTTGCGGTGTCCAGAGACATGCCCTGGTGTTTATAACGAACTGCCATACAGAAGGGATTCGTGCTGAGGCATATTTAGGGGTTCCCTTTGCTTTCAAAGTTGAGGCCTGCTGTCCCTGGGCAGCAGGCGGTCAGCACGTCTCAGGAATGAAGCAGCTGCTGTCCATCGGACACAACTGTGAGTGTTCCATGGGGAGGCCTTTCCTGGCATGGGTGATCCTAATGGTCCATTATTCTCTGGAGACACAGACCCTGCATGAAGCCACTGCCGCCTGGTCAGGTGGGGCAACCGCCCTTCAGGTGCTGCTCCTTGACACTGAGGTGAACCAGACCCGCCACAAGCCTTGATGACTGGCCTTCCCTTCAAAAGCTATTCGAATGCATTTCACTGCATTGTAAAGAGGAGTGGAGACTGTGCTCTGCTTTTCCTTCCCGAAGGAGGCAGATAAATCATAATTTTCTCCTTTCTTCCTTTCTCCAAGAGGGTCTGGAACTCACAGCATAGCCCAGGGTGACTCCTGAGTACTGCAGTTACTAAAAAGTAACTTTCAAAGAGGTAAAATTATTAGACTGGAGAGATGGCTAGGCAGTTAAGAGCACTGGCTACTCTCACAGAGGACCTAGATTCTGTTCCCAGCACCTATATGGTGGCTAACAGTCAGCTGTAGCTCCAGTTCCAGAGGATCCAATGCCTTCTTATGGCCTTCACAGGCACTGCACACGTGGGTACACTTGCAGGCATGCAGGCAATACACTCATAACGCACAAAGTTTCAAGAATCCAAAAATATTTAATAAAAGTTATTTTTAAAAGAGGTTAAAACTATGAATCTCTTGGAAATACAACTTTCCAGGTGTGTGCACTCCTGTAATCCCAGTACTCAGGAGGTGGAGACAGGAGGATCAGGAGTTCAAGTTTAGCCTGAGCTACCAAGTTTCAAAACAAAACAGTTCTAGAAAGTAGCATGTCATTTCACCATCTGGGCTTTTAGCAGACACTCCATGAGGTTTTATTTATTTTTTAATATTTTATTTATTCTTATTTTACATGTATGAGTGTATTGCCTGAATGTATATAAATGCACCTGTGTCATGCAGTGCCTGCAGTGTTCGGAAGAGGGCGTCAGATCCCTTAGAACTGGAGTTACAGATGGTTGTTAGGCACCATGTGGGCACTGGGAACTGAACCCAGGTCCTCTACAGGAGCAGCCAGTGCTCTTAACCACTGAGCCATCTCTCCAGCCCCTACATGAGATTTCATCCTCTAATCCCTCAGTGCATCAACCTAGCTGAATGCTCCAACCCAAGTACCTGCCACGTCACACTCAGAGATGGTGAAACGGTGTGCTCACTTCCAGGCCTGCTTGTACCTCACCTTCTGCTCCTCTCTGTGGGCATTCTTTCTTAAGCTTTCCCAACAGGGGGGCCAAGGGATCACAGAAAGCCCCCTTCTTCCTCTGTTCTAGACAGAACTAGGGGCTCTGGTTTCATGCTGTGGCTTTTTACCTCCTAAAGACTTTACAGTCTCAGCAGCGTGCCATTAGCCCTGTCCATCATCAACCCAATGAAGAGGCTAACAAACAGTCCCTGGGGGTGTGGACCCTGGGGAGGCAGCTGAGATGAAGTATGGACCCTGCTGTATCAGGAGACAGACAGAGGTATGATTGAGCTCTGTGAATCAAATACAAACGTGACCAACACGAGCAGGGAAAGACACGGAACAAATGGGAAGAGCTCGTTTGGTTTGTGGGGTGGCGTCAGAGAATCCTTTTTCTCAGGAAGTGACATTCAAGAAGAGTCTAGAAGGATGTGTGGGATTTCACTGGATGGAAGGCTGCTGAATATCTAGAGGTAGAGGGAAGAGTGTGTGGAAAGACTAAACCCCCCCAAGAATGGTGATTGTGGGAGGTGAGGAGAAAGTGCGGGACATGATGCAAAATCACACGGGCCTTGAAGGTATGGGCACAGTTGGGTCATGCCACCTTTCACTTAATTGTGAAAGTCCCTGTGAGGATTTGAGGTTCACCACAAGGGGAGAGGAAATCTCTGCAAGCATGCTTGTAACTTTTCGGGACTTCCTACCTGTCTGTGAGAATAAATTCAAGGTCGGGGGATGGAAAGATAGAAAGCAGTTAAGAACAGTAACTGTTCTTCCAGAGGTCCTGGGTTCTCTGGAAAAACACCCAAGTGGCAGCTAACAACCGTCTGTAACTCCTGTTCCAGGGAATCTGACACCCTTTTCTGACCTCCATGGGCATTGCACAACACAGGTGCACTTACATACATGCAGGCAAAACACCCATACACATAAAAAATAATAAACACAATATTTTAAAAAATAAATTCAGGGCGTGGTGGCGTACGGCTGTAGTCCCAGCACTTGGAAGGCACAGGCAGCCGGATCTCTGTGAGATTGAGGCCAGCCTGGTCTACATAGTGAGTTCCAGTCCAACCTGGGCTGCAGGGACACTGTGTCTCAAAAAAATATATGAATAAATAAAAATCAACTCACGGTGGAGAAAATAGGGAGGTGGCCGACTTCCCAAGGTGCCCCGATGTCACCCACTCACAGAGCCACCAAGGTTGCTGCTGACTTCGAAGTCTGAGGAGTCTGGGTGTTTCCAAGAGTGGGTTAAGAAGCATTTCAGGGGCTGGACACACGGCTCAGGGTTAAGAACACCTACTGTTCTTGCAGAGGATTCAGGTTCAGTTCCCAGCACCCACATCAGGTAGATCACAAACTCCTATCCAGGGTATCGAAGCCCCCTAGCCTCCACAGCCACCAGCACATGATATAGAAACCCATGCTGCCACATGCACGTACACATAAATAAAAATATTAAATACGTTTTTAAAGTTTTCTCTTTTTTTTTTGAGATAGGGTCTCCCTGTAGCCCCAGCTGTCCTGGAACTCACTATGTAGACCAGGCTGGCCTTGAACTCACAGAGATCCGCCTGCCTCTGCCTCCCGAGTGCTGGGATTAAAGGCATCTGCCACCATTCCCAGCTAAAGTTTTCTTTTTTAAGCACTTCAGGGGCTAGAGAGATGACTCTGGTTAAGAGCACTTCCTGCTTTTCCAGAGGATCTAGGTTTGGTTCCCAGCACCCATGCCAGGGTGGCTCACTGCTGCCTGTAAATCCAGCTCCAGGGGATCTGACAACCTCTTCTGATCTTTATGGGCACCTTTATACATGTGGCACTCACTCACAGACATACACACATACATGAAAATAAACATTTTTAAAATGAAACTTTTCAAGTTTCCTTGGCAAAGATTTTTAAACAAATATATTCCAGGCAGAGCAGGGAACACAGACCTGGGAAGCTCTTCCAGGTGGAAAGGGTAGAAATTGATGGAATCTTCCTAGACCCTCCTGGTCCCATGGCCCCTCCCTAGCCCCCCCTCCCATACCAGTACTCAGTACTGGGGATGGAACCCAGGGCTACTCACATGCCCGACAAGCCTTCTACCGCCGAACTACATCTCCAGCTTTGTTTGTATTATTTTTTCAAAACAGAGGTCACTAAGTTGCCCAAGTACGCCTTGAACTCCCAACCCTCCTGCCTCAGCCTCCCAAGTATAGAAATTGGTAGTGTGAGCCCTCATGCTCAGATAACAAACATCTGTTGAGTTCCTCCTATATACCTGGGTCTGAGCCTGATGCTGGGGACAGAGTAGCAAAGGAAGAGGATTTATTTATTTATTTATTTTTTATTTTTTAAATTTTGTATATGAGTATATTGCCTGCATGTAGGTAAGTGCACCCAAGTCGTGCAATGCCCATGGAGGACAGAAGAGGCTGTTGGGTCCCCTGGGACTAGAGTTACAGACAGTTGTTAGATGCCATGTGGGTGCTGGGATTCGAACCTGAGTCTTCTACAAGAACAGTCAGTGTTCTTAACTGCTGAGCCATCTGATTTATTTATTTTATGTATACCTACACACACACACACACACACACATAAACACATTAGTATATACACAAACACTTTTAATTCTTGCAATAACCCTTTTAATAGGTATTAATGTTATTCTAATTTTCTAGAAAAAGGAAACAGAGACTCAGAGAGGGTTGCCAATAAACTCAAGGACATACAGCTAAAGAATTTCAACCCAAAGGCATGGTATACGCAGGATTTTTTACCTAACTCCATCTTACCACACTGCACTCATGTATAATTACAAGGGGAATCGCGTCTATAAATTTAAGAAAGGGCTTTATTAGAGTTACTTGTCTTGGTTTTTACAGTGCAGGCAAAACATCCCTGAGGGTATGATGTCACCAAGAACCCCAAGGATGGGAAGAATAAATCTGGCAAAAAAAAAAAAAGCTGGGCCAGAGCCTCCGAGGGGAAGGAAGCAGCTCGGGTGGTTGCACTGAGGTTTCTGGGCGGCCTTGGAAGAGGAGCACCTTTGGCAATGATTCTAACAGTGTACTCTCTCCCCCAGACTCTGCTGGCCAGGGCACTTTATGACAACCACCCTGATTGTTCTGATGAGCTGGCTTTCTCCAGAGGAGACATCCTGACCATTGTGGAGCAAAATGTGCCGGAAAGCGAGGGCTGGTGGAAGTGTTTGCTCCATGGGAGGGAAGGCCTGGCCCCCGCCAACCGCCTCCACATCCTCAAGGAGGTCCCCACAGACAGACCCTGTCCATTGCTCCCGAGAGGTCTGGACACAGATCTCAACAGCTCAGAGGTGGCCTACCCGGCGCCCACCCTGCTTCGTCCACCACGCCTAGATCCGGTGTATGAACCAATGAAGAGCTGGGTGGAGGGGCCCCCATCAGCCACTGCCCAAGTCTACGAATTGCCTGACCCACCTTCCAGGGCCAGGATCATCTGTGAAAAGACTGTGAGCCTCCCCAGACAGGTGAGCATGTCTCCAAGCGAAAGAGAGGGTTGACTGTATGGGAACACCCGATGGCTTCAACATGCTCTGTTCAGTGCCCTGTACTAGGTCAGATGTACAAATAGGGCCTCAGACCGCTGCTGAGCAGGACTAAGGCTTCCCCTCATCACTCAGACTCTCAGCATCCCTGTGTCTGCCCCAAGACTGGCCACTCCATGCCACTCCGGACCAGTCGAAGGTCCACTGAACTGTGTGTGGGAGCATGGGTATTCATAGTGACCCCTTTAGACCTCAGAGATCCCCAGGGGTGCTGGTGACAAATGATGGTCCCCGCCCACAGTGTCAAAGGCCCTATTCACTGCATTCAACACACACGTCCCTCACCCAGAAATTCTACTCTAGAATTGTTGCAGAGACACACAAAGCCGCAAACGGACCCCAGAAGGAGAGGTGCATGCAGCCACAGTAGTGCCAGGAAAAAGCACAGGTGTCTCAGGGTCTGTGCAGGGTCAGACAGGTTACAGAAATGTTTGAAAGACTTTTTCCCATTTATTTATTCACTTGAGGGGTGTGTTTGTGCCTCAGCTTGAGTGAGGAGGTCAGAGGACGACTTACAATAGAGGACAGGAAAAAGCACAGTGGACAGTTTAGGGTTTTAAGGAGGGAAAGGAATTAGAAAAAGAGTAGTGTGGTATTCTTCCCACAGCCCTGGCTTTCCTGGAGCTTTAAACATTCAGCGCAGACAGACTGGGACTGGGGCTTAGTAGGTAGAGTACTTGCCAAGCATGCATGGAGCCCTGAGATCCATTGCCAACACCACATGAATGAAGCATGGTGATGTAATTCTAGCACTTGGGTGGTGCAGGCAGGAGGATCAGAAGTTCAGGGTCATCCTTGGCTACAGAGAAAGTGTGAACCAGCCTGGGCTACATGAACACCCCCCCCCATATATATATGAAGGAATCGCCTTCCTGTTGTGTATAGATATCACAGTCTTCGGCGTTTAGTCACCATAGTTCCCTAACATCTGACACTTGGCGTTTCCTTCAAATGGCACATCTCTCACACAACCATGGCTCTAACAGAGGTCTTGGAAATGTCCCTGCCTAGGGAAAGACATGCTCTGAGGTATGTGTGGCTGTGGTTCCAGAGCATGTCACCCACACCACTCAGCCTCATTCCACTCCAGCATCCAGTGTTGCCTGTGAACAGGATTTGAAGGCGAGTCCTTCAAAGTGTTTTAATACTTCAGATTTCCCAACTCCCTAGGCTAGCACAGACAGTTGTCACATAGAGCAGTTGCCACACACAGGCACCGGCTCCAGACACCAGGGGAAGCTATCTGAGCCTCTAGCAGCTGTCCACAAGACAGGCCTTGCCTCACTTCTCTGGAACAATTGACCCTGTCTCCACCTGGCACCCAGCTGCTGTCTAAGCAGCTGACTCGGGAGAGGCCTTAGTGGTGGTTCTTTAAGAAAAAGTAATGGGGGCTGGTGGGATGGTTCAGGGGTAAAGGAATTTGCTGCCAAGCCTGATGACCTGAGTTCGATTCTCAGGACCCACATGGTGGAAAGAGAGAAGTGACTCCAGCAAGTTGTCCTCTGAGCTCTACAAGCATGTGTGGCACCCATGAATTCATGCATGTGACATGTATACGCACATACACTCACACACTAAATAAAAATATAAAAAGTTAGGGTCTAGAGAGATGACTCAGTGGTGAAGAGCCCTGGCTGCTCTTGCAGAGGACCTGGGATGGGCTCCCTGTACCCAGGTGGTGGCTAAACAGGCTGCTCTTGCAGAGGACCCGGGATGGGCTCCCAGCGCCCAGGTTGTGGCTAAACAGGCTGCTCTTGCAGAGGACCTGGGATGGGCTCCCAGTGCCCAGGTGGTGGCTAAACAGGCTACTCTTGCAGAGGACCCGGGATGGGCTCCCTGTACCCAGGTGGTGGCTAAACAACTGTCACTCCAGTTTCAGGGGCTCCAATGCCCTGTTCTGACCTCCATGGGCATTGCATGCACATAAGACACTTATATATGGGAAAACACACATACATATAAACTAAAAATAAATTTTTTAAAAAATGTATTTTGGTCTGGAGAGATTGCTCAGCGGTTTAGAACACTGGTTGTTCTTGTAGAAGACCCAGGTTCGAATCCCAGCACCCACATGGCAGCTAACAACTGTCCGTAACTCCAGTTCCAGGGGATCCAACCACTTCTTCTGACCTCTGAGGGCATTGCACGACACGGGTGCACTTACATACATGCAGGCAAAACATGCATACACATAAAACAAAAAATAATAAAATATTTTTAATGTATTTTAAAATGCAAAAAAATTAAAAAGAGCAAGTCCTGCTAGTTGGTGTTAACTGAAACCTCTTTCCAAACCACTAAAGGAAGAAAACCAAAGGCCTTTCTCCCTTTCCTTGAAAGGAAGTAGATGTGATGCTGTCACCAAGTTTCCCCTGTGGAATGAATGAAGAGACCCAACAGGAGCTTTTAAACACTTAGACACACAGGCTTCACTGTCTACTTCAAGACTGATGTGTGAGGGAACGCTGAGTTTACCATTGAAGCTTAACGCAGGAAGACAGGTGGCTTCCGAGCTGTAAGGTTTGTCTCGGTGAAGCCTGTCAACTGGCCGCTTCCTTTGGGGGGCCCTTGTAGCAACCAAGACAGACCACAAGGACTGAAGGGGAATTCGGGTCCTCTGTCCCTGAGCAGGCTCCCCATCAGACCACAGTAAAACACCTCTGGGGCTTCCCCGCCTCCTCTTTCAAGTTTCCTCCAGCTTCATCTTGGCCGCCCTCTCCTCTTCCTCTTCCACCTCCTCTTCCTCTCCCTCCTCCACCTCCTTTTCTTCCTTTTTCTCCTCCTCTTCCTCTTCCTCCTCTTCCTCTTTATCACAAAGAGCTCTGGTGATCTGGTTCCCTTGACTTCAGGGATAGCTACGATCAATCCAAGGCTAATATTAAGGAGCATCCTGACACTCTCTGTTTTTCTCTTCATCTATGTTGGGAGTGTTGGACTGATGATGGCTAAGGTCAGCTCCTAGTTGTACCATTGAGCGATTCTAAATAACTTCATGTCTTTCTCCACTCTAAAAAGGAAAGAGGACAACCGTGGTGGCACACGCCTTTAGTCCCAGCACTTGGGAGGCAGATGTATGTGAATTTCTGTGAGATCGAGGCCAGCCTGGTCTACATAGTGAGTTCAAGCCAGCTGGAGCTATAGGGAGACCCTGTCGCAAATAAATAAACAACCAGCAAATAGGAAAGAGCTAGACACACTAGAACAGTTGACAACCTTTTGGAGCTGTTCTGGCTCATGGGAAAGCAGGCTTCCCTCCTGGCTCAGCCTTCTGGCATTTATCTCTGAGTTTGAGGCTACCCAGAAAGTGCCCTCCAAGCAGGAACAGTTAACAGGAGAACCAGGCATGTCCGAAGCCCTCACTTCCAACTGTTTCCAGTGCAGAGTCCTCTCATTTCATGGGCTCCACTTATCCTGATGTCTGTTTCTCAAGTATCAAAGTGGTCCAGCATTAAAAAACAAGATGGCAGGAATGTGTCGCTTTTTTCAAGCTGTTTTGAGAGTATGTGTCAGAATCAGATATTTCTATGCTGGGAGAGGCCTCTGCAGGCCTCTGATTAGAACAGGTCTCCATTTTACAGAAGACAAAACTGATCCCTGGGGAGTGACCCTGGATTTGAATACAGAACTGGAACTAATGCTTCCAGGTCAGTTTGTGCCCATATGTCCACAGTGCCCTAAAGATGAGCCTTTATCCTCTCCATCTCTGCCCTGTGGTCTTCTTTACTTGACCCCGGCTGAATTTACTGTTTTAAAGAGTGTATCTTATCTAGCCAGGAGAGTCTTGTTTTTGTTATATTTTATTTATTTATTGGGGTTGAGACATGCACAATTTTCAGGAGTCAGTTCTTTCCTTAAACCATGTTGGTCCTGGGAATTGAATTCAGGTAGTCAGGCTTGGCAACAAGCTCCTCTACGCACTGAGTCATCCTGCCAGTCCTAAAGCACTGAGTCATCCTGCCAGCCCTAAAGCTATTCTTTCTGTTGGCTGTTTTGTCAGATTTTAACCTTCAGATCCTAGGGGCGCAGCTCAGCCACTAGTATCCATAGGAAACAACTTAAACCGTTCCCAGAAGCCCCAACACTTCCCCTGTCACTTCCCCCAGGTCAACCACTTTTCTGAGCTTCTGTTTTGCTTTCCACTCCGACTTCCTTAATGTAATGTGC
>NW_008330120.1:4065014-4074499 GCF_000622305.1 Nannospalax galili | reverse complement strand
TTAATGTAATGTGCAGGGGTTGACCTTAAAAAAAAAAAAAAAAAAGAAGACCACAAACAGAATGCATGTCAATTCTGAGAGGGACTCTGGTATTTCAAGTGTAAAGGGACAGATTTCCTGGTGAAACTGCGCTTTAACTAGTTCCTTCTGCTTCTGCAAGCCTTTGGAAACCACAGCTCTCAGAACTGTTCCTTAATTGATTGCTCTCTGGAACCTACATTTTTTTTTTTTCTAGGAAACATGGGGAATTTTTAAAGTGGCACACACAGGAAAGTCCCTAGGAAGTCTGTAAGTGCTCCTGCAGGCATGTGTGACCCACCAAGTTGGCCATTTAAATAAAATGGTCTTGAAGTCCCACCAGGCTGAGCAAGGAAGGGGTTTACAAGCAGAAGCGGGGAGCTGGGCGTGTTGGGATAAATGGGGCCAAGGGGAGAAGATTCAAAGGGGTTGGTTAAGGAGACTCCTGCATCGTCCCTGGGCTCAGACAATGCCTCTGAGGCCTGGTAAGGGGAATCTTGGATTTAATTCAAAATGTAATACAACCATTGAGGGGTTGGTCCTGGGCCAATCGGCCTGGGACCACCACGGACAGGGGCGAGGTTGTTTGTGGGGTCTCTCCCTCCCCTCGTGGGTCATTGGCCACCAGTCCACGAGGACAAAGGGAGCAGAAGCAATGAATGGGGTCAGGGACGGCCAGTGAGCGCTGACAGAAGAAAACCCTTCTGGGGAGGCAGGTTCAGTGATACAAACAGCTCCAGACTCAGTGAAACAGCTCCGTTTATTCAGTGGGGGTCAGGGAAAATATAGTGTGGAGGCAGTAGCGAATGCTTCAGCTGATAGGTGCTCATAGTATGCTTTATTTACATGTGGCAGTAGGATCCTATCATCTGACTATCGGGCAATGCCTAATTATCATATAGAAAAAACCTGGGGGTAGTTTTTACTCCAGGTAACTATGCCAAAGGTCATGTTGTAAATGAGGCCAGCATCCGTGCTTGGTGGCACTTTCCAGGTAAATCAGGCAGGAAGCTCCTGCTGAGAAAGGAGCCAACCTTAACAGCAGGGTTCCCCAACAGTTGTTTTTTTTCTCTCATGTCTATGTGCATGTGTGTTCATGTATGCACACATACAAATGGGTGTGTAAATGTGAATGCATGTGCACAGCATACATGTGGAGGCCATGGAGCAGCCTCGAGTGTCATTCCTCAGAATGGCATTCACCTTGTTTTTTAAGATTGATTTTTAATTTTTAAAAATTATTTAATGACCACATACTTAGAAGAAGCATTTCACACACACACACACACACACACACACACACACACACACAATCAACAAATTTTTTAAAAATGTATTATATTTGAGGAGGAAGCATGGAAATTTAATTTTTAATTGTATGTGTCTGTGTGTCTGTGCACATGAGTGCAGTGCCTGAGGAGGTCAGAAAAGGGGGTCAGATCCACTGAAACTGGAGTTCCAGGCAGCTCTGAACCACCCGACTTGGGTACTGGGAACAGAACTCAGGTCCTCTGCAAGAGCAGTATGAGCCCCATAGCTAGCTCCCTGTTCTGTTTTGTGGGTTTTCTTTCTTTTAGTTTTTGTTCTTTAATTTTAAAATTACATTTATTTGGGACATGTGCTTGCTACAGTGCACATGTGGAGGTCAGAGTTCAACCCGCTGGATTCAGTTCTCTCCTTCCACCCTGTGAGTCCTGGGGACTAAACTCAGGTCATCAGGCTTGGTGGTAAGCGCCTTTACCTGCTGAGCCATCTCACAGCCCTACTGTGTTTTTTCAGACAAGGTCTGTCACTTGCTTAGAGCTCACCCCAAGGATCCACCGGGCTCTTCTTCACCAGTGATGGGATTACAAGTGGGTGACACCACACACCGTTATTTTTACATGTGATCTGGGCATCTAACTCAGGTCCTGCTTGCAAGGCAAGTGCTTTACCCACTAAGCTCTCTCCCTTGCCAGGATTCTTGACTGTACTGTAAATCACAGAACACAGGATGCAGAAGGCATCTCACAAATGGTTGCTGAAGTATAATTGGGGAAAAGTGGGATTAGGTGAAATTTATAGAAGTTGTATTAGACAGGTACCAGCCTGGGCTGCAAATTCTATCCTTGGGAACCACAAAGTAAAGACAGAGATGGAATGCTGGGGCTGGCTTCCTTATCTGAGCTATGCGTGGAGAGGTCTGCTCCTGTGTGGGTAACTTGGGCTTCCAGGTCAGAGTGTGATGTTTCCTCCTTCGGACTGTACTTCAGAAAACCCAGCTCCCGAAAGCCCAAGATTGTACAGAACCACATCCCTTTGCACGTAAGAAAGTAGTTGTCACACAAAGAAAAGGGGCTGGCTTGACCCTCGACAGCTGCAGCTTGTCCTCAGAGAGACACATGCCCTGTGGCTTTGCAGCTGCAACATCTGCACCTGTAACTGCAGCTGAGGGACAGCAGGGAGGGTTTACATTTCACTCTGTCCCATGAGCTGCATGAATTCACAGACCAAAACCAAAGGCATGCCAGCACTTAACCTGTGCCATCCCAGCAATGGGTCCTAGGCACACTTTGATGAAAAAAGGGACCCCGGCCTGGTCCTCAGAAGCTGATCCTCAGCTTGAATTGTCTCCCCGATCTCCGCATCAAAATCCTGGCCCTCATCCCCCACCACGATCCAACTTGTAAAGCTGTCTACTCAATGCCTGGTTCAGTAGGACCCAGCCAGGAGGTCCACTTCCCTATGGGCTCCCAGGAGCTTGTCTCTCCTCTCTTCCTGGCCCTGCCTTGTTCCTCAGCCTGTGACCTTGGTGTGACAAACCCTACTTCCTCTTCCTTGTGCCATCCCTGGCCATCCAGCATCCTCTAGCCTATTAAAAAATGAAACAAAACAGGGCTCAGTTGGTAGAGTCCTGCAGGCATGCACAAAGCCCAGGGTTTGATCTCCAGCACCAGGTATGGCTGTGCATGTCTGTCTCCCTAGCCCTTGGGAGGTGGAGGCAGGAAGATCAGAAGTTCAAGGTCATCCCTGGTGACTTATGGCTAGTCTGGACTATGTGAGGCCCTGTCTCTAAAACAAGCAAACACACATCCATCTTCTCCCTAAGATGTTCCAGCTGAAGAGATCTGAGGTAGTCCTGGACCACAGCATCTGGATTCTCTGAAAGTTAGCAGATAATTCAGATCTCCAATCAGGGGTGGAAGATGCTGTCCTGGAATGCCCACTCTGGTGCCCAGCAAACAGGGACAGAGATGATCATGCTCAAATGCGTTTACTGAGTGAGGTGGCACATTCTTGTAAGCCCAGTACTCAGGAGGCAGAGACAGGAGGATAAGCTTGAGTTCAAGGTCAGCCTGGGCTACATAGTGAATTCAAGGCAACCACTGACTATGTAGTAAGACCCTGTCTTAAAAAAAAAAAAAAAAAAAGAACTAGAATCTTAAGTTCTCTTTTATAGCACAGTTGCCTCAAAACACGAACAGTGGAAACACGCCGACCTGACGGCAAACCCTGCCCTCTGGAGGACACAGTCTCCGTGCTCTTCTCCCTCCCGCCCTCCTCACTGGCCTGTTGTTTTCCATCACTCAAATCACCATGGTCTCTTCTGTGTCCAGCTTATGTCAGCTAACACCATCAGACACGACTCCTGCCACCTCCTTCTCCCCCATCAGCTCTCAAACCAAGTGGTGCATCCTTAGGCTGGCCTGTTTCTCCCTGATCTGAGTCCCTCCACTCTGAAAGCCAATTCTGCCTCTGTGACCACCGGTACAGCCTCAGAATTTTAGATGGACATGTGAATAACTCAGTGTCCAAAACTTGACCTGTGCAGAACCCCAGAGTCACGAGGCAAGCTTATTTCTATGGCAGACCCCCTCTGAACTCAGATTCACCAGGCGTGCACCCCAAGACTGTATTCTAATCTGCTTCCTAGGCGAGGCAGATGCAGACACATGACCCACATCATGAGGCAGACTGCCTATCTGACCATGGGACCCTCCCACCAGCGTCTTGCTCTTGCTGGCCTCAAGCAACATGCCCAGCCTTTTGACGCTGTGACTCAATGTTGTCATCTGTAAAATTCACATTCAAAAACACTAAATTGAGTTTTTAAAAGGTTGTAAAAATCGTATAATACGTTATGTAAGTTTATGATTGATGATGTGTTGGGCTGCATCCATGGCTATCCTTGGCCTGTGGGCCGCAGGCTGGACCTATTTGCTAGTGAAGGCAAACACTCTACGCTGTCTTTGATGTTTGGGAGGTGACTAGGACACGATCTTGACGCTCTTGGCTCCATTCTTTTTCTCTCCAAGGCCCTCTTTGTACTTCCCAGACCTACAAGGGCCTCGTTGCCGACTCTACTTTCCCAGGTGTATGATGTGCCCATCCAGGGCCGGGTCTCCACAACCCTTAAGGTAAGCTTCACTCCACAATCCTGTTTCAGGCCCTTACTCCTGCTCTAAGTGTAAAAGATGTGTCCCCACTCAGGGCCGACTTTGTCACCTCCCCTGAGCCCACAGAACCCAGACCTGCTCAGGAGAACTCTACGGTTCTTGGGATTCTGGGTAGTTTTGAAATTTACTAGGAAAGGGACTGGAGAGATGGCTCAGTGGTTAAGAGCACTGGCTGCTCTTGCAGAGGACCCAGATTCAGTTCCCAGCACCCATATGGCTGCTAACAACGACCCATAACTCCAGTTCCAGGGCATATGACCTCCTCTTTCTGGCCTCCACGGGTACTGCATGACACAGGTGTACTTACATACTTGCAAACAAAACGCTCATATACATGTGAAATAAAATAAAAAATTTTAAATACTAGGAAAATAAAAAGGAGGAAGACCTGAGGTCCCCACGTCCTCTGCTCTCGGGGCTCCCCCTTCTTAAGGGGATCAGCTGACTTTGACCTTGGTAACTGTGGAGGCTGCTGCCCAAACTTCCCCTCTCCAGCTTCCAGCTAAGGCATCCTTGAAAGCACCAAATCCAGCTGGGCGTGGTGGCACAGGCCTTTAATCCCAGCACTTGGGAGGCAGAGGCAGGCAGATCTCTGTGAGTTCAAGACCAGCCTGGTCTACATAGTGAGTTCCAGGACAGCTGGGGCCACAGGGAGACCCTGTCTGAAAAAAAAAAGCACCAAATCCAATGTCACTAGCATACAATATATGCTAATTAAAAAAAAAAAAACACTAGAGGGCTGGAGAGCTGGCTCAGTAGGTTAAAATGCTTGCCTTTAAGTGTGAGAACCTGAGTTCAGATCCCAAGAACCCACATGAAGCCGGGTGCAGTATCTCTAGTCTATAATCTCAGGGCTTCTATGATAAAATAGGAGATTGAGGCAGGAGGGTCCCCAGAAGCTTGAGGGTCAGCTAGCCTGGAAACCCAGCAGCAAACAAGAAACCCTGCCTCAGCTGGGAGTGGTGGCACATGCCTTCAATCCCAGCATGCAGGAGGCAGGTGTGTGTTCCAAACCTGCTGGGGCTACAGGAAGACAAAAGGAAAGGCGAAAAAGGGGGAGGGGGGGAGGAGGGAGGAAAGGAAGGAAGGAAGGAAGGAAGGAAGGAAGGAAGGAAGGAAGGAAGGAAGGAAGGAAGGAAGGAAGGAAGGAATCCCTGCTTCAAATAAGGTATAAGGTGAGGACTGATAGCCAAAGATGTCCTCTTCCCTCCACACGTGTGGTAAGCATGTGCTCACTCTTACACACATGAGTACACAAACACACACAAAATAAAGACATTTAAAAAAATTTAAGTAGTCAAATAGTAAAAAACAAAACAATTTTTAAAAAGCCCCAGGTCCACTGCTTGAACTCGTGCGTAGGCTTCTGTCCCAAAGCATCATGACTTCAAGCCCCAAAGTGCTCAGAGCTTCGTGTCTTTTACTGGAGGAAACAGCGGACTGTGGAGTTTGTGTGGGAAACCTCGAGAGGAGAGAAATCTAAGCCGTCCTTCTTTATGATTTTTCCACAGAAGCCAGAGAAACAGCAGGTGTACGATATACCCACCAGCTCCCCAAAGGCAGCACTTCGCCCCTCAGCCAACCAGGTAAGCGTGAGTATGAACAGGGGCCAGGACGGGATGCTAGTCAACTAAACCTCCCCTGGGAAACTACTAGCTTGATGTATACTCACCTTTCTGCTGCTGTGATGAAACGCTTGAGTTAAACAACTCAGGGAAGGGAAGGTTTATTTTGGTATACTGTTTCAGAGTCCAGCATCAGTTGGCTAGTGGCTTTGGGGTCTATGGTGAGGCAGGACAGCAGCAGGAGCACTTGGTAGATAAAGATGCTAACCCGTGGTGGCCAGGGAGCAAAGACAGAGCAGAGGAGAGGGTTAGAGTCCCAAAACCCCTTTAAGAGGATGCCCCTGGTGGCTTAGCCATTACAATTTTAAAAATTGTTTTGCTTTTTACTATTTGACTACTTTGTGTGGATCTCCAGCACTCACATTCAGAAAAGAAGTAGCAGGGCATGGTGGTACATGTCTTCAATCCCAGCACTGGGGAGGCAGAAACAGGCAGATCTCTATGAGAGTGAGGCAAGCTTGGTCTACATAGTGAGTTCCAGGACTGCTGGGGCCACAGGGGGACCCTGTCGCCAGAAAAGAAAAACAAGAAAAGATCTGGGCATAGTGACACATGCCTGTAACCCCAGAACTGGGAGGTGGAAAGAGGAGGATGGCTGGGGCTCGTGGGACAACCAGTCTAGCTGAATTGGTGAGCTCCAGGTCCAGTGAGAGACCCTGTCTCAACCAACAAGATGGAGACAGAGGGAGACACCTGACATACACTTATGGTCCCCACACACGTGTGCATACACATGTACCTGAACACAAACGAGAGAACTGTCTCAAAACAGAGAGAGAGAGAGAGAGAGAGAGAGAGAGAGAGAGAGAGAGAGAGAGAGAGAGAGAAAGATTAACTGTGTGGTTTTGTCAGGATAATAATTTGTGCAAATTATTCACAAATTATTCCTGGAACAGAGCTCGGAGATGTGTTGATCAAAACATGTATTTATTTATATAGGGAGGAATGATGTCATTCAATGTTCCCATCAAAGGATCCATATTTGCCATTAAATTTTGCTTCATAAATTCTCCAACAGAGATGCTTATGCCCAAGGCTAGTGGTAGGAACTTTCCAGCAAGGAAACATTTCAGCTATGTCGTGAGGGGTACATAGGAGTTTGTGTTGTGCCCAGTGAACGGTTCCCCAAGTACCACCATGGAGTCCAGAGGGTATGCAAGAACAGAGTCTTTATTCCGGCTTAAGCTCGGACTCTCAGGCCTCACCAGCGCAGTGGGTCTGTACTGAGAGTCCGGAACAAGGGAAAAGGAGCCTTTTATAGTTTTGAGACAAAGGGAGGCGGGGAGTAGCAGTCACATTCCGATTGGTCCGGGGAGACCGTGCACCAGCATGCTTTAAATTGATTGGTTACAAGGGCTGCATACACCAAATAGGGTTAAGGCAGACTCAGGGGCTTTTCATTGGTGGGTGCTGTCTTCAGGGCAAAGGAATGTAGTGACCTAGGCTCATTTACAGGGTCCCGTTCCTTTACCTTATTTGGTCTCATTGTTTTCAGGTTTGCTCAAAACACCCCAGGCCTGTATCCTCCCCCTCTGCCTCGGTGACTGAAGGCTGAAGCCTAACACTGTGCGGGGGCTTATTACAAAATGGAGTAATAGCAGTAACCGTTCCCTAAAGCCAAGCAGATTACAGAAGCGAGAAGAGCGATTAGTCCTAAAGGGCATGGGTCTAGGGGCACAGAGGAGGGTTCCACAGTTTGTTAGATGGAAACAAATGGGTAAAAGGGCAGTTAGAGCAGACGGACAAATTGGGGCAACACTAAATACAGGGATACAAGTGGGTTTTCTTGGGTAACTGGTCAGAGACGAGGGGGTGCAGGCAAGATGGAGTTGTCCTAGATGTGGAGAGAAAGGCAGTTCAAAAAGGGGTAAAACCGCTTTGCGAGGGACCTTGAGTGACAACAGCAGTGGGGAGCCGCTGAAGGAACTCGGGCAGGAGAATGGCGCTCAGACTTAGAAAGTCATTCAAAACATTTTTCTATTGCTACTAACCTGGGCAACTTGTGTGCTTCTTCCCCAGGAACAGAATGTTCTGGAGACACCAACAGCTACCTTTGGACGAGGTGGTGGCTACAACACCTTACCAAGCCCTCAGAAATCAGAAAGGATTTATGACACCCCAGTGCTGTTAGGAAAGGCTGACATCAGACATGTGTCCCTGACCAGCTTCACCAAAGAATCCGGGTCCAGTGCTGTCCCAGGTCCCATCTCCACCATGACCCTCCCTCCACAGCCAGGTAACAATGCGCAGAAGAAAAACAGTCTTCCAGAAGACCTTTGCTATGCCTCTCTGGCACCCAGGGACACCAGCCCTCCGGATACAGGAGGAAACTACAAGGTTCCTTCTAGCCTTCTCATGCCCCGAGTGGAGCAGCAGGACACCAAGCCCAACATTTACGACATCCCTAAAGCCACACACAGTGCGCCCCCGGCTGCGAAGGCGCTGGGGAAAGCCAGAGAGGCTCCTGAGAATTCCTCCTGGATCTCCAAGCAGACAGTTCTCCCATCTCCTGATCCAGATGGAGCATTCATTTCTGGCTCGGACAACAGAGCTAGCATGGCGTCTTCATGCTCCTCCACGTCCACTGACTCCTCCTCCAGCTCCTTTTCAGAGGACTCGGCCAAGGAACTCTCCCTGGATGTGGACTTGGCCAGAGAGACCGCAATGGCCCTGCAGCATAAGGTGTCCAGCTCCGCGGCAGGGCTGCTTCTCTTTGTAAGCAGGACATGGAGGTTCAGAGACTCCCTGGAGGCCAACATCAACGCCATCCGTGGGGCCGCTGACAGCATGGAAGAATCCTTAAGACAATTCCTGAATTTTGCCCAAGGAGTTGGTGGGACTGCCTGCAACCTCATAGACAGTCACCTGCAGACCAGACTTCGAGATCAGCTGCAGGTGATCTCCAGCTCCTACCAGCTCCTGCTAGACTCGAAGGAAAGCCTGGATCACTGCAACTGGTCCCTCGAGGTTCTCGTCACGGACAAAGTCCAAAACAGCCTGGATGACCTGGAAAGGTTTGTCTTGGTGGCACGGATGATTCCAGAGGATGTCAAGCGGTTTGCCTCCATTGTCTTTGCTAATGGGAGGCTCCTTTTTAAGCAGAACTGTGAGAGAGGAGAGACACAGTCGAGGCGTGAAAAGTGTGCCCAGCCTTCCCAAAGAGAAATCGAATCATATCAAAAGAGTAGTCTCCTCAGTAAACAGGGGGTGAATGAGCACGCCTGTGACCTAGCGAAGAAAGCCAGAAAAAACATGTGTGGACAGGTGAGTTCAGGATCCAGACAGTACAGCAGGAGGCTTCTGTTGTTTCCTAGCATCGTCGTCACTGAGGGAGTCTGGGAGTCGTGTGTGTGTGTGTGTGTGTGTGTGTGTGTGTGTGTGTGTGTGTGTGTGTGTGTGTGTGCGC
>NW_008330120.1:4040031-4064644 GCF_000622305.1 Nannospalax galili | reverse complement strand
TCTGAGGGAGTGTGGGTGTGGTGTGTGTGTGTGTGTGTGTGTGTGTGTGTGTGTGTGTGTGTGTGTGTGTGTGTGTGCGCGCGCGCGCATGCCAGAGGACAAGAGGACAGGCTTGGGTGTCATTCCTCAAGCACCATCCACCTCTTTTTTTGAGGCAGGATCTCTCACTGGCCTGGAAGTTGACACGTAGGCTAGGCCCCGGGGATCTGTCTTCCTCTACCTCCCCAGCACTGAGATAACAAGTGTGTACTGTCTTCCTCTACCTCCCCAGCACTGAGATCACAAGTGTGTACCACCACACCCAGTTTTTCACTTGGGTTTTGGCAATGGAGCCCTCATGTTTGCAAAACAAGCACTTTACTGGCTGAGCCATCTCCCCAGCTCTTTTCTTGTGTATATATGTGTGCATGTGTTCGTTGAGGATGGGGGGACAACATGTACCAGTGCATATGCATGGTGCAAAGGAGGGCGTGTGTCAGTACATGGGCACCTTGAGGCCAGAAATCAGGTATCTCTATTGTGCTCCATCTTATTTTCAAATTTCTAATTTTTAATTATGTATATGTAAGTGTGGGTATCTGCATCGGAGTACAGGTGCCTGAAGAGGCCAGAGGCATTGGATCCTCTGGAACTAGAGTCCCAGGAAGGCGTGAGTCACCTGACATGGGTGCTGGGATCCAAATTAGGGTCGGGTAAAAGAGAGTTTTAACTGTTAACTGCTGAGCCATCTCTCCAGCCCCTCCATCTTTTTATTTTTTTGAGGGAGGATCTCTCACTGAACCTGAAGCTCAGTGTTTTGACTGGCTGAGCAGCACAGGCCTGGGATCTGCCTGTCTATACCCCCTCAACCAATGCTGGGGTTACAGGCATGTGATGCTGCACCTAGCTTTTGACGTGGGTGCCAGGGATCTAAACTCAGGTCCTCATGCTTGCACAGCAAGCACTTTACCCACTGACCCCTCCCCAGCCCCATTTACTTTAATTTTTATTTTATATTATTTTATTTTTGACAGTATTTAGCTTGGGCTAATCTGGAACTCACTAAGTAGTACAAGTTTTCTCGAACTTGGGGTAGTCCCCTGCCTCAGCCTGCTTTTTATTTTTTTATTTTTAGCTACTGGTTGAGTCATTAGAGGTTTTTCTTTGATTCAAAAGAGGAATAGCATTGCTCCTGGTTGTGCTGACCAGCCTGCAGTCTGGCAACGCTTAGAAATAGTGAATATGGGGGCTGGAGAGGTGGCTCAGCGGTTAAGAACACCAGTTTTTCTTGCAGAAGACCCGGGTTCGAATCCCAGCACCCACATGGCAGCTGACAACTGTCCATAACTCCAGTCCCAGGGGATCTGAGAGCCTCTTCTGACCTCCATGGGCATTGCATGACACAGGTGCACCTACCTACATGCAGGCAATACACTCACACACATAAAATAAAAAATATAAAATTTAAAAAAAAGAAATGGTGAATTTGAGGGCTGGAGAGATGACTCCACGGTTAAGAGCACTGGCTGCTCTCATAGAGGACTTCAGTTCAATTCCCAGCACCCACATGGCAGCTAACAACCATCCGTAACTCCAGTTCTGTGGGAATCTGACGCCCTCTTCTGACCTCTATAGGCATTGCATGACATAGGTGCACTCATATACATGCAGGCAGTACACTCATACCTGGGCATGATGGTAAGCTCCCAATACTGGGGAAGGCACTTCTGTCCTGGAGAGTGCTCCTCAGGCTGTGACAAGTCAGGGCCACAGTGCACTCCCTGTGGGAAACATTTGCCTTTTCCTCTCTTGAGTAGTGGAACCCTGGGGGTCCAGCATAGAGCCTGAGCCTCTTAGTGTCAGAGAAAGGGTCCAGGGGCCCTGCAGGCTGGTCGAGGCTCATCATGGCAGTCAATGGCCATCACATCCCCAGAGGATGCTCTCTCCTTTCTTCCCTCCTTCCCTTCCTACCTCTCTCTCTCCCCACCACACTCACACCACACCCACACCCACCACACCACACACACACACACATACATACACACATACCACACACACCATATACACACACCACACATACACATACAGAGCACACCACTACACACACACCACACACCACACATACACCACATGCACATACTATACACACACCAAACCATACGCCACATACACATACAGCCTACATGTGTACCCCCCCACACACACACCAAACCTTTTCTTTTCTTGGTCGATTGGGGTTTGCTTATTTGTTTGCTTGCTTAGAGACTGGGTCTCAGCACGTAGCCTTGGACTGGCAGTCTTCCTGCCTTGGCTCCATCTCAGGGTTAGGCTGGCATGGTCCATTAGTCATTATCAATGTGTTCCTTAGAATGGATTTCTCATGGCTTACGGAGTAGGGGAGATAAAATCATACACATGTATGAATTGCAATCTGTAGTCAAAAGCATACACAGTATCATATGTGACAGTGCTCTGTGACATTCACATCCATTTGTTGGACAGACACTGTAGCTCTGGGTCTCCCTAACAAAACTGCTTTTTCTTTTTCTTTTTTCAAACTGTATTTATTTCTTACGTGTATGAGTGTTATGCCTGCACGTATATAAGTACACCTATGTCATGCCATGCCCAAGAAGGCCAGAAGAGGGCACCAGATCCCCTGAAACTGGAGTTACAGATGGTTGTTAGCGGCCATGTGGGTGCTGTGATTCAAACCCAGGTCTTCTGCAAGAACAGCTGCTGAGCCCAAACTCTTATCAAAGCTCTTGCAAACTGAGCAAAACCTGGAAAGGGAAGGAAACCACGGCCTGCTAATCCTTCTTGCCCTTACCTGTTTTCTTCTTCCTCCCCTCCAGAGTCCCAGCTCTCTTACCTCCCCACCTCCCAATCAGCAGAACCCACAGAGGAAGATCCACCTGTCTGAGCACTGCCGGCTCTATTTCGGGGCGCTCTTCAAAGCCATTGGCGTCTTTGCCAGCAGCCTCAGCGATAGCCAGCCCCCAGAGGTCTTCATCACTCGGAGCAAACTGGTGATCACGGTGGGGCAGAAGCTGGTGGACACTCTGTGCAAGGAGACCCAGGATAAGGATGAGCGCAACGAGATACTGCACAGCAGCAGCCATCTGTGTGGACTGCTCAAGGACCTGGCACTGGCCACCAAGAATGCAGTGATCGAGTACCCAAGCCCTGCGGCCCTGGGCCACCTCCAGGCAGAGGTGGAGAAGCTCCAGTACCACACGCGGGAGTTCAGAGGGATGTTGGAGTGAAGCCTTCCTACTTCCTCCCGTAGAGGTTCACTCCTGGCTAGCTTCCCACCACAGAGGCCCCTCTGCCACGCGGAAAGCCATCCAGGGCAGACACACAGCCCAGAGCTGGCATTACCAAGTGGCTAAGCCACCACAGGACTTACCCCATGCAATTCAAAAAGAGAGGCAGGTGTTGAGTCAGGACCTCGTGAAGTTGAGCACGCCGTGCCAGGTGCACAGAGTCAATGGTGTGAGGGGACATGTAGAAGTCCTGTACTATATTGGTCAACTGTATGTGTGGTTTACAGTCATTCAACACTTACTTATTGGGCAGCTACAATCAAGTTATAAGGACTGGAGCAAAAGCAATGAATTAGAGGCCCTGTCCTCACAGAGTCACAGTCTAGTTGGGGAGACAGAGGGTCAAAGAAACACACCCACAGTCTATCAGCTGATAGCCAAGAAAGAGAGCTGAGGAAGGAAAGAGCTTATTTTCAAAGGCTAAGTTCTGTGGCATTCATCGGAAAAAAATAATGATTCACTGGGTGTAACAGCATGTACCTGTAATCCCAACACTCAAGAGGCAGGAGCAGGTGAATCTCTGTGAGTGCAAGGCCAGCCTGGTCTACATAGCAAGTTCCAGACCAGCTGGAGCTCTGTAGTGAGACCTTGTCTCAAAAAAAGAAAAGAAAACGTAACAAGAGTGTGCTTTTTATCAGTTTGGATTGAATTAATTCTGGGGAGACTGACACAAATTATATATTTGAGTCTTCTACAAAAATACATATTAGTGTGTGTGTGTGTGTGTGTGTGTGTGTGCATATATGTGTATGTTGCTAGAGATTAAACCTAGGGCTTCACATATGCTAAGCATGTGTTCTGGCACTAAAATAGACCCCTGTCCCCCAACCAAATATATGTTTGCTGTCACCTTCCCCTAAAGATGCATGGTATATGTTTTGTTGGATTCTACTAACTTATTTTGTAACAGATCCTGTGTTGATCAAGTCCACTGCTCAATTGGGAAAGGTTTATACTTCAGTAGTCTCAAATCTATTATATAATATTATTTAAATTTAATCACGAATTTGAATACATTTGCAAGGGCTAGAGAGATGGTTCCACAGGTAAAGGCACCTGCCACCAAACCTGATGACCTGAGTTCTATCCCAAGGACCCACATGGTGGAAGGAGAGAACCAACTTCTGAAAGCTGTCCTCTGACCTACACACACACACACACACACACACAAAACAAACAAACAAACAAATGCAATTAAGGGCTGGAGAGATGGCTCAGCAGTTAAGAGTACTGGCTACTCTTGCAGAGGACCTGGGTTCAATTCCCAGCATCCACATGGCAGCTAACAACTGTCTGTAACTCCAGCTCTATGGATTGCCCTCTTCTGATGCCCTCTTCTGACCCTTGCAGACATTGCATGACACGGGTGCACTTACATACATGCAGGCAATACATTCATACACAAAAAATAAAAATAATAAATAAAATCTATATTTGGAAAAATGTAATTAAAAATATTGAACACATTTGTAGCAGGCCTTTCTTTGGAAAGGTCTCTGAGCCATATCCCTCGAGTTCTGTCTGGTACCAAAGTAAAGTCTTTGTTGAAAATCTTTGTCCCTCAAGTGCATTTACAGGAATGTGTGCAAGTTCTTACCAGCGTGGACTAGAAAACAAAACTACGGGGGTGTCGGTGGGGGGTGGAACAGGAAGATGTGGCATGCCAAGATGCCCACCATTAGTCACAGCTGTGGAAATGGTACCAAGCTCCCCTCCACACAAACCACCTCCTCTTCCTCTCCTTGCAGCTGAGTCTTTCAATGCATGTTGCTATGGTTACCTCATCCTTCACTCCTTGGGAAGGTAGTAGTAGCTGAAGGTAGTAGTAGCTCCTCAAAATTCATAAATACCTTCACAGCCAGGCAACAGTGTCTCCAGGTTGTCTCCTGCAGCAGTGTGGTAGGCCCTTTAAAAATGTTGACTGTGAGGGGCTGGTGAGATGACTCAGTGGTTAAGAGCACTGACTGTTCTTGCAGAAGACCCAGGTTTGAATCCCAGCACCCACATGGCAGTTAGCAAGTGTCAGTAACTCTAGTTCCAGGGGATCTGACAGCCTCTTCTGTCCTCCGTGGGCATTGCACAACATGGTGCACTTACCTACAGGCAGGCAATGCACGCATACACATAAAATAAAAATAATAAACAAAATATTTTTAAAAATGCTGACTGTAAGGCTGGAGAGATGGCTCAGTGGTTAAGAGCACTGGCTGCTCTTACAGAGGATCCAGGTTCAATTCCCAGCACCAATATGGCAGCTAACAACCTTTCATAACTCTTCTGACCTCCTCGGGCATTGCACGACACAGGTGTACTTACATACAAACAGACATAACATCCATACACATAAAATAAATAAAATTTTTAAAAAATGTTGACTGTAGACCTGGCATGGTGGCATACACCTTTAATCCTTTAACCCTAGCACTCAGGAAGCAGACACAGGTGATCTCTGTGAGCTCAGGGCCAACCTGGTCTACACAGTGAGAACCACAGTGAGACCGCATCTCAAAAAAAAAAAAAAATGTTGACCATAGGCCCAGGTATAGTGGTGCTTGCCTGTACTCTCAGCACACAGGAGGCCACGGCAGGAGCAGCAGAAATTCAGAGTCAGTCTCAGTTATTTAGCAAATTTGAGACCAGACTGGACTGCAGGAGACCCTAACCAAACCAAAGTGCCAGGTGTAGCATCACACACCTTTGATTCCAGTACTCAGGAGGCAAAGGAGGGCGGCTCTCTGTGAGTTTGAGGCCAGTGGGTTCTATGCAGTGAGATCCTGTCTCAGGAAAACAAGTGACGGGGAGCTGAGGGTAGGAGGGAGAAACTGTGGAGAAGGGGACAGTTTGAGGCTGTTTCTATCTCAAACAAAGAAAACAAAATAAAAACCATTGATTCAGAAGACTGGCTATTTTCACTGAGTTAGTCTCAGGACCCTTAACCCTCTTGTGAGGTTTGGACTCTGAGACCCTGGAGGCTCACACTCTTTTTTTTTTTTTTTTTTTTGGTTTTTTTGAAATGGTTTCCTTTTAGCCCTAACTGGCCTGGAGTTATGTAGACCAACCTGGCCTCGTCCTCACAGAGATCTTCCTGCCTCTGCCTCTCAAGTGCTGGGATTAAAGGTGTGTGCCACCATGCCTAGCAAGGATCACACTCTAAAGTGCAAGATCTGCACTTTTTAGGTTCCTGCTCCAGGTGATGGGAAGCCACACCCCTCTGTCTTAAGCAAAGAAGGAAAATAATTATCTCGAATACCGTACAATAAGCTGGCAGACTGGCCGCATGCCTGGCTGATTTCAGGGGCCACAAGAGTGCCAAGGACCTGTGTCTGAGTCCCTTCTCTGTGGGTTAATTCCCACAGTGGCAGAGTGGGTTATAGCCTTCATTACTCATGTCCAAAGAAGAAGAAAGAGACTTTATGATGCTTCTATTACCGTAAACCAGATGCCTGCTGTATTAGTTACTTTTCTGTTGCTGTGATAGAAACACTATGACCAAGGAAACTTATAAAAGGAAGAGTTTATTTAGCTTATGGTTCCAAAGGGGCAAGAGTCCATCATGTGGGGGAGGCATGGAAGCAGAGGTGGCTGGAGAAGGAGCAGAAGCTAAGCTCTGCACATCTTCAAGCAGGCACAGAACGCAGAGAGCAACTGGAGATCCTGCAAGGCTTAAGAACTCTCAAGCCCACCCCCAGTGATGTGCTTCCTCCAGTATGGCCACACCCTCTAAGACCTCCCAAAACAGCACCACCAAATGGGGACAAAATGTCCAAATAACTGGAGCCTATGGGAGACATTCTCATTCAAACCATTACATTCCACTCCCTGGCCCCCATAGGGTCATCACCATATAAAATGCAACCTCAAAAGTCTCCGTAGTCTTTACCAGTCTCAATACTATTCAAAAGTCCATAGTCCAAAGTCTCTTCTGAGACTTAGAGCAATTTCTTAACTGTAGGCTCCTGTGAAATCAAAAGACAAATTACATACTCCCAACATACAGTGGAACCGAATACACATTCCCATTCCAAAATGGAGAAATAGAGGCATAGTAAGGAAATACCAGACCAAAACAAGACCGAAAACCAGGAGGGCAAACACCAAGTCCAGTAACTCCATGTCCAGCTCCTAGGATTTCCTTCCAAAGGGCTTAGATGGCTCAGCCTCTCCAGCTTTGCTGGGTGCAACATACATCTCTCTCTTGGGCTGATACCACTCCTTGTATGCAGCTCTCCTCAGCAGATGTCTCACAGCTCTGGCATCATGAACGTCTTCTTGGGGTCTCCACTGCCAACCAGGCTTCACCTTCACAGCTTCGTCGGCGGCTCTCTGAAACCCAGGAGGGAGAACCTATGACCCCTTCACTCTTGCATCTTTCATGCCTCTAAAACCAGCACCAGGTGAACAACACTGCCAAGTCTGACTGCAAGTTTGAGATGGACCAGAGCCTGCTTCACCCACGTTTGAAGCTTTTCTCTACTGTGGTTTTCTGAGAGTAGAAAAGCCCAGCATTTTCCTTTCACAAGTTGGAGGCTTGGCTGGGTGTGGTCTCACCCTGAAGGCCCTCTCTCCACTGTTTAAGTGCAAATCTCTAGGCCTCTCCTTAATCTCATTAATCTCCTTATCAAAGGGATCCTCTCCTTCAGCACCTGCCTTGGCTCCAATATTCATCTTCCAAGGGCTCATTTTCAACCCCAGCTGTACATTCTGTATTTCCTTCTGTTCCATTTGCTATTTTTCACTATAGATCTGCATAATATTCACCATTAACAGCCGTGCCACCATTTATTTCTATGTTAGGCTGCCTTGAAATATTCTCCGCCAAAGAAATTAGTCCATGGCTTTTCAACTTAGCCTCAGGCAAGCTTTTTCGGCTGTGGGCAGACTCCAGCCAGACTCTTTATCAAAATATCCCAATTGCATAAGTCCTTATTTCCTTCGGGAACTACATTGTTCTCAGCACTTCTTTCTTCTAGGAGCCTACTGGAATGCCCTGCTATGCTCTGCTTACAACAATCAACCACTTCTCTAGCCCAAACTTTCAAAGACTTCTACATTCCTCCAAAAACCCACATGGTCAAGTTTACCACAGCAACACCCCATTTCTGGTACCAATTTCTGTTCTAGTTCGCCTTCAATTGCAATGACAAAACACTTTGACAAATTTCAACTTTAGGAGGAAAGGGCTTATTTGACTTACATCTCCCAGGTCACAATTCATCAGGGAGCCCAAGGTAGGAACTCAGAGCAGGAACCTGGAGGCAGGAACCGGAGCCACAGGCCATGGAGGATCACTGCTTACTGGCTTGCTCCCCTGGCCCAAGCTCAGCCTGTTTTTTATACAATACAGAACAACCTGCCCAGGGGTGGCACTGTCCTCCCACATCACTCAAAAATCAACAAAATACCCCACAGACATGGCCATAGGCCAATCCAATGGAGGAAATTCCCCAATTGAGGCTCCCTCTACCCAGGTGTGTCAAGTTGACAACTAAAGCTATCCAGCACACCTTCCCTTGAGAAACACTGACATTCACAAATTATAGAATCAGGAACGACTGATGGAAAAGTTATGAGGTTTGAATGAAAATGTCCCCCATAGGCTCCAAGTATTTGCACATTTTGTCCCCAGATGGCGATGCTTTTTTGGGAGGTCTTAGAAACTGTGGCTATCCTGGAGGAAGCACATCACTGGGGGTGGGCTTACAGAGTTCTTAAGCCTTGCCGGATCTCCAGTTACCCTCTTGTTTCCTGTGCATGCGTGATGATGTGAGAGCTTAGCTTCTGTTCCTCCTCCAGCCACCTCTGCCGCCATGCTTCCCTGCTATGACGGACTGTAATTCCCCTGGAACAGTAAGCTCAAATAAACTCTCCCTTTTCTAAGTTGCTTTGGTCAGTGTTTCTATCACAGCAACAGAAAAGTGATGAATACACTAATACACACATGTACACATGTACAGACACAAAGACACATACACACGTATACATACACATACACGCATACCCACATACACACATACATACGTATACACACACAAATACACACTGAGAGAGGCAAGTGAGAACTCTGTGTAGACTGTGACGTTCTAAGGCTTTCTTCTACTTCAGATTACCAAGTTGGCCTGCAGCTTCATTGATGCAAATAGAGAACCCAAGGTTCTAGGGTCGGAAGCTATGTGGGTGATGCCCACAATGACCCTCAGGCCTAATGAGTCACTAGGAGGACTCACAGGATCCAGAATCTAGTCCCACTCAGAGCTATGGTTTATTTCTGTGAAAGGGAAGAGATTCCTGGGGTCAAATGCAGAGTAACCAGGAGCAAGCTTCCAAAGTCCTGCCCCAGGCCATACTTCATTCTAGCCGCAAGCTGTGTGGGGTGTTGCCAACCTGGGAGGCTCAGGGGACCCTTGGCCCAGCACTAAGATTGGGAGCTAATCGCACAGGTGCACTCTGCCGGCACAGTCTAGATGCCCACTTCCAGGAGGCAAATAGGAATCAAGCTGAATCATGCTGTCTGTGCAATTTAGGACAGCCCCGAGCCATGCTTTATCCACTCTGAGACTAGTGGAAAGTCTCCCCAATTCCAAATGCCCACATGCCAATCCAAATCCACTCTGCAGGCAGTCGCTTCTAAACATGGCAGCCAGGCCTGCCGGGTGAACCCACATGTTCAGGGACAAGGATTTGCACCTTCACAGGTCACTTGTACCTCATCTTCACATCATTACTTCATGCCCAAGGAATAATGCAGAGGTGGGCTCAAGTGGAGGCTGGGCACAAATGAGTTTGAATCAGAGCCAGTGAACCCTTAGATTAGGAATGTCTCACCTTTAAAAACAGATCCTCAGCAAAGTTGATGGAGCTCTACCTTGGAGAGCAACGCCATCTGTCAGCAGCCAGGTACTCAGGAGGCAGAGGCAGGAGGATCACTACAAGTTGAGGCCAGTCTGGTTTAGGTAGCGAGTTCCAGGTCATCCAGGACTATATAGTGACACTGTGTCTCAGAAAAAAAGAAGTGTGTGTGTGTGTGTGTGTGTGTGTGTGTGTGTGTGTGTGTACTATTAGCTAACAAACCTGCCCTGTGCTCTGGAGGATCTGGAGGGAGAAACTCTTTTTTTTTTTTTGGTCTTTTTGAGACAGGATCTCCCTGTAGCCTCAGCTGTCCCAGAACTCATTATGTAGACCAGGCTGGCCTTGAACTCACAGAGATCTGCCTGCCTCTGCCTCCCGAGTGCTGGGATTAAAGGTGTTCACCACCACTCCTGGCAAGGAATTCTATCTTTTAAGGCTGTTGGTTGCAACATCTATGAAAAGAAGAAGAAGAAAATACCACATGCTCTGTTCATAGGTGCAGAGACAGAAGACACCCCCAGGAAGCTGTCTTCCAGCAAGTTCCCTTTACACAGGCACACAGTTGGAAAGACGGACTGCTTCTGGGGTGAAGAGTAAACTCTTTTTTTTTTTTTTTTTGTCTTTTTGAGACAGGGTTTCCCTGTAGCCCGAGCTAGCCTGAACTCATTTGATTGATCAGGTTGGCCTCAAACTCACAGAGATCCGTGCTGGGATTGAAGGCATGTACCACTACGCCTTTAATAAGTAAACTCTTCAAAGCGTAACCTCTTATTGCCCTGGGAAACAGTTTTTTAACTCAATGATAATGACAGCATCTATTTATTCTGTGATGTCTGCTGTCCTAATCCCTCCCCAATGACAGCCAGTCTAACAGATAATAAGCAGGTGTTGCTTTTCATATATATATATATATATATATATTTATATATTTTTTTTGAGCTGAGTTCAAACTGAGAACTGTTGTCAAGGGATGTGGCTCAGCTGGTAGAGTTACCTAGCATGCATGAAGCCCCGGGTTCCATCCCCAGCACTGCACAAACCAGGGATCGAGGTGCACACTTGTTAATCTAGTACTTGAGAGACAGAAGCAGGAGGGTCAGGAGTTCAAGATCATCCTCAGCTACTTAAGGAGTTTGCAGCCAGTCCAGGTTCCATGAGAGCCTAAAAAAGGAAAAGAACCTTGTCAACAAAGTACAAGCCCATTGGGTACAGAATGATGAAAAATGCTGCTGTTAGCTAAACGCATTTCCTTCTCTTTTTAGGAAGCCGATGTTGATGTTATCGTGGGATGAGTGGATTCATTGCAGATGGCTGCTTGAGAGCTTTGCTCTAGGAGAAGCAAAAGGACTTTGTCAGCTTTTGTGAGCTTCTTGCTAAACACTTTGGTCTAATGCCCTCCACAAAAAAAGAAGAGGAAACAGTGGGTGGTGATGGTGGCAGCTTGACCTCAATTAAGTTCAGTTCCTCGGAGGATGGAACCGGTGAGGAGGCCACTTGACAGATCTTTCAGTGTGATAAGCAATGGGGAATCCCAGCTCTGCTTTGGTGACAAATAATTCTGAGAGGATCTCACTGTGTAGCCCAGGCTAGCTTTAAGCTACCATTTCTCCAACTGCTACAATTATAGGCATGCACCATTCCAGCTCATGAAGAAGGATTAAGAGAAATAAGTAAGCCAGCTCATATCTTTGTACTTAGTTTTCAAACTTTGCTTAATCTTTCACTGGTTGTAATTATGTCCTTTGAGACTGTAACTTCAGAAGCCACACAATCAGACAATTATTGTTAAGACGCTTGAGTGTGACGCCCCTCAGAAGCCCACACTGATGTCCTGGTCACTTACTACTGTCTTTGTCTATTTTCTTTGTTTATTTGGAGAGATGGCTAAGCGGTTAAGAGCACTGACTGCTCTTGCAGAGGACCAGGGTTCGAGTCCCAGAACCAACATGGCAGCTATGAACCGTCCTTAACTCCAGTCCCAGGGGAATCTGAAGCCCTCTTATGACCTCTGCGGCATTGCACAACATGGGTGCACTCACACACATGCAGGCAATACACTCATACACATAAAAAAATAATAAATAAAATATTTTTTAAAAATATGCTAAGAAAGCATACTCTACCACTGAGCTATATCCACAGCCCCTATTCTTTGAGACAGTCTCATGCTGTAGCCCAGGTTGGCCCTAGTACATGCTATATATTCCCAGGCTGGTCTTGAACTCACCATAATCCTCCTTCAGCTTCATCCCCAGAAGTGCTTAGCATGTGCCACTGCATAAGCCTGCTTTACTGTACTTTTTATCTTTCTTTTTACTGGTACTGGGGATTGAACCCAGGCCCTCACATGTCCTAAGTAAATGTTCTACCACTGGCCTCTACTGTCTTAAAGATCTCCCCTACTCGTCCAATCCCCTCAATGTAAATCTGAAGCATGTACCACCTCTTATCGCTACTTAATAAGCTCCATAGCTGCTTTGCTCTGACTCACCCTAAAATTCTTTTTTTTTTTGGTCTTTTGAGACAAGGTCTCCCTGCCTGCACAGATCAGGCTGGCCTTGAACTCACAGAACTCCACCTGCTTCTGCTTCCTGAATGTTGGGATTAAAGGTGTTCGCCACCATGCCCGGCCTAAAGATTTATTTTTACTTTATGTGTATGAGTGTTTAACTTCATGTGCATCATGTGCATGCCTGGTGCCCTTGGAAGCCAGAAGGTGTCAGATTCCCTAGAACTGGAGTCACAGGAGGTTGTGAGCCACCGTGTAGGTACTAAGACTAAACCTCAGTCCTTTGCAAGAGTAGTAAGTGCTTTTAACTACTCAGAAATCTCTCCAGCCCCTAAAATTCTTTTCCATAGTTAAGTCAAGCACCCAGGCTCACTGGAGTTGAGGTCCCTAGGTACGGAGCCCCTCAGGCTGCTGGTGGCAGTTTGGGCCATGCCTCCCCCTGCTGCTGACAATTATTTTTCCAGACAGAATGTTAAACTGTAAAAAGTTAAATTGAGGGTATTAGCAGAGCTCTTACAAAATCAAATCCTTCATATCTTAGATGTCTGAACCACTTGGGAACTGCTGCAAAATCATTTAAAGCACTGGCTCTACCATGGGGCTTCAGGAGGCCAAGAATGGAGCATAACACTGTAATACCCTGAGCACCCCCATTTTGTGTAAGTGTAAGTGGTCGATCATCTGGTCATAGGACCACCCCCCAGGAAGGCGGTTATGCTAAATAGATGGGCAGAATATCTAGTGCGTTAATAAGATAGTGAGTTTCTCCTGCCTGGAATCCCGCCTACTGGGCAGAACTTGCAAACTAGCTACTGCCATGTAGCCTGTGAGTTTGTCCAGGGAATCATAATTTCTCCTTTCCTTTATGGCCCTCCTTTCTTACTAAGCATGCTTTCTTTAAGGCTTTGAGCTGCCCCTAGCACCTTGTATTTCTTTACTTTCTCTAAAGCGTCCTTCTCCCAACTTTGTGGCTGCCAGTCAGCCACGTGTCTGACCTCCACGCAGGCTCTAAGCCTGCCGGCCTTCATGGCTTTCTTTCCTTCTTCCCACCATTCACCTCCTCAAGGCAGCTGTCAAGATTATCAGCACATTTTCCTTGAGGATTTCTTTTTCTTTTTCTCTCTTTTTTTTTTCTTTTCGTCTTTTTTTGAGACAGGTCTCCCTGTATTCCCAGCTGGCCTGGAACTCACTTTGTAGACCAGGCTGGCCTTGAACTCACAGAGATGCACCTGCCTCTGCCTCCCGAGTGCTGGGATTAAAGGCGTGCACCACCAAGCCCAGCAAAGATTTCTTTTTCTTTAAAATTCTAATAAAATTATAAAAGCTTAACTCGGCTGATTTGGAACTTTTTGAATCTGGGTAGTCTTTCCTGGTGGTCCCAAGATCCATAACAACACGTGCCACCTGCATGAAACATTTCACAGTTTTCATCCAATCTCCAACAGCTCTAACACCTCCAAAAGGTAGAGAAACCCTGGTTCTATGATAGGCGATGTTCTTTCTCTTTATCACTTCATTCTTGACTTTCTCTACAAACTTACCTATTAATGTGGACAAAGCTGACTCTAAGAATCCTTGAAATACTTTAAAAAATATTTTATTTATTATTTTTATTTTATGTGTATGTGTGTATTGCCTTCATGTAGGTTAAGTGCACCCGTGTTGTGCAATGCCCAGAGGAGAACAGAAGAGACTGTTGGATCCCCTGGAACTGGAGTTATGGACAGTTGTTAGCTGCTATGTTGGTGCTGGGATTTGAACCCGGGTCTTCTGCAAGAACAATATTCTTAACTGCTGAGCCATCTCTCCAGCCCCCTTGGAATACTTTTTTAAAATAACCTTTTGTAGTAGGGTGTGGTGGTGCTTACCTTTAGTCCCAGCATTTGGGAGGCAGAGGCAGGCAGATTTCTTGGAGTTCTGCCAGCCTGGTCTCTATAACAAGTTCCAGGCCAACTGGGGCTACAGGGAGACCCTGTCTCAAAAAGACCAAAAAAAACTACCTTTTATTTATTTTGTGTGTTGTGCATCCATGTGGCGGTCAGAGGACAACTTGTAGAAGTCAGTTCTCTCCTTCCATTATATGGATCCTGGGGATCAAACTCAGGGTTATCAGGTTTGGCAACAAGTGCCTTTGCACACTGAGCCATCTTGTCAGCCCGAAAGGAAGTAGCCTTATGTTCTCCATAGCTTTATTTGTCAAGTTGACACACCTGGGTAGAGGGAGCCTCAACTGAGGAATTTCTTCCTTTGGACTGGCCTGTGGCCATCTCTGTGGGGCATCTTCTTGATTGTTGAGTGATGTGGAAGGGCCCAACCCACTGTGAACGGTGCTACCCCTGAACAGATTGTTCTGTCTTGTATAAGAAAGCAGGCTGAGCAGGGGCAGGGGAGCAATCCAGTAAGCAGTGTTCCTCCATGGGCTGTGCTTCAGCTCCTGCCTCCAGGTTCCAGCCCTGAGTTCCTACCTTGGACTCCCTGATGAACTGTGCCCCGGAAGATGTAAGACAAAATAAACCCTTTCCTTGCAATAGAGAAGCAAACTAGAACACCTTACTTGTTTCTTCATTGAAGACTGTGAAAGAGGAAGCAGACACCTGCTTTCCGGGTGGCTGGGAAAACCCAGTGGCACACAATGCCCGGCATGGTAGACAGGACCCAACTGAAAACATTGCTACAGATCATGACAGTGAACCAGACAAAACTTTAAGCTTGGTGTAATTTGAGGTGTAAAGCAGCCTGGAGACCATCCATCTAAAAGAGGAAGTCAGGGGGAGGAGAGAAATCCAGGACTTTAGTCCAAGCACAGCTGACGCAGCATTACTGAGCTGTCCCTGGCCAGCATTTAGTGCAGGCTGGGGTCAGAGTAGGGACACAGCCTTAGGCTGCTAGAAGTCACATCACACTTCCATCAAGTCACTTAGTGCAAGAGAGTCATCATATACCAAGCATTCTGTAGTTCTGACAGTTTTAGGGTCTGACAAACCTGGGATTATCACTTTTCTCTGAATGAGTCTGAACTTTTCATTTATTGAAGAGATTATATGTTGAGCATGCCAGAGTTTTCCAGACACAAAGATAAAAAGGGGATAACACAGTTTACACCCTCATAAGGATTACAGTTCCAACTGCCACTAAATAAATGAGTGACTTTTCCTGGGAAAACATGACCAGACATTCATTCACTCCAGGTAGAGCACCGATGACATGCTGAAGAAACTATTCCACCCACATCCAACTTGGTGAGGCACTGAGTTTACTGCAGTTACCTTTAGGAGCATGGGTGACTCAAGGCCAGCTGCATCCCTGGAAAGCCCACTCCAGCATGGGTGATGAACTTACTAAAACCACTTCCCTAAAGCTCCCTGTGTGACTTGCAGGCAACTCTATGGAGAGTCTCCTGTCCTAGCAACTATTCACTGCTTATGTAAATGGGAGCTAGTGAGTCTTCTAACTTTCCTTAGTTTCCTGGTCTTCTGCACTCTCTTCTTACTTTTACAAATGATGTTTCAATCCAGAGCCTCACACAAGAGACCGACTGATAAAGGGTTTATATTTTTTAATATTTTATTTTATGTGTATGAGTATATTGCCTGCATGTATATAAGTGTACCCATGTCGTGCAACACCTGTGGAGGTCAGAAAAGGGCGTTGGATCCCCTGGAACTAGAGTTACAGATGGTTGTTAGACGCCATCTGGGAACTGAACCCAGGTCCTCTGCAAGAGCAGTCAGTGCTCTTAACCATTGAGCCATCTCTCCAGTCCCAGGGTTTGTGTTTTTAAATCCCCATTAATTACATAACAGACGAGTCCTTGATATTTTCACATCCACATTATTTTCTAAATTGGTGACTATTTTCAAGTGAATGTTTTTTCAACTTCCACTCATGAAAGTCTACCTCATTGGCAAGGGGGGAACTTTCCCCTAGTACATGCAACGATTAAAGGAATAAACAGAGACGACTGCGAAATTGTGGGTTTCAGCAGTTTTACAGGGGTTTGTTTTCTTATGATATAGTTTAGTCTGTCTCTTGGAAAGAGCATGCAGACAGCAGCCTATCTTTCATAAGAACAAATGTATCCTGTGTTAATTATATGATTCTCAATAAGACTTTTAGGCATAGGCTTCAGGAGACTGTGAAGGATACGCATAAATGTCCCACAAACTTCTTGCATGGCAGTATCAAAATGTCCCCACCATAGAAGATCACCCAGAGTCGGCTACAACATAACAGATTTGTGAAGGGTGCTTAGGTCAGAGTTGGAGTTCAACAAAGATGTCTTTTCCTTCTGAAACAGGCACTGAGAAGCTGCTTTTGCTAAAAAGCCCAGACTCTTCACTCAGGCCACAAAGACTGGATAAAGACTGGCATCTTGTCAAGCGCCTTTATTTTGTGTCTGTCCCCTTTACAGTGGGTCACCTGCTTACCTCTTCAGGTCCACATGTTCATCACTCATGGGGTATCTGTAATAAATCTCATCCCACTACAAGGCAGAAGGGACAGATATGCCATTGCTCTGGGCCTATGACACTTTGGACTCCGGAACAGCCGAATCTGAAAGGACAGAGCCCTACCCCAGGTAAGGACCAGGACTGGTGCTGAGACCGTAATCAAGGAGACCACAGTTAGCCCAGGACTGCTTGCTTATGCCTATCTCTTGTCCTTGTTGTTCCTTTAAGCCTACAGCTCATATCAAAACCCAGAGGACAGATTTGGGGGTCACCTGCCCCCTTGTTTATTCCTGTCCCAAAGTGTCTACAACCAATAAAATTTCCTTTCTCCTTTTCAACATCACTAAACTCTTTACTCAGAGTGTTGGGATGGGAGGCTGACCTGTTGGGAATTTTGGAACTCCAGGTTTTGCCTTAAAAAGTTTGGATACAGGGGCTGGAGAGATGGCTCAGTGGTTAAGAGCTCTTGTTGCTCTTGTAGAGGATCTGGGTTCAGTTCCCAGCATCCACATTGGGGGTATCGGGGGGAGGCTGTAGAGTGGCTAACAACTGCCTGTAACTACAGCTCCAGGAGATCCAATGCCTTCTGGACTCTGAAATCTCCTGCGTACACATGGTGCACATACATACATACATTCAGATGCTCGCACTCACTTAAAATTCTTTTCTTTGAAAATAAAGTCTGAGCCAGGCGTGGTGGCACACACACCTGTGGTCCCAGCACTTGGGAGGCAGAGGCAGGTAGATCTCTGTGAGTTCAAGACCAGCCTGGTCTACATAGTGAGTTCCAGGCCAGCTGGGGCTACAGGGAAATCCTGTTTCAAAAAACCATTTTAAAAAATTGTCTGAATATAGCTGAGCGTGGCGGTGTATGCCACTCAGGAGGCAGAGGCAGGTGAATCTGGTCTACATAACGAGTTCCAGGCTAGCTGGGACTACAAGGAGACCCTGGTTTTGTTTGTTTTTTAAGGTCTGGATATAAAATACATCAATACTAGGGCTGGAGGGCTGGCGCAGTGGTTAAGAGCACTGGCTGGTCGTGCAGAGGACCCAGGTTCCTTTCCCAGCACCCACAGGGCAGCTAACAATCATCTGTAACTCCAGTTCCAGGGGATCCGATGCCCTCCTCTGTGTAGTGCGCTCACACATACACAGGCAAAACACTCATACATGTAAAAATAAATAATTATAAGAACAGAATACATCAATGCTGGCTCGGTCCATCTCATCCATAGTCTGACACCAAAGCTTGCCCTTGTTCAGTGCAGGGATGCAAGAGGCTAAGGTGGGCGGGGCCAAGCGCCCTGAGTACACCCCTCCCCCGCCCCCGCCCCAATCCTCTCATTCCGACCAGACCCAGATGCAGGAACCACCCAGAGGAAGGGCTACCCAGAGGCCGAAGTCGGCAGGACCCAAAGCCACGCCCAACTCCGGGACGGCTCCCAAAACAACCTGCCCTGGGCTCGGCCTCGCTTGGTGGCCCCGCCCCGCTCAGGGGCCCCGCCCGATCGCGTCATTGCTGCGCGCCGGAAGTGGCTAGGATTTCCGCCCCCGACAGAGACTCCGGAAGCGGTAGCTTCAAGCTTTTGCTGCGGGGTCTGAATCCGGCCTTGCGATGGGTTGCGACGGAGGAACGATCCCCAAGAGGCACGAGCTAGTGAAGGGGCCGAAGAAGGTGGAGAAGGTCAGCGGGGGCCGCGGGCGGCGGGTGAACAGCGTCGGCCGCTGGCACTTACGGAGCGCTTACTGTTTGCAGTCACAGGGCAGTGCGGTTAAGTTGGGCATCCTCGCAACCTCACGACAGCCGTGTTGATACGTGCTGTCACCCCACTTGAGGCCCCAAAGGCGAGGGCTGCAGGGCTAGTGAGTGGCCAGCCGGGATTGAGACCATGTCTGCAGTAGTCCTGACCACATCGGTATCCTGCCTGAGCGCCGGGGGCATTAGCTACATTTCCTCCAAGACGTCTTCCCGGCCGTCCCCTGACCCACCCAGTGACAGCACCCTAACGGGGAGCACCTGGTGGTCGAGGATGCCCACTTTTCCCCTCCAGAACGAACACGGTTTCTGCGCAGTGAATATTTTGAATAAATGGATGAATAAACTATCCCTAATTCTCACAACAAGTGGAGCAAATTGTATAGAATAATTTTCATGCTAATGACAGGGAAATCGAGGCCAGGAAAGTTAACGTGACCAGAGCCAATACAGCTTGCAGGTACTGATCCAAGAGTTCCATCCAGTTATGTGGGATTGCCGACCTAGGATTAGTAATGACTTTATTTTTATTTATTTATTTTTGGTCTTTTTCAGATAGGGTTTCCCTTTAGCCCCAGCCGACCTTGAACTCACAGAGATCTGCCTGCCTCTGCCTCCCGAGTGCTGGAATTAAAAGCATGCCACCACCATGCCGGACTTAGTAATGACTTTTTAAATTCTTTATTTATTTTTATTTTATGTGTATGCGTGTGTTACCTGTATGTAGGTTAGTGCACCTGTGTCGTGCAATGCCCACAGAGGACAGAAGAGTCTGTAGGATCCTCTGGAACTGGAGTTACAGACAGTTGTTAGCTGCCATGTGGGTGCTGGAATTCGAACCTGAGTCTTCTGCAAGAACAGCCAGGTGCTCTTAACCGCTGAGCCATCTCTCCAGCCCCCAGTAATGACTTTTTAATAGCATAAAGCATGTAAATCCCCTAATACTGGCCCTGGCACTATTTATACTGATTCGCCAGTCAGAGAATGTTTCAGGAGAAGTGAACCTCAACCAGGATTGTATTTGAGACACTCTGGAGGCTTCCCATTACAGCCTAATAAACTCTGGTGGGTCTGTGTGAACAGACCCTGCCTGTCGTTCTCCCTCTCTTCAGCTCATTCCTTTGTTTCTAGGCACGGCGGCCTTGTTCCGTCAACCTGAACATTCTCCCCTGATAGTGACATCATTACTTTCTTCATTGATTTCTTTATTGGGGGATGGGGTAGGGTGGTTTGAAACAAGGTTTTGCTGTTAGGTAGCCCAGGCTTGTCCCAAGCCTGTATCCTCCTGCCCCAGCCACCTGAGTCCTGGGATTACTGTGCGCTGACGTACCTGGCTCCTTTGTTCCCATTCGTCTCCCAGTAGTCAACAATCTGCTGCGTTGAAACTCTTTGCTTCCAGTCACTCTAGCCTTCTCTATGGCTTTACTTTCCTTTATGGTGCCTGTCACTCTGTTTGTTGTATATCTCGCCCATTTGGACAGGGTCCTTATGTGTCTGCACTCTGTAGCTTCTGTGATGTATCTATACATAATAGATGCCCAGTGAGCATGTGTGGAAAATGATGAACAAATGCAAGAGGATGAAGGATGCCCTCTGACCATGCCAACATGTGGCAGGACATGTGCCATAGCATAAGTAGAGGTCAGAGGACATCTTGCAGGAATCCGTTCTCTCCTTCCATTGTGTGGTCTTAGGGAACAAACTCAGGCTGTCAGGCTTGGCAGCAAGCCCCTTTACCCACTGAGCCACCTGCTCAGCCTCGTTGCTTTCTTTTTGCAGCAGCATCGTGCTGAACTACTCCAGCTGGCCTCACTGCTGATCCTCCTGCCTCAGATTGTCAAGTCCTGGGGCTACAGTCACTGCCGTTCCATCCTAACCCCTCATAGTGTGATGGTCGATAAGTTATGACATGGAAGACTGTGACCCGTGTGTCTTTCAGTGCTGAAATGAGTTGGGGGACTCTGCTTTCTTTCAGGTTGACAAAGATGCTGAATTAGTGGCCCAGTGGAACTACTGTGCTCTCAGCCAGGAAATCCTGAGACGACCAATAGTTGCCTGTGAGCTTGGCAGGTACGGTTCCTTTGTATGGTCAAGGTGAATTTATTCAGAAATTTTGAAGAAAAATTGTTTTATTTTTTGTTTTCTGTTTTTTGAGACAGGGTCTCACTATGTAGCCCTGACTGGCCTGGAACTTGCTGTGTTTACCAGGCTGGGCTTGAACTCAACAGAGGTCTTCCTGCCTCTGCCTCCCTAGCACTGGGATTAAAGGCGTGCACCACCATGCCAAGCAACTGTAAACTCTCAAGCAGATTTGTGAGGAAGATTGCCCTGTCCTTGAGAATAATTCTACCTCCTCTTAATCAGCCTGGTTTACTTAATCCATGGTTTGAAAACTCAAGAGCCAGGAGTAACCTGGCTGCCTTCTAACCCTGAAACAAGAGGCAGCTGTGTGAGTGCAGTAGAGAGAGCAGTGTGAAGGGGGGACGGAGGTGGGGGGTGGGGGTGGAAGCCAAAGGGAGTAGGAAGGAGAGAGCAGTGGGGATGGAGGTGGGGGCGGTGGAGAAAGCAGTGGGCGGAAATGTGACAGGAGGAGAGAGCAGTGGGGAGGGGGAAGCTGGAGAGAGCTTGACTGTCTAAAGCTGGTAAAGGGAGAGCTGCTGCTCCGTTCTAGCCAGTTCTTAAAACTGAAAAACGTGGGCCATTGGTTTTGAGTCTTCTGATCTTCATTACTTAAAGGACGTTGAAAATAGGTACTTTTGCATTAATTTTCCCAGTTCTTGAAGCCCTTGCTCTGGTCACATTTAGCCTGGCAGTCCGCCATCTTGATTTTGCACAAGTGGCTTCTCTGTGTTCTCTGGCTGTGTTTGAAACAGGGCTAGCAGTACAGACCATGACTTTCATTAAATGTGAATGACTTGGCTCCTATTTGGTTTGTTCTTCCTCTGGAGTTTGTTGCCATAATATAAACTAATTCCTACTCTTACAGACTTTATAACAAAGACGCCGTCATCGAGTTTCTCTTGGACAAATCTGCTGAAAAGGCTCTGGGGAAGGCGGCTTCTCACATTAAAAGCATCAAGGTAGGACAAGTGACTTGGAAACATTCCATGGCCCAAAGAGAATGAGCTCATTTTATAGGATTTGTGTTCACTGTAGAGACTGAATTCAGAGCTGGTATGACGTCTCAGTGGGTAAAAGCCCTTGCTGTCTGGCCATGCAAGCCTAACAACCTGAGTTCCAGCTCTAGGACCCACATAGTGGAAGGAGAGAACCAACTAACACAAGTTGTTCTCTGACCTCCACAGGCTCATCATGACACATGTGTACATGGATGAACATATATACACTAAAATAAATAAATATAAAACAGAGACAATTGGGCTGGAGAAATGGGTCAGTCATTGAAGTGCTTACCACATAGGCTTGAGGACCTGAGTTTGGATCCCCAACACCCACATAAAAAGCAGGGCATGCTGGCATATGCTGTAACCCCAGGACTGGGAAGGTGGAGACAGGAGGATTCTTGGCATTTGTTTCCCCTGATTTGGTGAAATCCAGTTCAGTTAGAGCCTGTCTCAAAAAATAAGGTGGGGGGGGGCACCTGACAGTGACCTCTGGCCACACATGCATGCATGCATATGCACATGAACACATATACATGGGTATACCACACTCAGAAATTTGGGCTTCCAGACCCGCTAAGGAGGTCATGTCTGTCTCAAGCCAGTTCTTACCCATGTACTACTTCTGCATTACACATCTGTCATGATTTCATGTGTGGACATGCTTTGAAAGTTCCCAAGTTGCTGTGTATCCACTGGGAGATGCTATTTTTGTCATTCAGAGTCTTCTACTTAAGGGCTTGTGTAGCTCCGAGATAGAGTGCTGTCCACCACTCCTCAGGCATGAGACCCTGGCTTGGCTCCCTCACCAAGTGGGAAAAATTTGGGGTTTGTTGGGATTTTTTGAGGGGGGGAGGTCTTTTTGAGACAGGGTCTCCCTGTACCCTCAGCTGGCCTGAAACTCTTAGACCAGGCTGGCCTCCATCTCACAGAGATCCACCTGCGTCTGCCTCCCAAGTGCTGGAATTAAAGGCGTGCACCACCACGCCCAGCCTTGTTTTTTTTTTTTTTTTTTTTTTAATATTTTTTATTTTATGTGTATGCGTGTATTGCCTGCATGTAGGTAAGTGCATCTGTGTCATGCAATGCCTGCGGAAGACAGAAGAGGCTGTCGGATTCCCTGGAACTGGAGTTACAGACAGTTGTTAGCTGCCATGTGGGTGCTGGGATTTGAACCCGGGTCTTCTGCAAGAACAACCAGTGTTCTTAACCGCTGAGCCATCTCTCCAGCCCCTTTTTTTGTTGTTTTTAAGGCAGGTCTCACTGAGAAGCCCTGGTTGGCCTGGAACTCTCTATGTAGACCGGCCTGGCCTGGTACTCACAGAGAGCTGCCTTCCTCTTCCTTCTGAGTGCTGGGATTGAAGGCATGCGCCAGCACAGTAGGCAGAAAAGCAGTTTTTTTTAGTGGAGGAAGTTCGTTGAGAAGTCAGAGCCTCTCGTATCTGTTTAATGGAAAGAAAACAGAACAACACTGATGGATCAGAGAACACCAGGTGGCCAGCCGCTCGTCTCACTGTAGAGGAGGCCACATGGCTGCCTAGTGGAGTCCTTAAGCCAGAACTGGATCCCTGCTCACGTTCTGAGCCTTTAGGCTCCTTTCCTTCATCATCATCATCATCATCATCGCTGCTGTTGCTGTGCTGCTGCTGTTTCAGGCTTTTGCTTGAACTCTGGTGTGCTCTTTTCAAGCAGATTGATTAACAGAATGTGGCGAGCAGTAGAGATTGTTGTGCCTCTTTGTCATCTTTTACTTTGAGAAAATAATGCATGCCTAAAAATTCCATCAATTATCTTGTCTCAAAGATTCAGTTATCAGCCGGCATGCACCACCACGCCTTTAATCCCAGCACTTGGGAGGCAGAGGCAGGCAGGTCTCTGTGAGTTCAAGGCCAGTCTGGTCTGCACAGGCCAGCGGGGGCCACAAGGAGACCCTGTCTCAAAAAGACCAAAAAAAAAAAAAAGGTTCAGTTCTCAGGGCTGGTGAAAGGGCTCAGCAGGGGAAAGCGCTTGCTCTCCAAGCTGACGACCTGCGTCTGCCTCTGGATCCCATGGTGAAAGGAGAGAACAAGCGCCTCAGAGTTACTCTCACCTCCACACGTGTACCGTGGCACATGTGGGCCCCCACAAATAATAACAGTAAATAAAATGATTTTTACTTAGTTATTTTGTGTTTCATTTTATTTTCTTTTTTCAGAGCTAAGGGCAGAAAACAGCTACTTCCCGGCTGGGCTGAATCTCCACTCTCAAAATTTATTTTTAGCATGTTTCTTTATTTTTATTTATGTGTATGAATGTTTTGCCATTGTTTATGTAAATACACCCCTGTTGTGCAGTGCTGCCAAAAGAGGGCGTTAGATCCCCTGGAACTGGATCTATCTGGAGTTATGGACAATTTAATTAGCCATCGTGTGGGTTCTGGGATCCGAACCTGGGTCTTCCACAAGAGCAGTCAGGGCTCTTAACTGCTGACCCATCTCTCCAGCCCCCTAGAATTATTATTATTTTTTAAATTATTTATTTAATAACCACATACTTGGAAAAATCATTTCATTACATCAGCATTGACATATTCAATAACAATTTTCTGAGCTAGGCTGCATCTCTTACAAAATTTGCTGTACATT
>NW_008330120.1:4038197-4039924 GCF_000622305.1 Nannospalax galili | reverse complement strand
GTTTCATGCAGAAACATTCATTTTTTAATGCAATTGACATTAAGATGTTTGCACATGCATTTCTAATCTCTATATCAGATTATTACTAGTCACAGTCGGTTACTTTCTGAGCTCCTTGGCATCTGAGCATGGATATAAAACCATCAGATAGATTTCAATGATAATGTTTTTCACATCTACTAAGCTTTGAAGAATTATTATTTTTTAATCGTTATACTTTTTAAAAATTTTTAATAACTACATGATTAGAAGCTTTTCGCTACAGCTTTAACATACTCAGTAATATACTCCAGAGCAACAGTACATCTCTTTCACAAGCGGGTGCAAGTTTCTAGGTTCACAGTTGAATTAATATAGTTATATATTATTGAATGCAATATAAGCCCTGTAAGACATAAAATTGGATGAGTTTTTAACCTTTAAAAAAGATCTCCATTTCATTTTAGAATATATTGTTCCTTGCAGACAGACTCTAGTCATAATCGGTTGCACTTGGATCCTTGGTGCCTGTGTATGTCCATAAACTCATCAGGCAGATTTCAGTGGTATTGTTTATCACCTCTACTAATTAACATGATGTAAATTTCCATGCTTCCTCCTCAAATATAATAGATTTTTCTTAAATTTGTTGATTTTTTGTGTATGTATATCACACAGAACATCCCAAACCACCTCATTCGACCATATACCCACTTCCCAGATAATGCCCTCCCATAGCCTCCCTCCCCCGACTAGAGCCCTTACACTCTGATATCCTTGCTGTGTTGTCAGCACCCCCAGCCATTCCCCACTACCTGCCCTTATGGTGAATCTAGGGTCAGCTCTTCCTCATCTAGCAGTAATCAGTTGTCAATATTCCTTTAGACAAGACTGGGGTCCGCTGCTCACCTTCCCAACTCTATGCTGGGTTACTATCTGGGAGTCCCTTTGACCACCATGGCCAACAACTCAAAATAAGGTATCACCTATCTGGCATTGTTGCTTGTTATATAGCCTTTAGCTATGCATATGGACTCTTAAGAAATTATATTGGCCCCTTTAATCTTTGGTTATACTTTCCTTTTGGGCGTTTAAGACCCTATAATTGTCCCAGATAAACCAATTTATTTTTACTCTTAAGGTCTATTTGAGGATCTGTTCCTCAGGGCTCACATGGGCTTGGGAGGAGCCCCTGGCTCCTTTCTTTTATCAGATCTGTCTGTGTGAAAATAAGTCAAAAGTCCTCTCGACTGTGGCTGGCTTCCCTTGGAAGCATGGAAGAAATGACTCCTCTACGTTGACCCTCCTCTTGGTAGACTGGACACTGGTTAAAGTCCAGTCAGTGGGGTCTCCATACCCTCCCTGAACAAGAGGACAGGTGGCTCACCACAGTTACAGGACATTTTGAGAGATGCTCATGGTCCCCTGGAACTAAGTCAACTTGGAGCAGAAAGAGCAAAAACTGTCCTTGAAGTCCCTCTGACCAAATTAGGATAGGACTCAAAGTATGGCTGTTAAACATACAAGTAGGTTAGTTTCACCAGTGTGGTACTCTTAATTACCATGTGCTATATAGATAAAGCTTGGGCAAAGACCGAACGATCTCAGATAAACCTTGGCTAGATATATATTATATTCCTTGAGCTAGTTTTTCATGTAATTTGTCAGTAGTTCATTCAATTAATATGGTTCCCTCTGTTATTTTTATCTCTCACAATGTCTAATTCTTCCATCATGGTTTCCACATT
>NW_008330120.1:4037311-4037952 GCF_000622305.1 Nannospalax galili | reverse complement strand
CCTCCCCCTCCCTTAAACTAACCCAGTTTTTATCAATATCTCCATTATTAAGGCCTGTTACATACTATTCTTCTCCTTCAGGTTATTTCTTTTCCTTTACCTCACTGTTTCCTTACCCTTGTCCTGGTTCCTGCAGTTATGTGTGTTTGCATACTTATTTATCAGAGTCTTATAATAGGATCCACATATGAGGGAGAACATATGTCGAGTTATTTTCTGAGATTGTGTTACTTCACTTAGTATAACAGTTTCTAGTTGCATCCATTTACCTGCAAATTTCATGATTTCATCTTTCTTTACTGCTGAGTAAAACTCCATCGTATAAATGAACCACATTTTCATTATCCACTCTTCAGTTTAGGGACACTTAGGTTGCTTCTGTGAAAAGAGCAGCAACAAACATGGATGTACAAGTGTCTCTTCAATACCATGAGTTCTTTGGGTATATGCCAAGGGTGGTATAACTGGGTCAAGTGGTAGGTTCATTTGTAGTGTTTTGAGCTCTCCACACTGCTTTCCATAGGGGTTGAACCAGTTTGCAGCCCCACCAGTAGTGGATGAGTGTTCCGCTTTCCCCACATCCTCTCCAACATTTGGTATCATTTGTTCTCTTGATCTTAGCCAGTCTGACTGGGGTAAGA
>NW_008330120.1:4036429-4037201 GCF_000622305.1 Nannospalax galili | reverse complement strand
TTAGCTCCTTAGCCCATCTTTTAATTGGGTTACTTCTTGTCTTGATTCTCTGTGTTTTGAGTTCGTTATCTATTCTGGATATTAAACCTCTGTCAGATGTGTTGCTGGTGAAGATATTCTCGCCTTCTGTGGGTTTTCTGTTTGCTTCCTTGGTTGCCTCTGATGTACAGAAGCTTTTTAGTTCAATGAGGTCCCATTTGTTAATTCTTGCCCTTGTTTCCTGAGCAATTGATGTCCGGTTTAGAATATCCTTTCCTACACCTATACCTTGTAGGTTTTTCCCAAAGTTTTCTTCTAAAAGTTTCAGAGTTTCAGGCTTTACATTGAGGTCTTTGAGCCATTTGGAATTGACTTTTGTGCAAGGTGAAAGACAGGGGTTTAGTTTCATTCTCCTACAAGTGGGGAGCCAGTTTTGCCAGCACCATTTACTGAACATGCTGTCTTTCCTCCAGTGAATATTCCTGGCCCCTTTGTCAAATACCAGGTGGCTGAAATCTCATTTACTCATATTTGTGTCTTCAATTTTGTTCCATTGATATATGGGTCTATTTTTGTGCCAGTACCATGTTGTTTTTATGACTGTAGCTCTGTAATACAGCTTAAAATCTGGTATAGTAATCCCCCTGGCATTGCTCTTAGCGCTCAGGGTTGTTTTGGCTATCCGAGGTCTTTTGTGCTTCCATATGAATCTTAGGATAGTTTTTTCCAATTCTGTGAAAAATGTCATGGGGATTTTGATTGGCATTGCGTTGAGTCTATAAATGACTTTTGG
>NW_008330120.1:4035454-4036228 GCF_000622305.1 Nannospalax galili | reverse complement strand
GTTAATAATTTCCGAGAGTTTTCTAGTGGAATTTTTTGTGGGTCTTAGATATAATATCATATCATCTACAAAGGGATAATATGATGTCTTCTTTTCCAATTTTTACTCCTTTAATTTCCTTCTCTTGTTTTATTGCTCTTGCAAGAGTTTCAAGTACTATGTTAAAGAGAAGTGGGGATAGTGGGCAGCCTTGTCTGGTTCCTGATTTCAATGGGAATGCTTCCAGTTTTTCTCCATTTAGAATGATGTTGGCTGTGGGTTTGTTATATATGGCTTTAATTATGTTGAGGTATGTTCCCTCCAGTCCAATTCCCTCCAATTCAAAATGCATGTTGAATTTTGTCAAAGACCTTCTCTGCATCTATTGAGATGACCATGTGGTTTTTGTCTTTGAGCCCATTTAAAATATATGATTTATGACGTTTATTGACTTACGTATATTGAACCATCCCTGCGTATCTGGGATAAAGCCAACTTGATCATGGTGGATCATCTTTTTTGATGTGTGTCTGTATGTGGTTTGCAAGTATCTTGTTGAGATTTTTCCATCTATGTTCATTAAGGATATGTGTCTATAATTTTCTTTTTTGGTTGGATCTTTACCTGGCTTTGGTATTAGAGTGATGCTGGCTTCATTGAAGGAATTTGGAAGTTCTCCCTCCATTTCTATCTTTTGAATAAATTAAATAGTATTGGATGTAGATCTTCTTTAAATGTCTGATAGAATCCTGCTCTAAATCCATTTGGTCCTGGGCATTTTTTAGTCAGGAAGTT
>NW_008330120.1:4034376-4035435 GCF_000622305.1 Nannospalax galili | reverse complement strand
ATTTCTTTTTGTGATATGGGTCTGTTTAAGCTGTTAATCTCTTCTTGGTTTAGTTTTGGTGGTTCCCATGCCTTTAGATATGTATCCATTTCTTTTAGGTTTTCAAATTTAGTAGCATATAGGTTTTCCAAGTATTCCCTTATAATGTTCTGTATCTTTCTGGTGTCTGTTGTGATGTTTCCCCTTTCATCTCTGATTTTGTTGATTTGGAGGTGCTCTTTCTTTCTTTTTGTTAATTGGGCTAGCGGTCTGTCAATCTTGTTTATCTTTTCAAAGAACCAGCTCTTGGAATTGTTGATTCTTTGTATTGTTTTCTTTGTTTCAATTTCATTAATTTCTGCCCTGATTTTTATTATTTCTTCTTGTCTGCTGGGGTTGGGTTTCACTTGCTGTTGCTTTTCAAGTGTGTTGAGTTGCAATGTTGTCATTTATTTGTGTGCTTTCTGATTTTTTGATGTAGGCACTTAGAGCTATAAACTTCCCTCTAAGGACCGCTTTCAGCGTGTCCTAGAGGTTTTGTTGTGTTGTATTGTCCTTTTCATTTAATTCCAGGAATACTTTTATTTCTTAATTTCTCTTTTGACCCATTCATCATTCAGGAGTGTGTTGTTTAATCTCCATGTGTTCATGTGGTGATTAGGGCTTCTTCTGGTGTTGATTGTAAGCTTTATTGCATTGTGGTCTGAAATTATTGTAAGCTTTATTGCATTGTGTATGAAATTATTTCAATCTTTTTGTATTTGCTTTGTATTTGTTGAAGCTTGTTTTGTGCCCCCACATGTGGTCAGGTTTGTGACCCCACATGTGGTCAGTTTCTTTGGTGCTTGGGTGGAATATTCAGTAGATGTCTGTTATGCCCATTTGATGTATGGTATTGTTTAATTCTGATGTCTCTCTGTTAACTCTCTATCCTGTTGACCTATCTAATGGAGACAGTGGGGTATTGAAGTCCCCTACTATTAATGAGTTGGGATTAATCTGGGTCTTAAAGTCCTGTAGTATTTTTTTTATGAAGTTGGGTACACCAGAGTTTAGTGGATATATTATGTTCATGATTGC
>NW_008330120.1:4008056-4014779 GCF_000622305.1 Nannospalax galili | reverse complement strand
ATTGAAGTAACCGGATTGATTTTGTCTTCAGGATTTCCCACAGAGGCCCAATTCAGATGAGGGTAAGATGTTTTCAGGCTTTCTCCTCAGGTCTGGATCCCTCTAGGAATGATTTTGGCCTGGAGAATTTGGGAGTTGGACTGGCCTGGGAGCTGGGCCCTAGAAAGATGCTGGCCTAGGCAGCTGGTGGCCATGCCACCCAGATGCAAAGGCATTCTCCTAAGGTCTGGATCCCTCCAGGAAAGATTTGGCCTCAGGAATTTGGGAGTTGGACTGGCCTGGGAGCTGGGCCCTAGAAAGATGCTGGCCTAGGCAGCTGGTGGCCATGCCACCCAGAGATGCAAAGGCAGATGGGGCGGGAAGAGGCCCCAAGGACTCCTGGGGACTGCACTGAGGAGCTGGGTTGGTCTGGATGCAAAGGATCAGGAAGAAGAAAGGTTGGCCTCTGTGTCCCGGAAAGAGGCTGGAGGGTGGTACAGGCCCAGGGAAGTAGAGGGAGGTGAGGGTGGGGCTAGACCCAGAAGCAGTGCTCCCAGGGACCAGAAAAGGCACTGAGTTGGTCTGGATGAAGAGGATCAGTAAGCAGTAGTGGTTCCCCAGGTGTCTGGGGCCTCAAGACAAGGAATGGGACAGGACCCAGGCTAGGGGGAGAGACGGGGGCAGGGGTGTGTGAATGAGGCTGGGGGAGTCAAGGCGCGGAGGGTGTGATGGACTTACCCCGGAGAGAGGCCTGCAGGTCAGAGAGAGCCCTAGAATTATTTTTTAAAAAGTTTTCATTACATCTTATTTATTTTGGGTGTGTGTATGTGCACATATGTACATATGCCACATCATGCTTATGGAGGTTAGAGGGCAACCTGTGGGACTAAGTTCTCCTTTCACCATGTAGGTCCTAGGTCATTAGGCTTGGCAGCAAGTGCCTTTACCCACTGAGCCACCTTGTCAGCCCCTAAAGTGGAATTCTGAAAACCTAAACATCGGTGTCTTGGAATAGGACTGTTTTCTGGTTGAAACAAGCCATCAGGTTGTGGCCCCTCAGACTTTATGGTTATGCAAATGTGGGAGGTTAGTGCTGTGGAGCAGCCCCAGTGAGGGTCTGTCGAGAGAAGCAGCCCTTTCTTGATGGACCTAAGCTTTCTCTTAGTGCACTACTTTTTTGATAGGAGAACTTTTCCTTAAAGTGCAAAATATTTGTAAAATGGAAAGTACATACTTAATGCACAATCTCTGACTTAGGTTGATTTAACTTGTGGTTTTTGTTTTTTCTTTTTGGGGGTGCAAAAGTGATGGGCTTTCAGTAGAAATCACTCCTTGATTCCATGCCAGCAATGGCCTGTGGCTGAGTTGCAGTGCTCTGTGGGTTCGGGATGTTGGGTTTGCTTTCACATCAGTCTCATCGGCATTATTGATGGTTTTTCACAGAACGTGACGGAACTGAAGCTCTCTGATAACCCCGCCTGGGAAGGGGGCAGAGGAAACACTAAGGGTGACAGGCATGATGACCTCCAGCGAGCACGTTTCATCTGCCCTGTTGTGGGACTGGAGATGAACGGGCGACACCGGTGAGTGGTAACATGGGATGGGCAAGCTGGCCTGCTCTCTTTAGGGTTTTCCTGGGTCCTGGGGCTCACACAGCGCCGTGGAGAAAACCGCCCAGTCGCAATGGGCCCCTTCGCCAGTGGCCATGGCACTGCCAGCTCTGCTCCGCCTGTGGCTCTGATCTCTGCTCTGCACGTTAGGACAGAAATGTGGGGCTTGAAAAAGTTCTCAGGTGACACTTAAGAGCCCTGAGCTTGGTTCTTTGACTGTCTTTTCTTAGGGAACAGAAAGCAAGGACAGCTCGTTCCATGAAACAACTCCCATTCCTTAGGATCACCCAAGTTTATGCAGCAGCAAACCTTGTTAGAGTGTGGCGATGGTGAGCCAGAGCCCCAGCTGATAACCATAACCTGCTTTGCACACACAGCCTCTAAGAAGAGGAAATCTTGGGGTTGAGATTTACATTGTAAACAAGTGACCTGGGCTCGTGTGTGCCTTGTAAGATGTCTCACTTTGCAAAGGTGTGTGGGCCTTTCCCCATTGTTTAGAATCTTTAATAAGAGATAGTCCAGACTACCCTCCACCTGTAACCTGAGACACATTGGAAGGCAATATTTTTACTGTTTGCATGTGACAGCGGAGAAGGCATCTTGCATCAAAGCACCCGTGTGGGCTCTCTGGTGTTCTTACACTATTGTGGATGCTCAGGCAGCTGCCATGCGGGGAGCTTGTCATGTGCAGCAGTGTACAGAGTGTGATTTCGCACTCTGACTGTGACAGCCTGGAGCCTCATGATTAGACAGAAGGAGAACATAAGACCCAGGGACTTCTTTTAAGAAATTGGTTTATTGGGGCTGGAGACATGGCTCAGCAGTTAAGAGCACTGGCCGCTCTTGCAGAAGACCCACGTTCGATTCCTAGCACCCACATGGTGGCTAACAACTGTTGGTAACTCCAGTTCCAGGGAATCTGATGCTTTCTTCTGACCTCCATGGGCATTGCAAGACACAGGTATACTTAGAACTATGCAGGCAATATATCTATACACATAAAATAAAGCAATAAGTAAATAAAATTTTAAAAAGAAGAAATCGATTTATTTTATTATTGTGTGTATGTATATGTGTTATGTGGGAGGGAATGTGCCTGCCACACGTGTATATAGAGGTCAAAAGACAACTTTGTGAGTTAGAATCTCCTACTTTTACATAGATTCTGAGGATCAAACCCAAGTTGTCAGAGTTGTGTGGCCTTAGCCCACTGAGCTGTCTCAGTAGTCTGACTTGTGCCTTTAAGGATTATCTTCTTCTGCCAGGCGTGGTGGTGAACACCTTTAATCTGATCACTTGGGAGGCAGAGGCAGGCGGATCTCTGTGAGTTCAAGACTAGCCTGGTCTACATAGTTCCAGGCCAGCTGGGGCTACAGGGAGACCCTGTCTCAAAAAGACCAAAAAAAAAAAAAAAAAAAAAAAAAAAAAAAGAGAGAGAGAGAGAGAGAGAGATTATCTTCTTGTGTAAAGTGTCTGAAATTAAACCATTTAGGAATCTCTCAGTCCTCAGTCGTTGGATCAAGGAAAAAATATTCTCTGGAAGCATGCAGGCTTACTTACCTAACCTTGTCCCAGTTTATCCTCATATATATGAAGAAAAGTGAAAGTCACATGATATAGGGGGCTGGAGAGATAGCTCAGTGGTTAAGAACACTGGCTGCTCTTACAGAGGACCTGGGTTTGATTCCAGCACCCACATGGCAGCCAACAACCCTCTGTAACTCCAGTTCCAGGGGATCCAGCACCCTCTTCTGACCTCTGGGGACATTGCACGACATGGGTGCACTTACATACATACAGGCAGTGTACTCATACACATGAAACAAAAATAGTAAAATATTTTTAAAAATAAAGTCATATGACATAATTTTGTTTTTATTTATGTGAATGTGTGTCTCTGTATGTTTGTGCATATGTGAGTGCAATTGCCCAAGGAGGCCAGAAGAAGGTGTCAGATCCCCTGGAGCTGGAGTTACTGGCAGTTGTAAACCACCATGTGGATGCTGGGAACTGAACCTAGGTCCTCTGCAAGAACAAGTGCTCTTAATCACTGAGTCACCTCTAGCTTGTTTTTACTTTTTATTTTGAGATGGGATCTCACTAAGTTGCCCAGGGTAGCAATGGACTCCCTTGTAACCCCAGCAGTCCTTGAACCTTTGGTCCTCCTGCCTCAGACTGGGATTACGGCCCTCCTGCTAGGCCTGGTTTCCACCTTCTCTTACATTGTCACTACATTGTTAGAGTCCTCCCAGTATTCCAAGAATGCTCCTGTGCCTAGCACACACTTGAAGTGTCGCCTCCTTGAGCTCCCATTCTTGCACTTGCTAGACAAGAGCCCCTCTGCCTGGCTGTGCCCCGCCCCTGGCATCCTAATAAGGTGAAACGCACCCTGTACCTCTGTGTAAGCTGATGTGAGCATTGGTTTCGGTGCTTGCTCAAGCCTTTCTCCACCTTGGTCTCCCCAGGTTTTGCTTCCTTCGGTGCTGCGGTTGTGTGTTTTCCGAACGTGCCTTGAAAGAGATAAAAGCTGACGTTTGCCACACGGTGAGTTCCCGCCACACCACATTTGTCCCTTCTTGGTGGCTGAGGGAATCAGCAGTGTCCGTTTGTCATCACATCCCTAAGTTCCTCTGGAACACGGATCTAGTAAGTTGCCTTCTCCCCCCCGGCTCTTCGCTGCTTCAGTACAGACTCAACAGACTTGGCTGTTCCTGGGCCTGCCTCCCCCATTCCCATCCCTGGCTGTGCCTCTCTTCTGGACACTGGGTTACTGTCTGACTTGTCAGCCCGGTGGGCCCTGCTCCTGAGCCTTGCTCTGCATACCCTGTCGTTAACCCTCCTTCCCACTCCCTGAGTACCTTGCTAGCTCCCTGGTCTGATCATAGCAGAGCTGTGTATTTCTGTGTCAGTTTCCCCACCGCACTAGGAGCTTTGGAGGGTCTTGATCGCCACTGCATGACCCCACATGTGCTCATGTGAGGGATGTACATCTTGTGACAGCAAGCCATCTTAGCCCACTCCCGGAGACACCTGATGACGGCGTTCGTAGCCGGTGCTGCCCAGGACCTTGGCCTCTTTGTTGCTCTTTTGGCCCTTGTAAAGCCTGGCGTTTAGTGTAGTGTCATGGTTACCAGCCACTCCTGACTGTTTACTTGGCTTGGGTGTGCTTAGGCCCTGTCATGGATTACTCCCTCTGACAACCAAGTTCGCAGCTTTTGGTGAAGCCCTTCCCCAAGCCCTGGCTGGTAGGATGTCCTGGAGGAAGAGGTCTCGGATGTTCTGGTTTGCAGATTCCCACTCCAGCTGGAGCAACACTGGCAGAAGTGAGTCTGTCCTGGGATGTGCTTAGAAGGAAGAACACAAGGAAGCATAACTGAGGGAGCATCCGCCACAGCGTGCTCCATGACAGCATCTCGAAAGTATGAGCTCAGAGCTGAAGGCTCCAAGGTGCCAGCAAAGCTTGGGCAGTAACAGTGGTGCGGCAGCTAAGTGACATGACGACAGGACAGTGTGGCTAGGCGGAGGGCAGGAGAGGAAACATAGTGGGGCGTCAGAGTGGACAGCCATCTTAGACTAAAACAGTCACGTTAGCCTTTTCTTTTAAAGAAAGGAATGGCTTTGGGAATTGGCTGCCTAATTTAGCAGGCGGTATTTATGAGTCCCCTGTTGAATGTGATGGCACAGGTGTTGTGAAGGGAAATAATACATTTTTTTAAATTTTTACAATATTGAGAATTTCATACATATATTTTAGGTGTTTTGATCAAACCCATGCCCACTCCCTCCCCTCCAGCAGTCCCCCCTCTGAAGAGGTAACCCTAAAATCTTTTAAGGATTAGATACAAGCTCCCAAATGCTTTTACATTTTTGGCTTTTGGAACAGAGTATGTTGCTTAGAGGCCCAAGGACATTTTGACTTTTAACCAAGAAACTGGCTACTTTTCTTTGGCGTCTTTTTACCCTAACTGCCTAGCCAATTCCTACCTCCTATTCTTACCATGCCATCCTCTGAAGGGGTTACCCAAATTGCCAATAGGGAATAGGGATGCAGACTGCTCTGGCTTCTTCCATGCTGAACAGGGACGCAGGGTGAGACAATTAGAGTACCCCTTCAGTGGGTCTATCTAAAAGACTCCCCCCCCCCAAAAAAAAAGATTCCCAAATTTTATAACTTTTGTCTCTAAGGGGAGAAGAAAGTCCTTGAATCATGAAGCAAGAGTAATTAGCATTACAAGTTCTAGACAGGGATCTAGAAAAAAGAACAGGGCAATTTTCAAATGTTCATATGAGAGTCCAGTGGAGTTTCTTGACAAGTGCTTCCAAAAGCATCCCTCTGTTGGGTTATTCCTCATTTTTCTTTTGTCTTCCAAGGCTGGACTAGTTGGCTGGAAGAGTGGCTGGATACTCCGGTAAGGGTCGAATGACCCTACTTGGCATTCCTTTAATGAATGAGCACAACCATCAACAAGCCCAATTGTGACTGTGTTTAGCAATGGTAGTTATTTCATGCAGAAGGGACTTCTATATAGCATCATCTTATTAAAAGGACTGGAATTTAAAAGGATTTGGTGCTGGGAGCCACGTATGAGGGAGAATATACGTCGATTATTTTTTTTTCTGAGTCTGTGTTACTTCACTTAGTATAACAGTTTCTAGATCCATCCATTTACCTGCAAATTTCATTATTTCTTCTTTCTTCACTGCTGAATAGAACTCCATTGTGTAAATATACCACATTTTTGTTAACTGCTTGTCAGTTGAGGGACACTTAGGTTGCTTCCATCTCTTAGCTATTGTGAAAAGAGCAGCAACAAACATGGTTGTACAAGTGTCTCTACAATAGGATGAGTTCTTTGGGTATATGCCAAGGAGTGGTATAACTGGGTCATATGGTAGGTTCATTTTTAGTTTTTTAAGAATTCTCCACTGTTTTCCATAGGAGTTGTACAAATTTGCAATCCCACCATCAGTGAATGAACGTTCTCCTTTCTCCCCATCCTCACCAGCATTTGATATCATTTGTTCTCTTGATCCTAGCCAGTCTGATTGGGGTAAGGTGATACCTTAGGGTGGTTTTAATTTGCATTTCCTTAATTACTAATGATGTTGAACACTTTTTGAGATGTTTCTTAGC
>NW_008330120.1:4006774-4007908 GCF_000622305.1 Nannospalax galili | reverse complement strand
TTTAATGAGGTCCCACTTATTGATTGCTGACCTTAATTCCTGAGCAACTTCTGTCTGATTTAGAAATCCTTTCCTACACTTGTGTCCTATAAGTTACTGCCAATATTTTCGTCTAATAGTTTCAGGGTTTCCAGTTTCACATTGAGGTCTTTGATGCATTTGGAGTTGACTTTTGTGCAAGGTGAAAGATAAGGGTCTAGATTCATTCTCCTACAGGTGGAGTTCCAGTTTACCAGCACCATGTGTTGACCATGCTGTCTTTCCTCCACTGTGTGTTCTTGGCCCCTTTGTCAAATATCAGGTGGCTGAAATTGTGTGTACTCAGGTTTGGAACTTCAGTGATAGTCCATTGATCTATGTGTCTGTTTTTGCATCAGTACCATGCTGTTTTTATGACTATGGCTCTATAGTATACTTTGAGATCTGGAATAGTAATCCCTGCAGCATTGCTCATTGTGCTCAGGGTAGCTTTGGCTATCCGAGGTATTCTGTGCCTCCATATGAATTTAAGGATGCATTTTTCTAATTCTGTGAAGTATGTCACTGGAATTTTGATTGGGATTACATTGAATCTGTATATTGTTTTTGGTAGGATGCTCATTTTCACAATATTAATTCTTCCAGTCCATGAACATGGGAGGTCCTTCCATCTCCTGGTGTCTTCCTCAATCTCTTTAACGAATTAAAATTTTCATTGTAGAGATTTTTGGTGTCTTTTGTCAGATTAATCCAAGATATTTTAATTTTTTTGCAGCAATTGTGAATGGGAGCATTTCCCTGTATTCTTTCTCCAATTGCTTGTTATTGGTATATAGAAAGGCTACTGAATTTTGTAGATTGATTTTGTAACCTGCCACTATAGTGAAAGTGTTGATCAGTTCTAGGACTTTTCTGGTGGAACTTTGGGTTCTCTTAGGTATAGTATCATATCATCTGCAAAAAGTGATAGTTTGACCTCTTCTTTTCCATTGGTACTCTTCAATTTCCTTCTCCTGTCTTATTGCTCTAGCAAGAGTTTCAAGCACTATGTTGAAAAGGAGTGGAGATAGTGGACATCCTTGTCTGGCTCCTGACTTTAATGGGAATGCTTTCAGTTTTTCTCCATTTAGAATGATAATGGCTGTGGATTTTTTA
>NW_008330120.1:4004749-4005560 GCF_000622305.1 Nannospalax galili | reverse complement strand
GTTCAATTCCCTCTAGGACTTTGAACATAAATGCATGCTGAATTTTGTCAAAAGCCTTTTCTGCATCTATCGAGATGACAATGTGGTTTTTGTCTTTGAGTCCATTTATATGATTAATGATGTCTATTGACTTGCATATATTGAACCATCCCTGCATCTCTGGGATAAAGCCTACTTGATCATGGTGAATGATCTTTTTGATGTGTGTATGTGGTTTGCAAGCATTGAGAATTTTTGCATCTATGTTCATTAAGGATATGGGTCTATAGTTTTCTTTTTTGGTTGTGTCTTTACTCGGTTTGGTATTAGAGTGATGCTGGCTTCATAGAAGGAATTTGGGAGTTCTCCCTCTGTTTCTATCATTTTGAATAATTTAAGTAGTATTGGTTGGAGGTATTCCTTAAATGTCTGGTAGAATTCTACTGTAAATCCATCTGGGCCTGGGCTTTTTTTAGTTGGGAGGCTTTGTATCGCTGTTTCAATTTCCTCGTGTGTTATGGGCCTGTTTAAACTGTTGATCTCTTCTTGGTTTAACTTTGGTGGTTCCCATGATTTCAGATACCCATCCATTTTTTTTAGACTTTCAGATTTAGTAGCATATATGTTTTTAAAATATTCCCTTACAATGGTTTGGATCTTTTGGGTGTCTGTTGTGATGTTTCCCCTTCCATCTCTGATTTTGTTGATTTGAATTTGCTCTTTCTTTCTTTTGGTTAAATGGGCTAGCAGTCTGTCAGTCTTGTTTATCTTTTCAAAGAACCAGCTCTTGGATTCATTGATTCTTTGTATTGTTCCTTTATTTCAATTTCAT
>NW_008330120.1:3965347-4003828 GCF_000622305.1 Nannospalax galili | reverse complement strand
AAAGATGTGTATTGGTTGCCATCATTTTGATTGCTGTTTGTGTTCTCTGTAATTTTGTATTTCCTAGATTATACCTTTATTTTCTTTCGTTCCCCTTGTGGTATAGTTGTTTCTCTCTCTGCTCTCTGTATTGCTTCAAGTATTCTTTGAAGGGCTGGTTTTGTGGACATGTATTCTTTCAGGCTATTCATGTCATGGAAGATTTTTCTTTCCCTCTCAACTATAATAGACATTTTTGCTGGGTATAGTATTCTGAGCTGACATCTATTGTCATGTGGAAGTGGAAATATGTTGGTCCAGGCTCTTCTGGCTTTCATAGTTTGCACTGATAAGTCAGCTGTAATTCTGATGGGCTTTCCTTTGTATGGGACTTGTTGTTTTTCTTTTGCTACTTTCAGTATTCTCTCTTCGTTCTGTACATTTAGTGTTTTTACTATGATAGGTTGTGGGGAGTTCCTATTTGGTGTTCTATGTGCTTCCTGTATTTGTATGGGGATGTCTTTCTTTAATTTCAGGAAATTTTCTTCTACAATCCTGTTTAAGATCTGGTCAACACCACTAACCTGAAATTCTTCTCCTTCCTCTATTCCTGTGATCCATTGATTTGGTCTTTTCATGGTGTCCCACATCTCTCGTGTATTCCATTCCTGTGTTTTTTTTAATTTTCCGTACTCTTTGCCTGAGTGGTCCAGTTCTTCAGCTTTATCCTCCAGTGTTGATATTCTGTTTTCCATTTCATTCATTCTAGAGGTGAGGCTTTCCCCTGTTGTTTCAAGTTGGCTTATTGAGTTTTGCACTTCCTTCTTCACTTCTGCCTGAGTTTTCTTCAATGTTTCTATCTCTCTTTTCTATTCATTCAGAAGTTTATCCCTACCTTCTTTTAGCTTTTTGATTTGTTTATGCATATGTTCTTTAAATTCGTTGCATTCCTTGATCATGTTTATGATTGTTCTTTTAAATTCAGTGTCCTGGGTTATCTCTAGGGTGTTCTCCTTGTAGAACTCTTCTGCGGGATTGGTGGGGTTTGGTGGAGACATAGTATCTTGGCTTTCCATTTTATTATTCTTTCGTTGTGGTTTTGGCATATGAATTTCTTTTGTTTATGATTCTGATATGAGAATTAAGTTGAAGTATGCTTCTGTTTTTATTATCTGGGTGCCTAGATCCTTTCTTTATTGGTTATGTAAAGCTAGTTGGTACAGGGTTCAGGTTCTCTCAGGTTTATTTTGGAGGGAACTGATGGCTTAAGATCAGCTATTCAGGGGTACCCACAGAAGTCCAACTCATGTTCCAGTCAGGTACACACAGCTTCCTTCACCATGTGGAGGCAGGATCCAGACTTTCAGGCAGTCCTGTGCATTGCCAACTCTATGCTAGAGGGAGGCCAGAGGGGGGACGAGAACTCGGCACTCTGGTGGTCTGCTGTGAGCCCAGCCTTAGCCTACCAAAGCCATATCTGCCCTGGGGCCTTGGGAGTGGCCTCACAAAATCCCAGGTAGGCTACAGAGTCAGACCCTGTTTCAAAAAAAAAAAATCTGAATTTATCCAGTGTGGTGGCATACGCCTTTAATTCTAGGCGCAGATGAATCATTGTGAGTTCAAGGCCAGAGTAGTCTACACAATGAGTTCTAGGCATCTGGGGCTACAGGGAGACCACATCTCAAACAAAAAGGAAAGGAGAGCTGGAGAGGTGGTTCAGCAGTTAAGAGCACGGGCTGTTCTTGAAGAGGACCCAGGTTTGATTCCCAGCACCCATGTGGCAGCTAACAACTGTCTGTAGCTCCAGTTCTAGGGATCTGACGCCCTCTTCTGACCTCTGCAGGCATTGCATGACATGGGTGCATCAACCTACGTGCAGGCAATACACACATAGAAAATAAAAACAAAGGGAAAGGGAAAGGAAAGAGAAAGAAACTCTGAATTTGAAGCTGAGCCGCAGACATGCATTCTGACAGGTACTGTGCACAGCAGTGAAGTCTGAGAAACGCTGATGAGATACAGGGTGACGTAGGAGCCTTTGCCTTTTTAGCTTTCTGGCTTTATAGGTATGTGAATGGGGTGTGGGTGCTTTAAAGTCTCAAGTAAAAACAAAAATGGATATGGGTTTATTTGTTTGAGGTTTTGTTGGGGGTAGAGGGTTGGTTTTTGATCTTTTTTTTTTTCTTTTTCTTTTTTTTTTTTTCTTCGTCTTTTTTTTTTGAGACAGGGTCTTATACCACCAGCACACCATTGTGCCCAGTTTGGGGTTTTTTTGTGTGTTTTTTTTGGGGGGGGGTCGTCTTTTTTTTGTGAGACAGGGTCTCCCTGTAGCCCCAGCTGTCCTGGAACTCACTATGTGGACCAGGCTGGCCTTGAACTCACAGAGATCCGCCTGCCTCTGCCTCCCGAGTGCTGGGATTAAAGGCATACGCCACCACACCCGGCGGTTTTTGGTCTTTTTTAACAGGGTCTCCCTGTAGCCCTAGCTGGCCTGGAACTCCCAGAGATCCACCTGCCTCTGCCTCCTAGTGCTGGGATTAAAGGGGTGCACCACCACACCTGATTTTTTTGTTTTATGTTCTTTTGATAGGGTAAAGAGGAAAAGACAAAGTCAGGGAAGGGAAAACTTTGAGGCAAGGTATCACTAATTTTACCCAGGCCGGCCTTGAACTTGCAGTTCTCCTATCTCAGCCTCCCAAGTTTCTGGGATTACAGGCTTACACCACTAGGCCCAGTGGGATTCTGATTTTTAGTGGCCCTTTCGGGTTCTCCAGACTCTCTGCCCTTTGTGAGTGTGAAGCCTTGGAGAACTACTGTGTCCCATGCCTGCAGCCTTAACTTTGCTGTATAAGAGACCTGTTGCTTGTTTACCTATTTTACTCACTTATTTGTGTGTGTGTGAGTGAAGGCACACACTTGTGGAGATCAGAGGACAACTTTTGGGAGTGAGTTCTCTCCCTCTACCATTTGAGTCCCAGGATCAAACTCAGGTGACTAGTGTTGGGTTTTGGGTGCAGAATACAGGAATAGGAGAGAGACCATACCAGACCTCAGACGGGACCTCGTTTATTCAGAGGGGGCAACGAGGGACCGCAGCCTTCCTGCATGATGGAAGCAACTGTGCTGTGACTTGGGAGATCACATAGGGGCCAGGGCATGAGGAAGCAGATGCTGCTGCAGGGGTCTACCTGTCTCTTCTTCTGGGGCCTCTTGCTCAAGCAGAACAGGCTATCTCGAGCAACAGCCTGTCTCCAACAGTTCCCCCTGAGTTCCGGGACTGGCTAATCCTGGTATGATTTATCGATAAGGTTAGTAGCACTCTCAGAGTCAGGTAAGATCAGCAGCGGTCTCAGAGGACTTTGGTTCTCTGTCAGTCAGGTGGCACCTTTTCCCACTGAGCTGTCTCTCTGGGAAAAAAATTTAATAGAAAAATTTCACAGAAAATTTTACACATTAGCAAGGGGATTCTGTTTCCAGAAAGCTGGAAAAGTCACCTTGGTACCTGTCCCCGTGCACCGCCTTAGCAGTGTGTCTAAGGCAGCCTTACACATGGTTTAACTTTGTTCCTTTAGACATGAACATACCAAGAGTCTGATTCAGAACAGTGAGCAGTGTCTGGGCCACTGGCCTGGCCTTCTACCAGATGTGACCACCTGACCACCACCTCCTAATCTCATGCAGTCTTACCCCACTGAGCCTTTCAGTTGCCCTTTGTTTAACTTTTCTGAGACAGGGTCTCTTGTAGCCAGACTGGCTTGAACTGCCATCTGGCCAAGGGAGACCTTGAGCACCTGGTCCTGCTTGCCTCCCGAGTGCTGGGATCACAGGTGGGCACCACCATGCCCAGACTATCTAGGTTTCTTATTTTCTTTCATCATTTCTGAAGTAATGTGTTCAGGAAGCTTCTGTTATGGTGCTAGAGGCTGCTGGGAGCAGATCTGTAACCCTGTTGGAGGAGGAGGAGGGGACCCTAACATTTTCCATGTGTGTTAAGGGGAAATGTTTGCTTAAACAAAAAATCTAACCTTACATGGTTTGCTTAAGGTTGATTTATAGTATCTGCCTTTAAAATCTCTTTTCATTCGGTCTAGCTTTTCCAGGATTATTTCGTGATCTCAGTAAATCTGAGCTCATTTCTTCATATTTGAAACCTCAGTTTGTTTCCTTTCCTTCCTGGAGCTCTTGTGTTTTAAAAAACTTTTTATTTTTATTTCTGTGTCTGTGTCTGTGTGTGCATGTACATGTGTGCCACAGCCCACATGTGGAGGTCAGAGGACAACTTGCAGAGTTGAATCTCTCCTTCCACCATGTGGGTCCCAGGGATTGAAGTCGGGACGTCAGGCTCGGTGGCAAGTACTTCATCCCATGGACTGCCTTTCTGGCCCCTTTATGTTACGCTGTGTAGTGGTTGTACACTGCAGTCTCTGTGACACTGAATGCTTCTAGAACAAGAGTGTATAAGGCTTTCAACAACAACAAAAATGTGAGGGGCTGAAAAGGGAGGGACCTGGGTCTGTGGTTCAAGGGGTCAAGGCCGTTTGTGCCTTTGACCTGTGCCGCCCAGCTTGGCAGTCATTTGCCACACAAAGTAGCTAAACTTTAAGAAGTAAATAAAAGTCTACATTGCCCTCCTCAGTCTCTGTCCACATTCCCGAGTACAGGGGCCCCTGTGACTGTGGTGGCACCGGCCAGCTCAGGCCTGGACCGTGCTGCAGGCCAGGATGATCTAGTAGACGAACTAAGAACACAAACTTCAGGCAGCCTGAAGAAGTTGTCTTCTCTGCTGTGGGGTAATTCATTTTACCCAGAGAAACAGACCTCTAGGTATTTTTCTGGAATTTTCCAGAGCAAGGTTGTACATCATTCCGTCACAAGTAGAGCTCCAGGTAAGCATGCTCAGTGGGGCTTTGTTCTTTGTCAGTGTCTCATACAAGACAAGGTGCCCATCACCTGATCTCACAGCAGCTGTTCACTGATGCAGGAGCCTTGGAAGCGTCTCTTCCCTCACCCCAGGGTGAGGTGTTCACTGATGCAGGATCCCTCACCCCAGGGTCCCTGCAGTCACTGCTGCCTTGTGCTTTCTTCCTTGAGGCTGTGGTCAGTTGTGCAGTTTTGCTGGTGGTGTTTTCTGGGTTGTGGTCAGTTGTGCAGTTTTGTTGGTGGTGTTTTTCTGGGTTGTGGTCAGTTGTGCAGTTTTGCTGGTGGTGTTTTTCTGGGTTGTGGTCAGTTGTGCAGTTTTGTTGGTGGTGTTTTTCTGGGTTCATTTTAGGACTGATTTGTATCCAAAATTGAAACAGTGGTGCCAACAAGAAAGCAGGTGTCTCCTAATGGTGGGGCTTGAAATGGCTTTCCCGTGGGAACTGCCAGTGTGGCTCTGCGGGGACCTCTGCCTGCCGAAGTGCAGTAAGTCTGTGCCGCCTCTCTAGGCAGACCATCACCAGTGGGTCTGCGGATGGTTCAAACTTGGCAAACAGAGCTGGTGATTGACTGAGCCATGGCAGGTCCCTCAGGCCGTAAACACAAGTGTCTTGGGCATAGTGGCCTGCGGAAAGAAGCACAGACATTTATCCAGTCCCCACCAACCCAGTCCTGGCACAGACAAGCGGTGCACACTCCTGATGCAATCTGGGAGGTCACTTCACAGTAAACAGCACACATAACTACATTGACAGTCCTTGAATGAATTCTGGATTTATAATGAAGAGGCCTTTGCAGTCCTTTCGAGTGTTCCTGAGATGTTGAGAGAGGAGCAAGCAGGGCAGCATGAGGCACTAAACATGCTGCTACGCCAGGCAAGGTGGCTCACCACTGCAGTCCTAGCACTTGAGCTGAAGCATGAGCATTGCCACCAGTTTGAGGACAACCTAGGCTACATAGTGAGTGCCAGGCTAGCTCGGGCTACAGAGTGAGACCCTGCCTCAAAAACAAACAAAAAACACAAACAAAAGTGCTTCTGTGTTACAGCTGGATTCTGAGTCCTGTTTTAATGACTTACACCTATGTCAGACCTTCACTCTGAAGAACCAACAAAGATAGGAGCCACACCTTGCCCACAACCAGAGCAAAGCACAGAGGGTCATGGGATTGGTGTCCACAAAAACCTTGCTGAGTGTGGTAGCTTGTGCTTGTATCATGGCACTTGGGAGGCAGTAAGCTCCAGGCCAGCCTGGTATACATAATGAGCTCCAAGCCAGCCAGGGCTGCATAGTGAGACTTTGTCCAAAAATAAAAACAAAAATGCATAAAGAGCTGGAGAGATGGCTCAGTGGTTAAGAGCCCTAGCTACACTTAACAGAGGACCTGGGTTTGGGGCTCTGACACCCTTTTCTGGCCTCCGTGGCATTGCATACATGGATGCACTTACATGCAGGCAAAACACTTAGACGCATAAAATAAACATAAGTTTTAAAAAATTAAATACATTTTAAAAAATCAAAACTTTAAGGAAAAAAAAAGCCCATCACCCTAAACTGGTAGCCCAGCCTCCGACCTACAGTGGTTGGCAGCGGTATTTTCTCCTCTGTGAGCTGCTTTGGCATCAGAGCTGACACTCTATGTCTGCATCCTGTTTATTTTAGGTTAGTCTTTTAAATGGTTGGGAAATAGGGGGGTGGGGCTTTTTTGCATGTCAGTCTGCTGTCCTAGTGGAGGCTGTGAGCAAGCACACTATTAGTGAGTGTCCCTGGGCAGTAGTTCTTGCTGGTGGTTCAGAAAGTGCTTGTAGTCAAACATCAGGGCCCCAGAGGGTGCTGGCTGCAGGCGCTTAGTCTCCCACACAGCCTGTCAGTCTCCACTGTACCCCAACATGAAGCCTCCATCTTTATTTTGCATGAACTTTGCAGAGCATTGGTCATGTGTTGGATTCATTAGCATTGTGTGTGAACCACTGGTTCTCCCTAAACCTGTCTGCACCCGTCAAGCAGGTATCTCCAAAGTGGAGCTTGGGGTGGATGGGGGATCTGGGTCTGTTCCCCTCCTCCCCTAAAGGTAGGCACAGAGAGCATCATCACTTCCCGCTCCATATGCATGACCCCCAAATGGTGTGCTGAGAACACTTCCAGCCAGCCAGGTCCCTTCAGATGTTTCATAAGTTCGGGGCCCACTCCTCAACGCCCCCCGCCGCCATCCTCCATGACTGGAACCTCCGGGGCACCAGACAAGAAGACAGAGGGAGACCTCATCCCTCAGAAAGAAATGCACCAGAGCAAGTAAAGAGGGGCCTTGTGCCTGTGTGAGGGCCTTAGAGCCGGACCTCAGCGGGGAGCCGGACCTCAGCGGGGAGCTGGCCCAGAGCCCTCAGAGTGTTTACTTGAGACCTCTCCTTCAGTGAGGAGAGGCAGTCTGTGCTTTGGTTGTGTTCACCGAGTATGGTCTGCTTTTGCAGATCAGTTCTCACAGGACACATTTCCATAAATTGAATGAATTAAACTATAAATTAAACTTGCATTCCCAGATTCTGATGAAAATGATTCTAAACACAATTTTCAGGAGGTTGGAAATACACGTCTGCCCCCAAACCTGCACTGGTCCTGGTTCCATACTGCTTTGTTTTTGTTTTTGTTTTCATAACAGGGTCTCCCTGTAGCCCCAGCTGGCTTTGAACCCACCATGTAGACCAGGCTGGCCTCAATCTCACAGAGATGATCTTGCTTCTGTCTCCTGAGTGCTGGGACTGCAGGTCTGCCTGGTTCTGTATGTCCTTTATAGAGCACTGAGGGCGAAGGGGAAGCACCTTGCAGCAGCAAGTCTTTAAGGACCTGCTGTGCTTTGTGGGTCTCCCAGGCTGTGTCCTCATGCTCAGTGCTGCCCCTCACGGTCACAGTCCATATGAAAAGGAGAGGGTGGCAGTGGGCGTGGCTGTGCTCCAGGAAAGCCTGACTTGGAGGAAGAAGTGCCTGTACCTGCCCACCCGGCTTCTGTTGTAACAGGGGTCTCACCTGTCTTGGAGTTTGAAATCCAGGTAGAAGAAGCTGAGGAGCTGTGGTTTTATTTGAAAGCTCCCTTCTAAGTTACATCCCTGCTGTGTGTGCCCTGTGAGGGCTCATCAGCTGCGTGTTTATGGTTTGTATGCTTTTCCCTCTGACTCTGACAGTGTAAATTTTTGTAGAAATTGACCCCATGCTCAGTGCGCACCGCTCACTGCAGACTGAACGTGACTGCAGGTCTTCTTCTGCAAGGTAAACATTAGGCTGTTTTGGTTTTGTTTTTACCTTTGCACCCACTGTGAACTTCTCCTTCCTCCATTCTCCATTTAATGGCTTGAACATGTCCCTCCCAGCCAGCATTTGGTGTGGCACCCGGAGCATCTGAGAGGGAGGAAAAACAGCGTGCACTGTGGGGAATGCAGCTTCCAGGTTCTCGGGGGCAGGTTCTGTGCTTGCCACTGATCTTCCTGAGATGGCGCATAGCACTGGCAATGGTGGGCTTTACCATGGCCTCAAATCTCCACCCATCCCTACGTCTCACTTTTTAATTTTATTTATTATTATTGTTGTTATTAGCAAAGTCTGACTGCTGGACTGGAGCTCACTGTGTGGCCCAGAACTCACAGAGATCCGCCTGCCTCTACCTTCCCCGTGCTGCTGTTAAAGGCAGGAACTCTGGGCTTTGTTTCTGTGCAGCAGCCCTGGGAGGTGATTTGAAAATAGGTTTGTAGTGAGCAAAAAAGACCTTAGACGGTTTCTGCTGGGCTACACTGTTCCCTAGATTGATGGAATTAGGTTCCAGCCTGAAGTGGTGCTCCCTGGAAGAGCCGGTCAGCCTCAGACAGACTATGTAAGTCCACCTTAAGGGTGGTATTGGATCCCGCAGAAACAGCAGCTTTGCCACACAACATTGCTGGCTCTCATGGGGCAGGGGCAGGGCCTCGCTGTAGCCCAGGCCTGTCCCACTGCAGTGTCCCACCTCAGTGCCCCAGGGCAGTGACTATAGGAGGGAGCCCTCAGCACAGGGCAGGGCTGTAGTGGCTCTCCAGTACTATTCATCGAGAAGTATTGAGTAAATGAAGAGTTTTTCTGACAGTTATGCCCAGAATTTCCGAAAGTCTGTTTGAGGAGAACCAGAATGTCAGTGCTGCTCTCTAGGGAGGGACTAAAGTGTCCACACACATCTAGGAACATTCCAGACCATTATGCCAAGAGCCATGCTGTGTCTTCTCCTAGAAGGCCTTGTGAAATGCAGGCCACACATATGTACAAGGCTATAGAAAACCGCTGAAGAGAGTCCCACTCCTCCCAGCCTCTGCCTGAGCACAGCCCCCTGTTCTCACCTTTCAGTCGGTTCAGGGTCACCCAGTAGAGCTGCTCTGGGGTGGGGACATCTTTGGACCACCGAAGCATGTCCTTGGCACGAGGATCAGTCAGGATGAACTCTGCAAACTTTCTCGTAAGGACATAGTAAGCACTTCCAAAGTAAATTGTGAGGTTGTGAGGTGGTTTTTGTTTGAACTTTTTATTTGTGGGTATGTAGGTATTTTCTCCAGGGCTGGGCTTAAGGGGACTTGGACCCATCTTGAGTTTAGGGCTTGAGGGTGGGATCACTCCAGGAGTGATGTTTTTGTCTCTCCATTTACTTCTGAGGTAGTGTATGATTTCTTTGTTGGTTTTAATTGGAAAATCCTGTTCACAAAGATTCATGACGTAGTTCCACTGAAACTTGGAATGCACTAGATCTTGCAAGCAGTTAATTTCCGCCTGAAGTTTCTTAAGGCCGTCATAAGCCACCTTCTGTCTCCTTGATGAAATAAAGATGTTCTCAAAGCAGTTCACCAGGTTTTGCATGGTGGTCTTAAGCTTCTTTGCGGCCTTTTCATCAATGTGGATGCAGTAGACGTTCTGAGGTGCATAAATGGCTCTGAGAAGCTGTACAAACATGGCCAGCTCCTTATGAACGCTTACAATGTACGCCAGAGAGAAATTCCCCTCCTCTGCAGACAGGGGTCTGGTTATGAAGTGCAGCCCCTGGGCCGTCCTGGAGCAGTTTCCTGGTGTGTGCAATTGAGCAAGTATTTCAGAACTGGGAGGGGGTTTGCAGAATTGTGCAATTTGGGGGGCTGCCCCTTTCCCTTCAAATAAAGCTGAACACAGCTCATCTGGATAAAAGCCGCATTCTACCACTGCTGGGTAGGTGAGCTCCCCAGACTGTTCGGGAGTTGAGTTCCTTAAATAAAGAAAGATGAAGGCACAGATCACTCCACATACCACCAGTCCAGCCTTTGTGGCCCGGCTCATGCTGTGAGCTCCAAGTGCATTCTTACCACCATAGTTTGAAATCTTTCAGCTTCCTGAAAGAACAATTAATAGTATTTAGAGAATGCTGTGACTTAGCCCGCCCCCTCCCCCAGCTTCTGAAGCATGATAAATACCTATACTTAAGTACATCATTTGGGGTTGAGGTTGTGGGTCAGGTAGACTGTTTGCCTACATGCACAAAGCCCTGGGTTCCATCTCCAGCACTGCATAAACTGGTAATGCACACCTGTCATCCCTGCCCTGGGGAGGTGGAGACACGAAGAGCAGAAGTTGAAGGTCATCCTTGGCTACTTACAAAGGACACCCTGTCTATAGGTACGTAAGTAGATAGAGGAGATCCTGTCTATAGGTACGTAGGTAGATAGAGGAGACCATGTCTGTAGGTACATAGGTAGAGGGGACCCTGTCTATAGGTATGTAAGTAGATAGAGGGAACCCTGTCTATAGGTACATAGGTAGATAGAGGGGATCCTGTCTGTAGGTAAGTAGGTAGATAGAAGGGGCCCTGTCTATAGATACGTAGGTAGATAGAGGGGATCCTGTTGAAGATAGATAGATAGATAGATAGATGATTGATAGATAGATAGATAGATAGATAGATAGATAATATGTAGGTAGGTTATAGGTAGATAGGAAAATATCATTTGAACAGATTTTTATTGAGTTCCTTTTTTTAGGACAAAGATGTCATATGTTGCCCATGCTGACCTTGAACTCGAGGACTTAAGCAATCCTCCTGTCTCAGGCTCCTGAGTGGCTGGACTGCAGGTGCATGCAGTACACCTGGCTATAATTTGACCAGTTTTTATGTACGTGTACTCCTGTGACACTCTTGCCACAATCGGATAACAGGTCTCGCCTCTTATGTTTCCTTACCACTTCAGTCCATCCATCTTTCCCCCAGTCTTGGAACAGTCATTTTGGGCTTTCTGTGCCACTGGGTTCATTTGCACATTCTGGAATTTGAGGTGGACGGACCCATACAGCACACACTCTTCGCCTGACTTTCCCCACTTTCCTGATGACGGTTCTGAGAGCCTCATCACTGCAGTTTACACAGTTTCTTTTTATCAGCGTGATACTCCATCTTGTGGTTGTGCACAGTCTGCTTGTTTAGCTGTTGATGGACATTTAAGCCATTTCCAGCTTCTATTACAAAGGTGCTTTCAACACTGTACAAGTCAGATGTTTTTATTTGGTAGACACCAGATAGTGAATGTCTGCCCACATGTTGGATATATAGTTTCACCCTGGACGGTTTTCCAGATGGACATAGCTGCATATCGGAGAGTTCCCATGGTAACCATCCCACAGTGTGCAGGATTCCCTGAGGTTCCACTCTGCATTTCCCTGAGGACTAACCTGCTGCACACACACATCTTCAAGAGTTATTCCTATGTCTTTATCCCATTACATGCTACATTGAGACCCAATCATTTCAACAAAGGACCTGACAAATTAAGAGGCATTTTGTGGTTACAGAGTTGAAACCTATTGAAATGAGTTGACGAATTGGGATTAAAATCCACATGAAAATAAAGTCACTTGCTGGGCACTCTGTGAGTTCAAGCCTGGTCTACATAGTGAGTTCAAGGTCAGCTGGGGGCTACAGGGAGAACCTGTCTCAAAAAAAAAAAGCCAGAGAGAGAGAGTCCCTTGCTGCCAGTGCAGTTGACTTGAACCGCAGTAGGGGTGTGACCGGCAGGCACAGCGGCAGTACTGGACATTGCTGTAATGCGGTGGCTGCTGCCAACCAGGATTGGCCTTTTGAATTTAGGGAAGAAAACTGGTCAGGTAGAATGTCGAGTTCTGCTGTTTGTTTATGAATCCTGGCTTTTGAGTTCCACAGAAAGTCTTGTCTTATTCCCAAGGCTGTGTGTCTAGTGTCTCCCTCAGATGTGACATTGGGACCAGACAGCACTTTGAGCTATATTTGGGTTGTGGACATTGTTAGCCTGTTGACTTTCATTGTAGTTTCTTGCTACCTAACATGCAGCCACTGCTCCAGGACCTACATTATATTGTTTTACAATCAGTAGATGTCTGTTGCTTGCCCCATACAACGAGCCTTAGGGCATGCTTTTGACCAGACCTTATAAAGCATGCAGTACTTACCTTTACAGACACAGCACTCACATACATACATACATTCATTCCCATCTGGTCACCCAGAATTCAGAAACTGAGCAGGAAAGAGGCTCCTTGTGAAAATAAAATGTAGGCTAAACGTCTCATGAGGTACCAAGGCTTGAGGTACCTTGGAAGTTTGGGGTATCGCTTTTGAGGAGATTAGGGGCTGGCAGAGTGAACCCCTTGTCAACCTCTCCCTACAGCCAAGCCTCAGGGACTAGGTGTTTCAGCAGTTTATGTAATTAAATGAAGGCAGGTCCCAGGGGTAACCCAGTGCCCTTCAGGGCACAGCCTGGCCTAAGTGGTTTTTCCTCTCTTATAAATGGACAAAGGTGGGTTAGGGGTTCACTGGTCACCTTTCCACCTTGTTTGTCTCCATCCAGCTGACACTGAAGTCTGGCTCAGCTCCCCCTGCGACTACCCTGCATGGCAACTCAGCACGTTGCCACTCTTGAGCACAAGCCTGTCCACTGTTGTTACTACGTATTTTGTAACATACTCTGTGATATTCATCCTTAGAAGCATTGTGTTTGTTTAATCAGCAGTATTCAAAGAATGTTTTCCTGAGCTCAGCTCCTTACTGCATGTGTCACATCGAGAGCGAGGTGGCCACCTAGAGGCTGAGGATGCTGCTTTGTCCAAGACCAGATGTGGCTGCAGCACTAGGAAATAGGGGAGCAGTGCTTATTCCACTGCAGATGGGGTGACACCTGCCTCCTAGGACACTGAAAGGCCACAGGAATCGGGTGCTCTTTCACACGCAGGCTTGGTGCTCACCAGCCTGGCAGTTCTTGGTGCCCAGGCCCTGTGTGTCACAGCCCCTCCATTTGCTGAGTGCTGTGACTTGAGTGGTCACAGCAGTTTAAGCTCTGGTCTGTTGCTTTGTCTTCTGCGGCCTCAGCACGATGCTCACAGCTCCCCGGACTTGAGCAGGCTCTGTAAATTACTTGAACATACCGTGTTGGTTGGGCCGATTTTGAATGCAGAGCTGTCCGACTGTGTAGGCATGCCTGGCCCTAGATTCTATATAAGGTGTTTTTAGTCACGTATCTGAAGAGGAAGGCTTCCTGTTAGGGTATCCACTTAGAACAGGCACAGCCAACAGGACAGTTCATTTTCATTATTGGCACAAATAGAACCTGAAGCTTTGGGCATGGCCTCTAGGTGGCTTAGTTAAGTCAGGGCTTGACCTGGTCACTTTTCAAATGTGAAAATCTGGTGAGCTTGTGCTGTGGAGGTGGTCCACTTTTTTCCTTTGGAGTAACCATGGGGACTGCTTTTGAGGCATAAACGATGTCCGCATGTCTGATGTCACTGATCTCTGCCTTGTAGTCGTACAGGCCCAAGGAAACCCCATTTCCCTTCAGAACTCACACCCACCTAGCTGGTCCACTGTCCCACCTCTTAAGGGACACTCACCAGAAGGTGCTGCTCTCTGAACCTCGACTGGGCAGAGCAGGGGCCTCCAGGCAGGGCAGGTGCGGCCAGCCACCTCTCTTCCCTCCGCTGCTCCCTCACCGCTTCTGCTCCTGAGTTACCTGGCAGGCTGAGCCGCCTTAGCATCTCCAGGGACTTTTATTCTTGTCGATTCTGACGTCTTAGTGGAAAAGACAGCACCGCAGCATTTGATACCTGAGAGTTTCCCAGGACTGTACACCTGCCAAAAGAAAATAAATAAACAAAATGAGGTGCCAACAAAAAACAGCAGCCCAGACGAGGGCCCTGCAGCCCTCAGACTCTGAAAACAGCAGTCCAGATGAGAGCCCTGCAGCCCTCAGACTCTGAAAACAGCAGTCCAGATGAGAGCCCTGCAGCCCTCAGACTCTGAAAACAGCAGTCCAGATGAGGGCCCTGCAGCCCTCAGACTCTGAAAACAGCAGTCCAGATGAGAGCCCTGCAGCCCTCAGACTCTGAAAACAGCAGTCCAGATGAGGGCCCTGCAGCCCTCAGACTCTGAAAACAGCAGTCCAGATGAGAGGTGTGCAGCCCTCGTTCTTGAAAACCTGCTGGTTAAGGTAGTGATTTGTGAGGTTCATAATCACATTCTTAAAATGCTCTTAAGAACAGCAGGCAAATTTCCTATCTCTTCTTTCTTTAGGGTTACCCTAGACAGCACTGTACTTTTATTTACTAGTCTGCATGCCCGTGTACTGTGCATGCGTAGAGGTCAGACAACAGCTTTTGGAAGTCAGTTCCCTCCTGTCTTAGTTTGTTCTTCATTGCTGTGACAAAATGCTCTGACCAATACCAACTTGGGGAGGAAAGGGTTTATTTGTCTTACATCTCCCAGGTCGCATGCAGTTCATCAGGGAGCCCAAGGTAGGAACTCAGGGCAGGAACCTGGAGGCAGGAGCTGGAGCACAGGCCATGGAGGAACGCTGCTTACTGGCTTGCTCCCTCGGCTCCTCTCACCCTGCTTTCTTATACAACATAGGCCCACCTGCCCAGGAGTGGCACCACCCACAGTAGGCTAGGCCCTCCCACATCACTCATCAAGAAGATGCCCTTCAGACATGGCCACAGGCCAGTCCAATAGAGGCAATTCCCCAATTGAGGCTCCCTCAACCCAGGTGTGTCAAGTTGACACTAAAGCTATCCAGCACACCTCCTTTTACCATGTGGGTTCCAGGGATCAAGCGCAGGTCATCAGGCTTGGCAGCAAGCACCCTAACCGTCTCACTGCCCCGACAGATGTGTTTTAAATAGTGAAGCCAGGGGAACTAAATGGTTTGATAGAGTGTGTCTTGGGATGGAGCAGCCAGCACTGAGTCTCCTCCACCTTTGGGCCTGGCCCTGTTGATGAAGCCTTGAACAAACGAGAGCCATGTGTCTTATGCTATGTTTCTAGTTTATCTAGAAGAATCAAAGAGCAGCCATACGTGGTGGCCTGTGCCTTAACAGGTAGGGGCAGGAGGATCAAAGGTTTGAAATCAACTTGGACTATATAGGGAGTTCAAGGCCGGCCTGGATTACATAGTGAAACCCTGTCTCAACGTTTAGGAAGATCTGGGCATGCTGGCTCTCGGTTTAATCCCAGCACTTAGAAGCCTGAAGCAGAAGTGCCCTGAGTTCCAGGCCAGCTTGAATTATGTAGTTCCAGGCTAGCCCTGTCTCAGAAAAAGAAAAGGAGAGGAAAAAAAAAGATGAATGGCAGAGTGTGGCGGGGCATAGTGGCGCACACCTTTAATCCCAGCACTTGAGAGGCAGGAGCAGGAGGCTGTCTGTGAGTTTGAGGCCAGCCTGGTCTACATAGTGAGTTCCAGGCCAGCTGGGGCTACAGGGAGACCCTGTCTCAAAAAGACCAAAAAAAGCATAATATGGATCAGTCCCTGTGAGCCATCTCTGTCTGTGCATCAGCCCTGCCCTTCCTTCTGGCTCAAGGTGGCCCTTAGCTGTTCATGGGGAGAGGAGCTGCAGCCTGGCGGTGGGCCCTGCTGAAACTCTGTCTGCTAGTCCTGCCTGCCCCTCAGGAGGATTCCTTCACCACATTCCAAGGTACTGAGTGCTATGGGTGCATGAGTTGAGAGACAGAGTCAGAGACAGACAAAGAGATGGGGGTTGGGGGAGGGGTTCTTGCTCTGTAATTCCGTGCAGCCTAAACTCACTGTGTAGTCCGGGCCAGCCTTAAACTCATGGCAGTTCTGCCTCAGTCTCCTGAGTGCTGGGATTACAGGTTTAAGAGAGCTCTGTTTTGAATACAGAAGCTCCTGACAGGCAGTGTCGAAAACATATTAGTGCTGAATATGTGTGTGCAGAGTCAGGCCACAGCCACATCTGCAGGAGAGAGCTGCTGCCCACACCATAGACGGGAGGGGGAGGGAAAAGGAAGGGAAATGGGGAAGGAAGTCAGAGAAGGGAAGGGCAGGAGGATTGCCACAAGTTCAAGGCCAACCAGAGCCACTTTTGGGACCCTGTCCCAAACAGAGAGGAAAAAAAGGCAAACTGAAAACCCAGGATGGAGCGGAGAGCAGGCCTATGGCCCCGCATGGTACCGAGTCCCTGCCTGGTGGATTCTGGGATCTGCGTGACAGTGATTGAACTCTGAAAAGCTCCTGTTCTCTCTAAGAATTCCTTCCTCACAGAACTCTGGTTCAAAGTCTTCTGACTTTTGTGCTTCATAGTTTTTGTGTCAAGTGTAAAATACATTGGTGACTTTTCCTCTGATGTTAAAAAAGAGAGGCAGGTGTGGGTTGCAGGCTCTGGAAGGAAGCAGCTGCGGGGCTCCCAGAGGGAGGAACGGCACCTCCTGCACTCTGCGTTGCCTCAGGAGGGTTATTTACGCCTGAGCAAGGCTCCGTGCCCCCCCCCGCCTTCCCTACCACCTCACTAGGTTCCTCAGACCCTTCTCTACCCCCTCTCTGAGGAAAAGACCCTCTAGCTCAGTCTCCCTGGCCCAGGACTTCCCAGGTGACCTCCTGCCTTCCTGCCCCAGGGTCTGAGAACAAGAGCCTTCTCTTTGGATGCAGCCCCAGCCTGCATCACAGTGGGCACCTCACGCCATTCTTCATTCCATTTCTGTGGAGAGGCCAGCCTGGTCTACATATCGAGTTCCAGGCCCGCTGGAGCTGGAACTACAGGGAGATCGTGTCTAAAGAGTCAGAGCCCCCAGGCATGGTTAGTGCCCTCACACAAGAGGCTGGAGGGCATCCTTCCCCTTCCACCATGTGAACACACAGCTTCATCCCTGGAACGGGCCCTCCCCAGCCCAGAACTGTGGCATCACCTTCTCGTGTCGCATCACCCGGGATAAGGTGTTTTGTTGTGCAGTCCAGGTGAGCTAAGGCAGAATTCATATCCAGAATACACTAAGAACTCTACAGCTCAGCAGTAAAGAAACAGTTCTGGGAAGGGATGGGCCAGCAATTTAAGTAGAAATTTCTCCAAAGAGGAGATGCAGGTGGCCAAAAAGTACTTTGAGATCCTCAGCATCTTCAGTTGCCAAGAAAATTCAGTGAAAAGCAGTACAACATGGCTCCACCTGACCCCTGAACCCCTCCCCACGGGGAACCGAGCCCTGTGCACTGTCTGTGGGGTGAAGTGGGGGTCTGCTTTGGAAAACCTTTTTTTTAATACTTTATTATTTTTTATTTTATATGTATTAATGTATCACCTGCATGTATGTGAGTGCACCCGTGTCGTGCAGTGCCACACAGGTCAGAAGAGGGCTTTGGACTCCCCTGGAACTGGAGTTAAGGACGGTTTGTAGCTGCCATGTGGGTGCTGGGAATCGAACCCGGGTCCTCTGCAAGAGCAGTCAGTGCTCTTAACTGCTGAGCCATCTCTCCAGCCCCTGGAAAACCTTTTGAAGAGTGCTAGTCCCTCAGTGATTAAGCATAACATTAGCACGTGACCCCATGGCACTTTGGTGCGTTCCAGTTTGGAGAGATCCTCAGGCCTGGCTCATAGTTAGCCGGTGCCTTACTCTTGGTGAAATGCCACGAACTAGGACTTTAAATTGTCTTGTCCAAGCAGTCTAGTCAAGGGAGCGAATGAGTGAGTGGCTGTTCCCTGTGGCCTTACAAACCAGCTGCCATCCTCAGCCTTTGCAAGGTTAATACTAAGAAAACTTTTTTTTTTTTTCGGTCTTTTTGAGAGGGTCCCAGCTGGCCTGGAACTCACTATGTAGACCAGGCTGGTCTTGAACTTGCAGAGATCCACCTGCCTCTGCCTCCCAAGTGCTGGATTAAAGGCTATCACGCCCGACCCCTAAATCCATCCTGGGCTTTTAAACCAAGACTTTGCTGATGTGGGTATGTAAAGTGTGTAAGATCATGTTCTGGCGGACGTGTCGGGTGACTGTTCCAGCCAAGTAGTGACTGTTTCCATCTCCTTCATGATGCCAGTGTGTGGCAAGAAAGAGCCTGGTGGAGTCTTGACATCTAGGCATCAAGCCAGGTATGGCATCTCAGGACACCCCCCCCCATTGACTTGTGCTGTCCACCTGTTCCTGGGAACCGGCGTTCTGTCTCTGTCTTTGACTTTTAGTTCCACGTATGAGACTGCAGTATTTTCCTCTGAGTGGTTTCATGGTTTCACACACTAGGTTTTCCCCAAGTTGACCTGTGCTGTTGAACATGGCAGGACTTTTCCTCCTTCAAGATTGTGTATGGTGGTTGGAAGCTGAGGTTTCTTGTGTTCATCCGGCGGAAGATACGTAGGTGGCTTCTAGAGTGTACTTCAAGACACAGGAAGCAGTGGTGAGATCCTGCGTGGACACAGCTCTGGCTTGCAGCTGGGGTTTCAGAGGCCGAGGGGCTGCTGGAAGGGCGGGGCCATAAGCACTGGCTCTTGGGAGCCTTTCTGTTCTGGGCTGGGGTGTGGCGTTATAGATGCTTCTCAGTGACTGTGACTGTTCTGTAGATCAGCCCTTTGAATGTTGTATGTGCTGTAAATGTCGTCTAGCCTTGGGTTCTAGTTTATTTTGTGTATTTTGGCTGTCATGTAAAAGTTGGTCATTTTCACATAGCAAAACCTGCCTTCATTACGCTACCTCCTTCTTTTAGAGCATGCAAAGCATGTTTTCCTAGAATTATTCTTGCAGAATTTTGGTTTTTGCACTTAGGCATTTAGACTGTGTCCTGGGTTTCTCAGCCTCAGCACAGTGGTATGATTGCTGCCGCAGTGGTGTGATTGCCGCAGTGGTGTGATTGCCACAGTGGTATGATTGCTGCCGCAGTGGTGTGATTGCTGCCACAGTGGTATGATTGCTGCCGCAGTGGTGTGATTGCCGCAGTGGTGTGATTGTTGCCGCAGTGGTGTGATTGCCGCAGTGGTCTGATTGTTGCAGTGGTGTGACTGCTGCTGCAGTGGTGTGATTGTTGCCGCAGTGGTGTGATTGCCGCAGTGGTGTGATTGCTGCCGCAGTGGTGTGATTGCCGCCGCAGTGGTGTGATTGCCGCAGTGGTGTGATTGCTGCCGCAGTGGTGTGATTGCTGCCGCAGTGGTGTGACTGCGGCCCTTCTTTTAGAGCATGCAAAGCATGTTTTCCTAGAATTATTCTTGCAGAATTTTGGTTTTTGCACTTAGGCATTTAGACTGTGTCCTGGGTTTCTCAGCCTCAGCACCGCAGTGGTGTGATTGCTGCAGTGGTGTGATTGCCGCAGTGGTGTGATTGTTGCTGCAGTGGTGTGATTGTTGCTGCAGTGGTGTGATTGTTGCAGTGGTGTGATTGTTGCAGTGGTGTGACTGCTGCCCCAGTGGTGTGATTGTTGCCGCAGTGGTGTGATTGCCGCAGTGGTGTGATTGTTGCAGTGGTGTGACTGCTGCTGCAGTGGTGTGATTGTTGCCGCAGTGGTGTGATTGCTGCAGTGGTGTGATTGCCGCAGTGGTGTGATTGCTGCAGTGGTGTGATTGCTGCAGTGGTGTGATTGTTGCAGTGGTGTGACTGCTGCCCCAGTGGTGTGATTGTTGCCGCAGTGGTGTGATTGCCGCAGTGGTGTGATTGTTGCAGTGGTGTGACTGCTGCTGCAGTGGTGTGATTGTTGCCGCAGTGGTGTGATTGCTGCAGTGGTGTGATTGCCGCAGTGGTGTTATTGCTGCCGCAGTGGTGTGATTGTTGCCGCAGTGGTGTGATTGCTGCTGCAGTGGTGAGAGCTGCCTTTACAGATGCTCAGTAGCTTCCCTGGCTTTTGCACAGAAGATACCGTAGCAGATGTGGCTGTCTCCAGAGTGCGCGGTCCCCTGGGGGGGCAGAACAGCCCTCCTTTGAGGGTCCCTGCACTGGGGTTACAGCTGAGGAGACGAAGGCCGAAAGGTAGTGACTCAGGGGCTCCCGTGAGATGGGAGCGAAAATCTCAGTTCCAGTGACAGAGGCTTGCTATGTCCCTCTTCCTGGCCTGGTCCTGCTGCCTCCGTGTGCCAGCGAGGACCACACAATGTAAAGCTAGTGCAGATCTGCCCAATGCAGACAGAGAAGCAGGGTGCTACATACCTCACACAGGAGGGTGTGGGAGACAGATTTCACGGTATGGCTGCAGGTGGACTTTGTGAGGGGGGGGCTTGCTAAGCCTGGACTTGTGTATACAGCAGGCACGTCTGAGCACGGACAGGTGAGTGGATGACTGTGCTGTGTCTTAGGTCACTGTCCTTGTAACATCTGTACTTGGACTTTCTAGAAAGACGCCAGCAACATGGCACAGCAGCATCAGGTGGTCATCTGTTCAGGGAAGCCCACTGGAGCCTCAGGGCCCAGGTTCTTTGCCCCTGTCCAGCACATACAGAGATTACAGATTCCCAGAAGGAAAGTGGGTGTTCAGCATGAATCAATGTACGTAAATCTGGGTACTGTGAGCCACCCTGTCAGTCATGTGTCAGACCCCTCCAGAATCAGTTTCCAGACAGGCCTGGGGCTGGACCTGGGAGCAGCTGAGCTGCCATGGGAGCCCATCAGCTTCTCTGGTACTGACCAACTCTACCCCACTTTTTGCCTCCAGTGTGGGGCTGCCTTCCTGGAGGATGACGTCATTGTGCTCAATGGCACCAAGGAGGATGTGGAGACGCTGAAGAAGAGGATGGAGGAGAGGCGACTGCGGGCCAAGCTGGAGAAGGTAATGAGGGGGCTTCATGTCTGCCCATTTCGAGCAACGGAGGTGCCTGATGGCTGCTTCTGGGAGGTGTACACGGCCGAGGCGTCTCGACCCAGGAGGCCCAGCCTGCAGTCAGGTTCTCTTCATGGCCTGGCTGCATCAGGCCTTGTCACTAGTGAAGGGGGTGACCAGCATCTGCGCAGGACTTGGGGGTGCTGGGAAGATGAAAAAGCTGGTACCCACTGAGCACATGTCCGGGTGGCGTTAGCGTGCTCTCAGGGAAAAGCAGCCACAATTGCTGTCTCGTGTGGCCTGTGGGTATCACTTTAGGGAGAAGTCCTGGGTTCCATCACCACTGCTAAAAAAGAAATGGAAAGACATGTGGTCCATTTCCACAACTTGACAAAGGCAAGAGCGGAAAGCTGCTGTCACCGCAGCACACCTGAGCTTGGCGCCTCAGTCACCTGCAGCCCGGCGGCCCTGGGCAGCTGCTGCCACTGCCTTTTCTATTGGCGTATAAAGTAACGGGCTTCACTGCATTTCATGCACTTGTCACTGACTTTGTTCTTATTCAGCTCCTCCCTGGGCACCTGCTTGTGTCCTCTCCTAGGCCAAGGGGTACAGCCCTTGAGGTCCATCTCGGGGTAGGGAGGAGCCTTGTGGGGGGCGGGGGAGGGGGTTGGCAGAGCCTTCTCACTTGTTTCCCGACTTTGGGACCGTACTCCAGAGGCAGTGGAAACATTGCCAAGTAACACCACGTAGGCAGACTCAGGAATTGTCAGTCTAGAAACCACTGTGTGCTCTGGATCCTGGGTCCAGCAGAATGTCTTATGATTTATTGTGAACAGATGTTAGCTGACCCTTTGTGAGTGGTTTGTTGTTTTTTGTTTTTTTTTAATTTAGTGTGTGTGTGCATGTGAGCATGCACATGTGTGTGTATGCATGCCACAGCTTGTGTTTGAGGTCAGAGGACAGTCTGTGCTAGTTTTCCCCCTTCTACCAAGTGAGTCCCAGGGATAAAACTCAGGTCACCAGCCTTGGTGGCAGATACCTTCCCTGTGAGCCATTTTGACAGCCCTGAGTCTTTGGGGTTTTTTTGTTTGTTTGTTTGTTTGTTTGTTTTGGTCTTTTTGAGATGGGGTCTCCCTGTAGCCCCAGCTGTCCTGGAACTCATTATGTAGACCAGGGTGGCCTTGAACTCACAGAGATCTGCCTGCCTCTGCCTCCCGAGCACTGGGATTAAAGGCGTGCACCACCACGCCCAGCTAGTCTTTGTTTTTTTAATAGAAAAGTTCAAGATAAACTTGAGGGAAAACTTTATGGACTCAGAATTAAGGTAAAACTCTAGATGTGGTACATTCCTGTAATCCAGTACTCATAAAATGGAGGCAGGAGGATGGACAATCCAAGAACAGTTTGGAGACTCAAGGCTGGGGTTGTGGCTCAGTGGTAGGGCACCTGCCTGACATGCACAACTGTGGGTTTGATCCCGGAACTCAGACAACCAAACAAAACCCTAAGGCAGAAGAATGCTGGAAGTGTTTTTAATATTTTTATTATTTTTTAGTTTTTGTGTATGAGTGTACGGCCTGCATGTAAGTGCACCTGTGTCCTGCAGTGCCCGTGGAGGTCAGAAGAGAGCATTGGATTCCCTGGAACCGAAGGTTGTTAGCTGCTGTGTGGGTGCTGGGATTCGAACCCAGGTCTTCTGCAAGAGCAGCTAGTGTTCTTAACCGCTGAGCCCCAGAATGCTGGAAGTTCTATGAAACCAGGAGCACCAAGGATATAAACCTGTGGGGAAAATAACTGACCCGAAGTTGGCCTGCGTCTGCCAGGCCTTCAGAGTGGGTGGAGACCTAACAATGGAATGGGTTTCAGGGCTTTGCTTTGTGGACTCTGTAGGCATAGAAGAAAGGACAGAAGCCCGTCACCCTGGAAGGATATACAGTTCATGGTTGTGAAGCTTTAAAAGCTGATGGTTTTGCTGGACGTGGTGGTGCACGCCTTTGATCCCAGCACTTGGGAAGCAGAGGCAGGCGGATCTCTGTGAGTTCAAGGTCACCCCTGGTCTACATAGTGAGTGCCAGGCCAGCTGGGGCTACAGGGAGACCCTGTCTCAAAAACACACACACAAAAAAACTGATGGTTAAGCATACAGGCAGCATTAGGGTTGTGCATGGACCAGGCTTGCAGAAGGAGCAAGATTCATTCCCATCTCCTTTTATCCTAGAGCATAATGCATGTCTTGTATGCAAATACACATAGCATAAGGAATTTTGGCCATCTTTGAGATCAGATGGCACAGAATGATCTGGGGAGCTGTTTACAAGAATGTAATACAGCATAACTAAGAATAGTCAGTTGTGTCTTGAGGTAAAAACCCAAACATGAGCCAGGTGTGGCGACACAGGCCTTTAGTCCCAGCACTAGGGAGGCAGAGGCAGGCGGATCTCTGTGAGTTCAAGCCCAGCCTGGTCTACATAGTGAGTTCCAGGGCAGCTGGTGCTACAGGGAGACCCTGTCTCAAAAAGACAAAGAAAAAAAAATCAAACGTCTGATGTGTTAATTTTAGGTTGGTTTTCTACTTTTCTGCATTACTCTGATTTTGCCCTAAGAACACAGAAAAGCCTGAGGTGTCTTTAACAAAGATGGCAGCCAAGGCTCTGCCTGCTCTTCATTGTTGTCCTTGGTCAGTGTTTTTAAAAACACAAAGGGGGCTGGAGAGATGGCTCAGCAGTTAAGAACACTGGTTGTTCTTGCAGGAGACTCAGGTTCAAATCCCAATGCCCACATGGCAGCTAGCAACTGTCCGTAACTCCAGTTCTAGGGGATACAACACCCTCTTCTGTCCTCCGCAGGCATTGCACGGCACGGATGCACTTACCTGCACACAGGCAACACACGGGCACACAGAAAACAAAAATTAAAAAACGGGAAATTTTCCTAAAGGAAGCTGCTAGAGATTTTCATAAAACTGTTTGGGACGAGTTTCCTTTGTCACAGGCTTCCTGCCAAGTTGCGCAAAGCCCAGTGGAACTTGGGTCCCCTCTGCAGGCTCCTCAGCAGAGCCTCTGTAGATACCCTTAGTTACTGCTACCAAGATACAAAATATTTCCCAGTCTCCTCACACTGTGGACACGCTTAGCCTCTGTGCCTCTTTTCAAACAACTCAGCCATAAATGGAGGGCTTAGAACTAAACAGTTGTCTCTGGTTTGGGGAGGGTTGCCTCTCTCCCTGTCCTCTCCCCTCTCCCCTCTCTAAACAGTTGTCTCTGGTTTGGGGAGGGTTGCCTCTCTCCCTGTCCTCTCCCCTCTCCCCGTGTGTGTGTGTGTGTGTGTGTGTGTGTGTGTGTGTGTACATACATGTAGAAGCCAGAAGACGACGTCAGGTGTGGATCACTGTCTTACTGCTCTGAGATAGGGCCTCTGAACTGGAAGCTCTGGTTTCAGCTAGGCTGACTGCAGTGCGGGGTTACAGACATGCACAAGTGCCCTAACCCCAGCCATCTCTTTAGTCCTGGTGTTTGGGTTTGTTTTTAATTTTTCGGAGGTGGGGTTGCTTGGTTTGGTTTGGTTTGGTTTGGTTTGGTATCAACCATTACAGATTTGCGTGCATGCACTGCATGTGTGAAATGAAAAGGTTCTTATGTTTTGTTCAATGTTAAAAACCACATTGCAGCCGGGTATGGTGGCGCATGCCTGTAGTCCCAGCACTTGGGAGGCAGAGGCAAGCGGATCTCTGTGAGTTCAAGGCCAGCCTGGTCTACATAGTGAGTTCCAGGACAGCTGGGGCTACAGGGAGACCCTGTCTCAAAAAGACCAAAAAAAAAAAAAACCAAAAAAAACCCACATTGCACATGTATGTTGCGCTGAAGGCCACTGCTTGACAAGGGGCTTTTGTTCAGTGTTTGCAAGAGATGAGGGCCTTCTGAAATAATTACTTACTTTTTTATTCTTAAACTCCTGATCCTCTTGCCTTTACCTCTCTAGTGTTGAGACAGCGGGTATGGGCACCATGCCCCAGTAGGTTCATCTTTAGCGCCCCCTTTTGAGTATTAGGAAATGACATTTAAAACATTTTTTTAATTTATTTTTATTTTATGTGTATGAGTGTATTGCCTGCATGTATGTGTGTGCACCCGTGTCATGCAATGCTGCGGAGGTCAGAAGAGGGCTTCAGATTCCCTTGGAACTGGAGTTAAGGATAGTTCATAGCTGCCATGTGGGTGTTGGGAATCGAACCCAGGTCCTCTGCAAGAGCAGTCAGTGCTCTTAACTGCTGAGCCATCTCTCCAGCTCCAGGAAATGACATTTTAAAGTCAACTGAATGAACATTGTCCTGCTGGTCCTCCCCACTGCCGAACTAATGTAGACGCAGCCATGTGATTTTAGAATGGCTAGCTTATTTTGTGATTTGGGCTGCCCAGTAACTATCATAGTAATCCAGTGTCTACACCTAACGAGAATAATCCAGAGTTTAGAACTAACATATTCGTTAGTATAAGCCTTCAACCATTATGGCTAAATGAATATTGAAGCAACTTGACAGCTTTGAAACAGAGTTCCCAGAGTGGATGAGACTCCGTCCGTGTCTGTGCTGGCCTTGAATGTGGATGCTACTCATGTGGCTACCTCAACGTTGACTTTGTGTGTTTGGGTTTTGGTTTTGTTAGCGGTATTGGGGATCAAACCCAGGGCTTATGATTGTTAGACTGGTGTTCTACCACTGAGCTACATCCCAGGCCTCTAACAGTGACTTTTGAGAATGAGTTTTTGAAGCTATAAAAACTGAAAAGAAAGTCAGTGTGGACAGCCTTCTGTGAGGCGTAGCCTCAGTCAGTGTGGACACGGGGTTAGGGTTGAGTCAAGTGGGCTTTTGGGTCATCTTCCGAGAATGCCTCCTTGTTCAAGATATATCTGCCCGTCAGAGGCCCCTGGGCGCTAGCTGCTCAGGTGGGCTTAATCTGAGCACACTTCTAACAGTTTTTCTTATCACAGAAAACAAAGAAGCCCAAGGCAGCAGAGTCTGTTTCGAAGCCAGGTGTCCTGGAAGGTAAGGAAGGTGCAAGAGGTTGGTGTGTTAGCAAAGGGAGCCTGCAGGCTGCCTCCTAAACGCACTTGGGCCTCACTCCCTTGGGCTTGGGGTTTGTTTAGTGGATTCTGTTTCTTTTATAGACTCCGCAGGACCATCAAACGTGAAGGCAGGCAAGCCCGAGGAGATGGGCCCTGATCCTAGAGAGAAGAAAGCCGCCTCAGCTCCCAGAGGTGCAGGTGGGTCTAACCTGGAGGACAGAGAACAGCTGAGGAAGTTGCAAAGAGGAAACTCCAGCTTGTCACAGTCATTCATAGGTGGCTCACTCTACCCTGTTAGGGCAGCTAAGAAGTGCTCTCACACCCCAACCTGGATCCCTTTCGGGATGGAAGGTTCTGCCATCTGCTTTCTTTTTTAAAAAAAGATTTTTTTATGTGTATGAGTGTTTTGCCTGCATGTATGTAAGTGCATCATGTGTGCAACGCCTGCAGAGGCCAGACATTGGTTCCCTAGAACTAAAATTATAGGTGGTTATTAGCTACCATCATACCGGTGCTGGGAACCAAACTGGGTCCTCCAAAAGAGCAGCCAGTGCTCTTACTGCTGAGCCATCTCTCCAGGCCCCAGCTACTTTCTTACTGCTGAGTGAGCACCACTGCACAGCATAGTGGCTACAAGAACCAGACTTAAGACACCTCAGGGACCACTGTGTGAGGGGCCTTGGCACTGCCTGGGATTCCTCTTCTCTGCTCAGAGTCCTCCTCTTTACCTGCCTCTTAAAACTCAATACTGACTGGCCTGGTGGCGCATGCCTTTGATCCCAGTATTTGTGAGGCAGAGGCAGGTGGATCTCTATGAGTTCAAGGCCAACCTGGTCGACATAGTGAATTCCAGGATAGCTGGGGCTACAGGGAGACCCTCAAAAAGAACCAAAATGGAACCAGGCATGTTGGCACATGTTTTTAATCCCAGCGCTCAAGAGCCAGAGGTAGATGAGATAAGAGACCAGCATAGTCTACACAGTAAGTTCCTGGCCAGCTGGGGCTACAGGGAGACCCTGTCTCAAAAAACAGTAACAAAGAGTTTGGTATTTTGGGTGATCCTTAGCTCCAACCTTACTGGCTTTGGCTTTTTGTTTTTCTAGCAGCCAGTGGGAACTCTTGTGGGAAAGCTGGAAAGCCTCCAAGTGGGGCACTGAAGAGGTCCATCGCAGACAGCGAAGAGTCGGAAACCTACAAGTCCATCTTCACAACTCACAGCTCTGCCAAACGCTCCAAGGAGGAGTGCGCCCATTGGGTCACCCACACGTCCTACTGCTTCTGAAGCAAGCCCTCGGTCCTGCGGGGCGCCTCCTCCCGTGGGGTCTTGTGCACCTTGTCCCCGTGTGGCTCCAAGCTATAAATTCTCCTCTGTGGTCTGTGGCCTGTGTGCTCACTTGTTAGGAAGTGTGTGGGCCCCGGGGAGGACATGCAGTGGCTTACAATCATCAGCCTCTCCTGTGCTTAGCCCTTGCCATGGCCAGAATGCCTGGTGGTCCCCTCGGTATCCTTCAGTGACGATGAAAAGACTCCAGGTTCCTCACGGTGTGCAGGCGACTGACGTGTGAAATTTACCGGGTCAAGTAGGCAGTGGCACTGAGCTTAGAAGGGCAGAGTTCCAGCAGCCTTTGGCCTTGCTGCCCGTGCTTGGTGCCCTCTTGCCTTCTGATCCAGAGACTGGAGATTAGTCAGGCACCTGAGCACCTGGTACCGGGTAAAGCATTTTAGGACTGCCTCTTCTCTCATCTCTTGGCTTTTCCTCTCTCTCTTCCTGTTTGGTGAGCAAATGGCAGTCACCAGCCTGACAGCGAAGGTCAGCCCTGGTGTGGCTGGAGCCTCTTCCATCCCTGCACATAAAGGTCAGAGCTGCCTCCGTGGTTGGTGGGATCTCCTGGGAGTGAGCACACCCAGGTCCTGCAGTGCATGACTACAGCTTCTTCACATAGAGAAAGGTGATGGGTCCCAGGAGAGGACAGCAGGAATGCACTTCATGGACCACTTCTGGGCTGGGGAGATGCTCAGCGGTTAAAGCACTTGCCACAAAACCCGAGGAGAACCTGCATAAAAGCTAGGTGAGCATGGTGGCCACCTGTGATTTCAGTCCTTGTATAGGACTCCCTAGGGCATGATGGCAAGCTCTGGGTTCAACAGGAGACCCTGCCTCAGTAAATAAAGTGCAACCAAGAAAGACACCCACTGTCAACCTCCAGTCTCTACACATGTAGGCCCACACACAGTAACATAACATGCTAAAGCATCCCCACTCCCAGACAGCATGGTGATAGCATTCAGAGGACTGAGGCAAGAGGATCAATGAGAAATGAAGGCTAGCCTGGGCTACATAGCAAGCCTGTCTCAGAGAAAATAAAAACATTCAAATTAAAAGTCTGCTGGTACTGGCTGCTGGTGCTCTGCTTTAAAGTGGTAAGCGGGCCTGGCCCCAGTGACGCTCCAGAACAAGGTCAAAGCAGCTGCAGAAGTATGTTTGTTTGTTTGTTCTGAGACTGGGTCTCAATAGAGCCCTGGCTGGTCTCAAATTCAAGATCTTCCTCCCTCAACATCCTAAGTGTTGAAATCACAGGCATATATGTGAGTTCTAAACTCAGAATTAAATTACCCAGGGCTGAGGATATGGCTCAGTTGGTAGAGTGCTTGCCCAGCATGCAGAAGGCCCTGAGTTCAGTCCCCAGCACCACATAAACTAGCTGTGATGGGCCCACTTGTAGCCCCAGCATTGGGGAGGTGGAGGCAGAGGATGAGAAGTATGATGGCATCCTTAGCTCCACAGCAAGTACAAGGCCAGCCTGGGCTACATAAGACAGCATCAAAAAGATTACAGGGGCTGGAGAGAGGGTACAGCCGTTATGAGCATTGACAGCTCTTGCAGAGGACTTGGGTTTGATTCTCAGCACCCACATGGCAGCTAACAGTGGTCCTTAACTGCAGTCCCAGGGGAACCTGACACCCTCTTCTGACCTCTGCAGGCATCGCACAGACAGGTACACTTACATACATGCAGGCAAAACATTCAATACATATAAAAATAATAATTTTTTTAAAAAAGATTACATTAATAAATTTGTTATGGACTTTTCCAGAAGAAACCTGAAATAGTTGCTTTATTTCCCTGAACTATTCTTGTGCAGATAAACTGCTTTTAGTTTTGTTTTTGTTTTTTTTCTCTTGTTTTCATGACAATTGCTTTTTTTATTTGGCCTAAATTATTTTTCTTTATTATTTTTATTTTATGTGTATGAGTGTATTGCCTGTATGTATATGAGTGCACCTGGGTCATGCAATGCCGCGGAGGTCAGAAGGCAGCGGCGGAGTCCCCTGGAACTGGTGTTAAGGACGGTTCATAGCCACCATGTGAGTGCTGGGAATCAAACCTGGGTCCTCTGCAAGAGCAGACGGTGCTCTTAATCGCTGAGCCGTCTCCCCAGCCCCTAAAATTATTTTTTAACACCATTCTTTTCTGTAACTTTACAAGGAGAATTGGACTAACCAGTCTTAGTCATATTTTACTAATTGCAGCCATTTTTTAATAGCCATTTTTAACACATCGATTTCTCAGCCTTGAAAATTTCAGTGTCTCCAAGCTTCTGGCCTCTGAAATTCTAGCAAATAGCCCAGGATGTTCGACTCCCTCCCTCCCTGCCTTGCCTGGGACAGGGTCAGCTAAAGCAGGACAAGGGTTTGTTTGGTGATCCTTTCCCCACTCTATGGTTAGTAAAGGCATGGCCTCTCAGAGGCCTGAGGTCCTGCAAGGTCAGCTATTCTCATGAGGGTGGAACAGTCAGTCAGCTGTCTGCTGATAGAACTGTTCAAGGGCTCACCCTGAGAGCCAGCACTTCATGAGATGGCCCCTGTGGCCCAGGGAAGTGGAGCAGTGGACATCCCCACCCACATTACAGACCAATGGGACCCCTGTGGCCCACAACAGTTAGTGGTCCAGCCTGATGGTGGCTTCCCCGCTACATCCTGGCCTGGAAGCCATCAGTCTTGGCCTCGGAAAGGAAAGCAAAGACACTTCTTCCACCTCCTCCCAACTCCCAGCTGCTGTACCAGCCAGAAGAGGGGGGGGGGGGGAGGGAAGAAAACAAGTCTCCAGACAGTCTATCGTGCCATTGCCAAGAAACAAGGAAGCTAAAAAGATTCCCTCGTTCCACCCACCCGCCACCTGTGTCACACCTAACCCTTCCCAGAGCTTTCTGACTTTCCCCTGGTTCTGTTCTGTGAAATGAGTCTGACTCTTGAACATACGGAAGGGAAAAGGATTCAGGAATTCCTACTCTCAAGTCCACGGGAATGTTTCCAAATAGCTGAACTCAAGTGTGCCAGGCTTAGCCAGCATGTATTGTATGGGGTCATTCGTGTCAGTCATGCCATGTGGTGTCAACCACCGTGACCACTATCAGAGCTGACTTGGGCAGGGTCTGTAGACCTGGGTACCCTCAGAGTATTTGGCAGTCATCAGCCTTCCCCATGGGACACCAGTGAAGATCCTGCCTGGGAGCCAGGTGTGGTGGCGCATGCCTTTAATCCTAGCAATTCAGAGGTAGAGGTAGGTGGATCTCTGTGAGACTGAGGCCAGCCTGATCTACATAGCAAGTTCCAGGCCAGCTGGGACTACAGGGAGGCCCTATCTCAACAAACAAAATCATCCTGCTCGGGCCCTGGTCCTGCCATGGATAAACTTCCAAACTGGTCTGGAGGGCACCCCAACCTATAAAGCCGTGGGCACCAGGGCCACCTGCTTCAGCCGTCAGGATGGACGTTTTCATGTCACACGCAACCTTGTTTTCTAGTCTACCCTCAGGGCCTATATCTCTCCAAATCTGCTCAGAAGTCTGGCAAGAGCCTTGCTGGAAGCTGAGGCTGTGCCCTGAGGATAGTACCCTTTGGGCTGACAGGTAAGACTATGGAACCCATGTCACCCAGTACAGATAAGACTATGGAACCCATGTCACCCAGTGCAACACAGTTGGCCCCCTGGATCCTATTCTGTCGGCTTTAGAAACTGCAGGGTCAGTCTGTCAAGGTCTCTTCTTGTGACCCAGTGGGGACAAATACAGGTCTCTTGCTGGACAGACCAGTGTGCCTTGTTTCACCTCACCTCTGCAAACTGCTGGCTTCAAATAATCTAGTCTGTGTGTCTGTACGTGTGTGCAGCTGCACACAGGTGCATATGGAGGCCAGAGATGAACTTTTGGGTGTTGTTCCTCAGGTTCCGTCCACCTTGCTTTCTTTTGTTTAGATTTTATGTGTGTGAGTATATTGCCTGCATGTATGTGACTGCACCCGAGTCATGCATTGCCGCAGAGGTCAGAAGAGGGCTTCGGATTCCCCTGGAACTGGAGTTAAGGACGGTTCGTAGCCACCATGTGGGTGCTGGGAATCAAACCTGGGTCATCTGCAAGAGCAGTCAGTGCTCTTAACTGCTGAGCCATCTCTCCAGCCCCTTCACCTTGCTTTTAAAGACAGGGTGTCTCACTGGCTGGCTGGCTGACTGCATCCCCAGCACTGACATAAGTGCACACCACCACCACACCCTGCTTTTTAATGCAGGTCACCTGTGTTAATCTCGAGTCCTCATGCTTGCACGCAAGAATTTACTACTGAGCCATCTCCCTAACCACCTAGACGATGTTCCCACAGTGCTTAAATCGGCACATCACTATTCAGGGAGACAACGCAGGTCAAAAGAAAGACATCCATGGCCCCTGCCCTAGGTACCCTCTACTGCTGTGATAAAAACACTACTGACCAAACCCAACTTGGGGAGGAAATGGTTTATTTGGCTTACAGTCCATCATCAAGGCAGGGAAGCTTCAGGGCAGGAACCTGGAGCACAGACCATGGAGGAACGCTGCTTACTGGCTTGCCCCCTGGCCTGGGCTCAGCCTACTTTCTTATACAATATAGGACCACCTGCCCAGAGGTGGCACCACCCACAGTGGGCTGGGCCCTCCCACATCACTCAACAATCAAGAAAATGCCTCACAGACATGGCCACAGGCTGGTCCAGTGGAGACAATTCCTCAATTGAGGTTCCCTCTAACCAGGTGTGTCAGGTTGATAACTAAAGCGTCCAGCACAGCCCCTAATTGGTAGCCTGTGGTTAGGACCCTTAATTCCCACTGGACCCAGTACCACTGGACACACTATCTGTTGCTCACCACAGTGTCTGGACCAAATAAATGAAACCAGAAACAGGTGGCCTCTCCCAAAAGAGTGCCAGGCTCAGAACATTCTGGTGTGGAGGTGACTTCCCATGGCTCTCCTCTCTTTTATTGTCTTCTGGAAGTTTCTCTTCCCTAGAAGTCCTACCAGGCTACTGCTGTGAGCCTGTCTCCTAGCCAAAGGCATCACAATGGCTGGGGCTGTCAGCTTACAGCCTTCTGTGACATCACCAGAGCTCAGCTCTAAGTCCCCAGTCACTCAGGCACCAGGGCAGACAGACCCACCATGAACAGCTTCCTGCATTACCTCAGCTCACCATGTGGATGCTGAGATGGTTCCCGTTCCTGCCTCTGTGCCTCTCCTACGCCTGCGCCTTTATGTTTTCTTCACTGAGGGAGAAACCCAAAGAAAGCCCAGGGAAGGTGCCCTGTGGAGGGCATTTTCGGATCAGACAGAATCTTCCAGACCATGCCCAAGTCTGGCTTGAGAGCAAATGGCTCTGGCTTTGTTTCGTCATTATGCTGTATGTGATAGTGAAGTTTCGAGGAGGAGGGAAAGAGAAGAGTAAGGTAAGGGATTCCTTGGCCACGACACAGTGGTGAAGCCTCAGAAACAGGAACGCATGCTCTGGTCTGTGGAGACAGAATGCTGAGTCTGAGTTGGACCAGAAAGTGCATATCCCATGCTCCTGGGAAAAACTGGCTGAATTTGCACAGAGGTTAGGACAGTTAGGGTGGCCTGGTTACTGGCTCCCAATTTTTCCCGTGAAGTAATGATTCTCTTTTCAAATTGAGAATAGATTGGAGGACTTAGTATATTTCATGTAGAGTCCCAGAGCCAGGCCCACAGCCTCCACTCTGATTTTTAGTTTTGTTGATTTTGACTTATTATACATTTCTGAACTCAAAGTGTTATTAATCCTCAAGTAAAGGAGGTATGAGACCTGTGCTGGGTTGGGGAAGTAAGCCAAGCATTGGTCCCTACAGTGATGCCAGAGCTCTTCCAGAGAGAAGAGGGGCAGAGGCTCTGTCTTAGACGCATCCAACACTTCAAGATACTGGGGCCTGGGGCTGGGGAGATGGCTCAGTTTGTGAAGTCCTTGCTGAAAAGACATGAGGACTTGAGCTCAGTCCACAGCCACCACCTGAAAGCCAGCCGTGGTATCACACACCTATAGCCCCAGCACTGGGGAGGCAAAGACAGAAGGATCCCTGGGCTCCAGATTCAGTAAGAGACCCTAGCTCAAAAACTTAAGGTGGCGAAGCAATTGAAAACACCCAGTGTCAGCCTCTGGCCTCCACACACATGGGCATCACATGTATGTGTACATCTCTATACACATGGACACATACATACACATGCATATACTAAGCACACACACAGCTGTCCACTCTGGCTAGAGCAGAGGCTGGCAAGTGGCCTGTAAGGGGCCAGATGGAAATCATTTTCAGCTTTATGTTTACGTGGCCTCAGAGGCAGCTCCTTCAGCTCTGTCATTTGAGCCTGACAGCAGCCATAGCTGATGTGCAGATGACAACATCGTGTTCCAATAAAACTTTATTTACAAAAACAAGTAGGGAGCCAGACTCAGCCACAGTTTGCCAACACTAGATTCAGACGCAGACTAGACAGAACAGGATTATTGTTACGTTCCCTCTTAGATGAGTCCAATGTTTGGAACGGCATCAAAACCAGCAAAGTTAATTAAGTTATTCACCTTGAATATCTTTCTTGACAGGAACAGAACCCAACAAGCCTCCGAGGCTGTCAGTTTTGCTCTTCACCAAAGAAAAATCAAAATGCTTCCTCCAGAAAAGACTTCACTTTCAATACCTTAACCCAGCTTGAGATGGAACTGGTGAAATTTGTGTCCAAGGTACGGAGTCTTAAAGACTACATGGCAACTAGAAGTCACTCCAGGCTGCACAGCCCAGAAATACCCATGGATCCACACAATAATGTTACAATATATGAGATCTGGGGAGAGGAAGACGCCGAGTAAAAGAGTTTATGTGTCAATTAGGGGAGAGAAAAGTCAAGGATTGACAGACATCGAAACTAATAAACAGTATTCTGAATAAAGAAGCCTGCATGTGAGGTCTTCCTTTCCCTGCCTTTTTTGGTTTTTAATTTGAGTTTAAAATGACCACCAGCAGCCAAGGATGATCTATGGCTGTTTTCCCACTTCCTCTGCAGGAATGCAGGCCATTCCTGACCTGCAACATGCTGGTCCTGGGCCCAACAAGGCTCTGAACTGTGGAGGAAGGAGCCCACACCATTCTCATAGACTCTTGGTTTCTTTAGAGTATCTGCAAGTCAGGAATGGATTCTGAATGATTCATTCCATTACAAAGTCTACATTTTAACCGTAGGTTTAAAATGATGCAGCGACTCTGTCAGGAGAGACAGTGGTAGGATCATCTGCTCCTCCAACCACCAGAGAATCTTTTTATTCATTTCCATCCATCCCACGAGTCCTAGGTATGGCATGCAAACTTCTTTTTAAAAATATTTTATTATTTTTATTTTACTTATATGAGTGTATTGCCTGCATGTATGTAAGTGCACCCATGTCATGCAATGCCCACAGAGATCAGAAGAGGGCATTGTAACTCCTGGAACCTGAGTTACAGATGGTTGTTAGCCACCATGTCAATGCTGGGAACCGAACCCAGGTCCTCTTCAAGAGCAGTCAGGGCTCTTAACTGCTGAGCCATGTCTCCAGCCCCTAACTTCTTTTCTTCTGCCAAACTAGCAATTGCATATATCTGTAGTGGTTAAGAAAGTAGAGAAACAGTCAGGTATGATAGCGTATGTCTGCAATCCCAGAACTAGGGTAGGTTAAGGGTAGAAGGATCTCAATTCAGAAAGTTCAAGGTCAACTACGAGAGAGAGAGAGAGAGAGAGAGAGAGAGAGAGACAGACAGAGACAGACAGAGAGAGGAGAGAGAGAGAGAAAGAAAGAGAAAATTTCCATGTCTTTTGGTTTAAGATACAGATGAACTAAACAAGCATCTCAAATTACAGTCTTTTTTTTTTTGTCTTTTTGAAGCAGGGTCTCCTTGTAGCCCCAGCTGTCCTGGAACTCACTATGTAAACCAGGCTGGCCTTGAACTCACAGAGATCCACCTGCCTCTGCCTCCCAAGTGCTGGGACTACAGGCATGTGCCACCATGCCCGGCAGTCTTAATTTTTTTTAACAAATTTTTACATTTTGTGTGTGTGTGTGTGTGTGTGTGTGTGTGTGTGTGTGTGTGTGTTCCTGCTTGTATGTGCACATTTACATTCATGCAGTACCCTTACAGGGCAGAAGATGGCATCAGATCCCCTGGAACTGGACTTCTAGGTGATTGTGAGCCTCTGGATGTGGGTGCTGGGAACTGAGTCCTGATCTTCTCTCTGCAAGAACAGCGAGTGCTCTTAACCACTGAGCCGTCTCCAACCCCAGTATGTTCTTTATATGATTGATGAAGAACATGGATTTTTTAGAATGTAAGGCCAACTGTATGCTTATCCTAGTCTGTTAAACCCACTCAGCTCATGTAGGTCAAGGCCTGGAAAATATTTTCCATTCTTGATTCCTTTTCACCAGAGAAATTTTTATGCAATACTGGGTATATATGTGTACTAAAAGATACATTAGACTGGAAAGATGGTCCAGTGCACTGATTAAGAGCACTGACTGCTCTTCCAGAGGACCCAGGTTTAATTCCCAGCACCCACATGGAGACTAATAACTGTCAATAAGGCCAGTTCCCAGGGATCTGATGCCCTCTTTTGGCCTCCATGGGCACTGCATGCATGTGGTATATGTTCAGGAACATACACACATATGCATGAAATGAACTAATAAACCTTTCACATTAAAGACGCTGTATTTTTCCCTGCATAAGTTATATATAATTTTACCATTTAGGAAAAATGAAAGTAAGCTTGCTACTAAAAAGATAAAGGTGTTTATTTTTACATAAAGGATTAAATTTTGAGACTGGAGAGATGCTTCAGTGGTTAAGACCACTTCCAGCTCTTCCAAGGGACCCAAGTTTGGTTCCCATACCCGTATCAGGCAGCTCATAACCACCAGGAACTCTAGTTCTTCCAGGAGATCTGACACTCTCTCTGGCCTCCACCAGGCACTGCACACATATGGCACATAAATGATAGATAGATAGATAGATAGATAGATAGATAGATAGATAGATAGATATAGATAGATAGATAGATAGATAGATAGATAGATAGATAGATATAGATAGATAGATAGATAGATAGATAGATAGATAGATAGATAGATAGCGGGGGGGGGTCTTTTATTCGAGATATAGTCTCCCTGTAGCCCCAGCTGGCCTGGAACTCACTATATAGACCAGGTTGGCCTTGAACTCACAGAAATCTGCCTCCCTCTGCCTCCCAAGTGCTAGGATCAAAGGCATGTACCACCATGTCCAGCCTTAAATAATTTTTTAAAAGAATTAAATCTTAGCTGAATATTTGACACCACAAGACATGTGGCATCTTCAGTGGTTTTCAAAAGTTGATCAAGCCGGGTGTGGTGGTGCACGCCTTTGATCCTAGCACTTGGGAGGCAGAGGCAGGTGGATCTTTGTGAGACTGAGGCCAACCTGGTCATTATAGTGAGTTCCAGGCCAGCTAGGGCTACAGAGAGATCCTGTCTCAGTAAGACCGATAATAAATAAATAGATAGGTGATAGATAGATAGATAGATAGATAGATAGATAGATAGATAGATAGATAGATAGATAGATAAAATAAAAAACAAATAAATAAAGCATTCTAATAATACAGTCCAAACAAAAACTTACATGTTAAGGAACAACAGCAGGAAAGTGTTAAAAAGAAGTCTGAGTTTTCTGTGATTAAACCATTGTGTTTCTATACAAGCAAAAAAGTTGTGCAGTCAAAACTACGTTTCAAGGTAGATGTGGTGGTACAAGCTTGTAAAGCCAGAACTTGATAGGTAGAAGCAGGAGGATCAGAAGTTCAAGGTCATCCTCAGCTACAAAGCAAATTTGAGACAAGCCTGGGCTTACGTGAGCCTCTGGGGGTGGGGGAGAAGGAGAAGGGGGAGGAGGGGAAGGGAGGGGAGGGGAAGGGAGGGAAGAGGAAAGGGAAAAAGATAAAGGTGTTTGTTTTTACAGAAAGAATTAAATCTTAAGGCTGGAGTGATGGCTCAACAGTTAACAGCACTTCCTGCTCTTTCAGAGGACCGGAGTTTAATTCTCAGCACCCTTATCAGGCGGCTCAAGCCACCTGTAACTCCAGTTCCTACAGAGGCTCCAACTCTCTCTTCTGGCCTTCACCAGGCACTGCACACACACACACACACACACACACACACACGAAAGAGCAGGGAAGGGAAGGAACGACAGGACTGCTAACACGGAACAGTCTAGAATCTGAGGTGTTTCCGGCAGCATTCCTTGGCGCTGTACAGCCTCACGGCACTCCTGGTACACAGGTGCACATTGTGTGTTCAGACCAAGGCTGCAGTGAAGTCACACGACACAACACAGGTGCGTGCTTGTAGAACCACCTTAGGTCGTCGTGCATTTGATTTTGAATTAAGGTTGGTTACTCAGCATAAAGAAACCTTTTACTGTTGCTGGATTCTTTTTGCAATCCCCGTATTGCATAATCCCATATGGGGGTAGTGGCCCACAGTTTAAATCTAGGTCAACCTAAGACACAGGGCTAGAGAGAGGAAGCCGAGGGCCTCTGACAGACCTGTCCTTACTTCTAATTCAGCCTGCGCTGGTGTGCGGTGGCAGAACCCTGAGTCTCCACCACGTTCTGTCACTCGAAGTTCACTCCTGATGTTTGAGCCATCAGGATGATCCTTTCAAGTTCCTGTCACGCTCACACTGGCTTTGGGAAGGGTCAGAAACACTTTGCTCTCACAAAAGGGAAAATGCAAGGGGTCAAGACGGCAATGTGGGCGCTACTTTCACAGTGGATACTGAGGAATCCAGATGGTCAAATGATGATAGTGGTTAGGGGGCTGGGAGATGGTTCGGTGGTTAGAGCACTGACTGTAGAGGACCTGGTTCAGTTTCCCAGCACCCACAGGAAGCTAAGAACCAGAATTCCAGTTCCACAGGCTCTGACGCTGCCTTCTGTCCTCTATAGACATTGTACACCGCCAGCATAAAATTTTAAATTTTAATAAAATTTGGGGGGTTGATGGGTGGTCTCAATAGGGGGCAAAATTTGAGAACGTCTCCAGATTGTTGAGGAGTCACAGTTGCCGAGGTCCATTTTATTGCCTCTATCTGGGTGTAGTCTGGGTTTGTATGGCTTGGAAGCTACTTATTGTTTTAATGTTT
>NW_008330120.1:3937956-3965283 GCF_000622305.1 Nannospalax galili | reverse complement strand
TTTTTGTCTTTTTGAAGCAGGGTCTCCCTGTAGTCCCAGCTGTCCTGGAACTCACTATGTAGACCAGCCTGGCCTTGAACTCACAGAGATCCGCCTGCCTCTGCCTCCCAAGTGCTGGGACTACAGGCGTGTTTTAATATTTTTAAGTGGTTGAAAAAATCAAAGCAGATAATCCCTTGTAACATGTAATTTACATGTAGTTTATATTTCAATGTAAATCTTCCCTAGACCCCAGCTACATGGTTAATTTACATGTTATTTGTGGCTGGTGTGGTTGCCACAAAGGCACACAGAATAACTGCAAAAGAGAGGAATACTCCACAGCCACCTCCACGGCCACCTCCACAGCCACCACAGAAACACCACAGAGTGAGTCTCCCCCACACCCCACCCCCGCCTTTCTCTCTGTCCTCTTTCCTTTCTGCCCTTTCCATCAGCCTTCCACTTTGGAGAGTCAGCACAAAGTCCTCCTAGACGGCACAGCATGGTCGAGATCGTCCCATCCTTCCTCTGTGAGCTGCCAGTTACACAGGCTGCAGGGCTACAGGACAGATGGACATGTCTGTCCACCTGCACCAGGAAAGCAGGCTAAGCTCCTAGCTCTGATTTGTTTGGCTACACGCCTGTGGAGGGACACTGGCCTCATTCAGGTGCTGGATCTTATACAGCAAGCCCTGTGGACATCTCATTGGTTGGCATAAACATTTGAGTGCACCGGCTGGATTGGAGTATGTTTCAGGTCCAGTATAACTTTTAAAATTATTAATTTTTTATTTTATGGATATGAGTGTATTGCCTGCATGTGTGTAAGTGCACCCATGTTGTGCAATGCCCCCAGAGGTCAGAAGAGGGTGTTGGATCCCCTGGAACTGGAGTTATAGATGGTTAGCCACCATGTGGGTGCTGGGAATTGAACCCAGGTCCTCTGCAAAAGCAGCCAGTGCTCTTAACTGCTGAGCCATCTCTCCAGCCCCAAGTCAGACAAGTATAATTTTTAAATCTTTGCATTACCAGTGTTTTACAGTGGGATTTCATATTATACTGTAGTGTATCCAAGTGAGGAAGATGGACTTTAAACCAGTTAAAACCTATTTCATATTATACTGTAGTGTATCCAAGTGAGGAAGATGGACTTTAAACCAGTTAAAACCTATTTCATATTATACTGTAGTGTATCCAAGTGAGGAAGATGGACTTTAAACCAGTTAAAACCTATAATAGACAAACACTTATAGTGTGATAGGTTTTCTGTCTGGGTTTAAGGCCTCTCATGTTTTTACCAAGAGGCTGGAAGGACCTGTGCTGGAAGCTTCAGCTGTCAACTTGGCACACCTGGGAAGAGAGCCTTAACTGAAGAATTGTCCCTTCTGGGTTGGCTTGTGGCCATGTCTGTGAAGCATTGCCTTGATTGTTGAGTGATGTGGGAGGCCCAGCCCACTGTGGACAGTGCCACCCCTGGGCTGGTGGTCCTGGCTTGTATAAGAAAGCAGGCTGAGCAGGGGCCAGAGGAGCAAGCCAGTGAGCATCATTCCTCCATGGCCTATGCTTCTTCAGCTCCTGCCTCTTGAATTCCTGTCCTGGCTTCCCTTGAGTGATTCTGATTGAGATGTGTAAGCCAAATAAATACTTTCCTCCCCAAATTAGTTTTTGTCAGTGCTCTATCATAGCAATAGAAAGTAACTAGGATGAGCCAGGCGTGGTGGCACACACCTTTAGTCCCAGCACTCAGGTGGCAGAGGCAGGCGGATCTCTGAGATCAAGGCCAAGCCTGGTCTACATAGTGAGTGCCAGTCCAGCTGGGGCTACAGGGAGACCCTGTCTCAAAAAGACCAAAAAAAGCTAAGACATGACCCAATCTGCATCCCTGGCTTAGAGGCCCCAGGGGCTCTAGTCTCCAAGTTCTGAGCCCAGTCCCCATCCAGCTATGGTGGACCAAGCTCACTTCTGTCTCAGGACCTTTGCAGTGCCTCCAACCTCCAGGGTCTGCTTTTCCCCAACTATTTCACTGGAGCCCTGGCTGACATTCTGGGGTCTGCTCAGTGGCCCACAGAACCCACAAAATGACCAGGGGTGGCCTGTGGGTGGGTTGGGGCGGGCTGGCCATCAGGGGAGCTGACCATAGAGGGTGGGTGGGACCTCTTGTCCCTCCCCGCCTTCCAGGGAAGGAGAAGTGCTGAATTCTGCAGACATCAATGGTCATGTTACCATCACATGTTCATTAGAGAAGCCACTAGAAAACCATAGGAGTGTTTGCATGTGCGGCGGTCACCCCTCTGCCAGTGTTCCTGTTCCATTTGGGGCCCCCACCTTCTACCTGACTCTACTTATTTTCTGTGAGTGTGTGAGGTCATGTGAGCTGTCACCACGGTTCCAAGAGTCAAAGCTTTGAAGAAAGAACTTCCCGGGCGGCAACCCTCTTTCCTCAGCCGTCCCATCTCCCCTTCCCCTCTCTCCACTTCGCCCACGCGGCTCTGAGGGTAGTGAATTTTCTATTCTTCCTCTCCCTTTCCTCGTCACGGGAAATCGGCTTAGATCTGATGCATGCTGGTACGTCTCTCCACAGCGGTCCTGGGATCACAGAGGCAGGTGGTGGAGGTCTTTCTCAGTCTACTCCGGCTGCCAGGCCTCGGTGTGAGGTGTGTGCACGTGCCTCTGTTTATCCCCTTAGGTCTTTTTTATTGAATTTTTGTGATTTTCATACAATATAGTCTGATCCCCTCCCCTATCCACATCTCCTCCCACTCTCCCCCTTTTAATGTACTCATATATGTCTATATACATATATGTCTATATATACATATATTCCAGCCTATAGACTCTGATTTGTTTCCCCCAAATGTTCTTCAGTGTGGGTCCATCCACTGGGCCCACCAAGAGTTCCATCTCTGTAAGACATTGTCTCTCCCTCTCCCAGCAGCCATCAATTGCCAGAAGTTCCTTAGGTTGGTTTGGGGTTTCTTACCCACTTCCCCATGACTATGCTGGGGTTTTGTCTAATTTGAGCTTCCACAGGACTTGTGCACGCTGTCACCGTTGCTGTGAGTTCATATGAGTAACTTCCCGGCTGTCTGAAAAACTCCTGTTTCCTTGTGGTCATCCACCCCTCTGGCTCTTAGTCTTTCTGACTCTTCTTCCTCAATGATCCTCTAGCCTTGGGAGGCAGGGGTTTGAAATGGCCAGCAGGCCTTTCTACAGGGGCTCTCTGGAAGTACCAGTCATTTGTAATCAGCGATGCAGTGGGTAGCCTTGTGCGTGTCTATGCTGTGGTTGTGGGTGTAGCACCAGGCTAGCCTCCTGCAGGGGAAAGGGAACTGTGTAGCCTTGTTAGGCTTTGCCACACTTCCTGTAGGAGGATTGTACCTGTCTGAAGTCTCACCAGGGATTCCAGGACAGCTGTCTGAATGAACTTGGGGGTGGATGTGTGGAGAGTTAGATGTTTCATATGGCAAAAATCGACCCTAGGAAGCCTATGTGTATGGCTTGCAGTTCCCTATCTAGTCACTAGGTGGCAGACAGAGCCCATTGGAACAGGGGATTCCCCAAAGCTAGTGTTTCAGGGCTTTTAAATCATGTGTGAAGTTAAGGAGTGTTTAATAGCATAGCAACCAGCGTCTGCACTACTTGTAGTAATAACATCACAGTCTCTCTTCTTTCGGTTTTGGTTTTGAGCTTGGTTTAGTGGGAGGGTCTCGCTCTGTAGCCTAGTTAGACTGGAACTGTCTTGGTAGTCCAGGATGGCCTCAACCTGTCTGTGATCCTCCTGCCTCAGACTCCTGCATGCTAGGATCATGTGTGTCACCACACCTGGCTTTGTGTGTCTGTGTCTGGGGACAGGGGTGGTGTGGTTGTAGTGAAGTTTTCTTGTTTTTTTGATACTGAGTCTCAAACCGGCCGTGTAGCTGAGGATGACCTTGAACTCCTGACCCTCCGGCCCCTTTACGCTGGGATCGGGGGCATGTGCCACCAGCCCAGCTTCATTCTTTTCATCAAAAACCAACATTCCTTATTTGATCATTACTCGTTCAGCAAATAACTGTCCTGGGAACTGGGAATGAGGTGGAGGAGACAAACGCTTGCATAAAGCTTGCATTCTAAGGCCGGGTGTGGTGGCACAGGCCGGGTGTGGTGGCACAGGCCTTTAGTCCCAGCACTCAGCAGGCAGATCTCTGAGTTCAAGGCCAGCCTGGTCTACATAGGGAGTTCCAGGACAGCTGGGGCTACAGGGAGACCCTGTCTCAAAAAGACAAAAAACAAACAAAAAAAAAAACCTTGCATTCTGCCGCTGTTCCCTGGGAAGGGGACAATAAACATATACTTAAGGACCAGGGTGTCACTGGGCTGTCAGTGATAAGCTACAGGATACACAGAAGGTCATGGGTTCCATCGCCAGCACCTGGGGAAAAATAGAAAAAAACAGATCAGGGCTGAGTACTATAGCACTCGTCTGGCATGCCTGAGTTCAGTTTCCAGTAATACCTCTTCTCTCTCTCTCTCTCTCTCTCTCTCTCTCTCTCTCTCTCTCTCCTGAATTCTCAGCTGATGGGGGTAGTTCAGTGGTAGAGTGCTTGCTTAACATGCATGAGGTATTGGGTTCCATTTCCACCAAAAATAACAAAAAATTAAGCAAAATAAATAAAGGGACTGGAGAGATGGCACCGCAGTTGAGAACACTCACTGGTTTTGCAGAGGACCCAAGTTTAGGTCCCAGGACCCACATGGTGGCTAACAACTGTCCTTAACTCCAGTTCCAGGGGATCCAACACCCTCCTCTGGTCTCCATGGGCACCAGGCATAGACATAGTGTACTTAGGACATGCTGACAAAGCACTCATACACCTAAAGTCTTAAACAAATAAATAATGTTTTTTAAAAAGTCAAGGTTGCATGTGTCTGCAGGTCTGCACCTACCTCTGGGCCCACATTGGCCCCCACCTGGCCCAGGTGTGCTGCTCCTCAGTCTCCTCTGCCCCAGTTGCAACAAAATACTGACTCCCTCCTTAGACAGTGAGCTAGATAAAGCCAGGATGCAATGTCCCTTATCTGTGGATGGAAACTGTGATTCTATCTGCCTTTTAAAAAAATGTTCCTTTCTTGGCACTTTGAGCTTTTCTCTGATGAGTTACATGTGTGGCAATAAAGACCCAAGTGCCTAGGGAAGTTGTGGGTAAGCTGGACAGAGGTTTGGGCACCCTCCCCCTGACCCCCCCCCCCCAACTGGCAAAGACAGGAGACTGAGCTCCTGGGGCCATGGTCTGAAGGCAGATGGGACTCGGGGCTGGTTGCCTCCAGGCATTCTAATGCCCAATTTCTTCCCAAGTGGTACATCGACTCTTTGAGCCCCTCCACCCCAAACCCTTCCTTTCCCTGACTCCTTGTTCTCCAAGCTCAGAGCTCTGGGGAATGGCTTCCCTCACCAAGTCATACCTGACACTCAGAGGAAGCGACCTGCCTGTGTTGGTTGGGACAGGGCTTGAAGGTACTTCAAGAACAGGCAATGGATCTGTGGAAGAGACAATACAGGACCCTTGAACCTCAGGAGGCCAGGAGGCTACCCTGTGCCCTTCCAGAGCATGTGCCTAGACATAGACACTTTGGGGATCTCTCGGACCAGTGCAGCCCCAGCTGCCTCACCTGACCTCATTATTCTAGAAACACCCTCTTGTGGGTTTATTTATTCTCCATTCTGATATTTTTTAAGAAGTCCTTCACCTATTTTTTGTTCAAGACGTATTCAAGGGGCTGGAGAGAGGGCTCAGTAGTTAAGAGTACTGGCTGCTCTTGCAGAGGACCTGGGTTCAAATCCCAGCACCCACATGATGGCTAACTACCATCCATAACTCCAGGTCCAGGGGACCTGACACCCTCCTCTGACCTCCATGGGCATTTCACAACATGAGTGCACTTACATACATGCAGGCAATACACTCATACACATAAAACAAAGCTAGGGCTGGTGAGACGGCTCAGTGGTTAAGAGTACTGGCTGCTCTTGCAAAGGACCTAGATTCAGTTCCCAGAACCCACTTGGCAGCTCATAACCATCCATAACTCCAGTTCTAGGGAATCCAATGCCCTCTTCTGGCCTCCTTGGGTATTGCACACACATGGTACACATGAATATATGCAGGCAAAACACTAGTACACATAAAAAATAAAAATGTAGCCGGGCATGGTGGTGCATGCCTTTAATCCCAGCACTCAGGAGGCAGAGGCAGGTGGATCTCTGTGAGTTCAAAGCCAGCCTGGTCTCCATAGTGAATCCAAGCCAGCTAGGGCTACAGGGAGACCCTGTCTCAAAAAAAAAAAAAATTAAAATTGAAAATTAAAAATAAATAAATAAATAAAAATCTAAAACATATTCAAGCCAGGCATGGTGGCACACACCTTTACCCCAGCACTCAGGAGGCAGAGGCAGTCAGATGTCTGTAAGTTTGAGGCTACCCTGGGCTTCACAGTGAGACCCTATCTCAAAAAACAAATATGTGCGTATATTTTTTTCAAAGCCAAGTTTAATGGCACATGTCTGCAGTTACCAACATGAGGGAGGCTGAGACAGGATTGTAGGTTAGGCTAGCCTAAGCTACAAAGCAAGAGCAGATTCACTGACCATACCTGTGTGTGAGCCCAGTCCTGGGCTGAGGAGCCGAGCCTCTTGCACACGGTGGGGAGGGCTAAGGCTGCTCCCAGGGGTGCAGGAACAAGGGCTAGAGGGGTCGCTGGAAACCAGAACCTTGGCTGCGGCTGTTGGGAAGAGGAATCGGTGCAGTCTCTGTAGAAAACAGCATGGAGATGCTACAAAGAATTTAAGATGGAGGACCGGCCAGGAAGACATGAAAAACCACGTGTTCTTCACACACTCGCTGCGGTTTTTAGATGCATATGTTCATCTTTGAGGGGTGATAAAAGTAGGGATAGAAAGGAGCTTTCAGAGGGGTGTGAGGCGAGAGCACTAAGGAAATAATGCTGATCCTAGAAGCCATGGGTGGTTATGAAAATCCCAGTGCCAGGTGCGGGACACCTCCCTATGAGGACTTGGTTGTAGAGCCTTGGAAGCTACCAGCACAATACTAGCTATTGCCATTGCTCTCAGTTGCCCACCAGAACCATATGGTAAGACCCTGTTGCTGAGAACACAGCATACTTGGACCTAGAGGAGTCAAAGTTGATTGGAAATATTTTTTAAAAAATCAAAGTTCGGCTGGGTGTGATGGCGCACACCTTTAATCCAGCACTTGGGAAGCAGAGGCAGGCGGATCTTTGTGAGTTTGAGGCCAGCCTGGTCTGCATAGTGAGTTCCAGGATAGCTGGGGCTACAAGGAGACCCTGTCTCAAAAAGAGAAAAAAAAATTAAAGTACATTGGATGCCAGGAGTACTGAGTGGCACATGCCTTTAGTCCCAGCACTCAGGAGGCAGAGGCAGATGGATCTCTGAGTTCAAGACCAGACTGATCTACATTGTGAAGATGAGGCTCTCTAGGGCTATATAGTGCCCCCCCCAAAATAATAGAAAAATTCATCTGAGGTTTTGAGAGGCTAAGAGGGGACATGAAGAGGGCTCCTTTTTTAAAGTATTTGTGTCAGTGTGTCTGTGTCACTCCAGGAGCATGGAGGGGGCGTGGGGTGCACATGCTTATGTGTACATGCAGAAGAGGATGCTGGGTGTCCTCTCACACTCTCTTTGTACCTCTTTGAGGCAGGATCTCTCCCCGAACTTGGGTTTGGGTCCTCTTGGCTAGGCTGGAAGCCAGCAAGCACCAGCAATCCTCCCCTCTCCAACGCCCTCAGAGCTGGGGCCTCAAGTGTGCTGGGACTCCCACTCTGGTCCTCAGGATTAAGCAGCACTCTGAACCTGAGTCGGTCTCTCCAGCCCCAGGGGAGGTGGCTTACAGCACACAAAATTTCAATTTTATAAGATGACCAAGTTCTGGGGATCTCTCTCACAGCAGTGTGGATCTGCTTACCACTATTCAACCTGATAATGAGCTCTGGCCGAGGTGGTAAATTTAAAAAGCGGCCCTGGGCGAGACCCAGCTACCTCTCTGTTGGCATCATTTTAATACCAGGAACCCAGAGGCTCCAGCCACAAGCAGCTAAAATGGAATGAAGTTGGGAAAAGAACCAAAAACATAAAGCGCAGAGCACTTTCCTAGCAGGCAGGAGGCCCTGCGTCCACCCCAGCACCACAGCAACACTCAGCAAACATGGCTCTTTTCCAAAATGATTATTATCGTTGTTATTATTTTGAGACAAGGTATCACTATGTAGCCCTGGCTGACCTGGAACTCTGCATGGAGACCAAGCTAGCCTGAAGCTCAGACCCATCTGCCCCCCGTCCCTGAATGCTGGGATTAAAGGTGTGAACCCTCACGCCCAACCTGTTTTTATTTTTCATTATGTGTATATGAGGAGATGCCAACATGCCCGTGGAGGCCAGAAAACCTATCAGATCCCCTGGAGCTAGAGCTACAGGCTTGTGAGGCACCTGTTGTGGTTCCTGAGAATCAATATTGGGTCCCTTCCGCAGAGCAGAACGTTCTCTGAACCGCCGAGCCGTCTCTCCAGCCCTACAGACAGGGTTCTTAAAGTACTGAATTTACATCCTGGGGAGCTGGGGTGGAGGCAGGGGTCCGGGTAGGAATCCAATAATTGCACAGTGACAGCCAGGAAGGGTAGAGCTAAAGGAGGGGTGCGTGTGACTGGAGTGCGGCTCTGGATTCCATTCCCTGCACAGAGAGGGAGGGGGAGGAAGGAAAAGGGAGGTGGGGGAGAGAGAGGAAAAGAGGAAGGTAAAGAAAAGGTGAGGAGAGGAAAGAAGGCCCCTTAGCAGCACCTCCTGACTCCTTTCTTCCTAGCCTCTGGCTACTCCATCTCTACTGAACTCTCCTCCCGACATTTGACATGCTCAAAGTCTCATGCCGTGTGTCCCTTTTGTGACTATAGCATGCATCAGTGTGGAGGAGGATCTTTTTCAGGGCTGGATAATATTCCACTGTGGACAGAGTACATTTTATTTATCCACGTGTCCACTGAGGGTCATTTGAGTTATTTCCATCTTTTGGTGATCATCCTATGTAGCCCAGGGTAGCCTCAAGGTCACAATCACATAATCCCAGCTTCCTGAGCTCTGGAATTATACGTAAATACCAGCCCATCCAGCTTGATTCAACTTGCTCAGTCTCACAATGGCACTGAGCTTATTCTGTCTCATCCTCACTCCCCTCCTCCCTGTGCAGCAGGCTCCCCTGCCACATTCTAGTGTTAAACACCTGGGACCCCTTCACCACTGATTTAGGTCTCTGAGAAAGGAGGCTCGTGCATCCCAAGGAGATGAAAGCGCTCATAAATCCCTGGTGGGAAAACCTCTCCAGTGTGGTGCCCTCCAATTCGAGAATCACATCCACAGTTCCATATTCATCTGAATCTTCAAGTGGGAGGGGGGCCCTGGATGAGGACTGGTGATGACAGCATTGAGCTGACACCAGGGTATGGGAGGAGGAACTCTTGTCTTCTGGGAACTAGTTCACGTGGGACTTGGAACTAGTGAACAGGACTGCGGCTTAGCTCCTTCATTTCCATTTTATTTTGGCAGTCTGGGAAGCATTTGCTGAATAGAGTCACCCCTCATTATCAGAGAAATTGTTTGCAACATAAACACTTCTCTACTCTGAGATACTGACATTATATATGTAAGATATATATATATATATTATGTAATGTATAATATATAAAATGTACTATTTACATAGACCCTACACGCATCCTCCCATATACTTTTTTTCAGACAGTAGCTCATGTGGCCCAGGCTAGCCTTGAGCTCACTATGTAGCTGAGGATGATCTTGAACTCCCGATCCTCCTACCTGTACCTCCCCTCCATGTGCTAGGAAGCAGGCATGCACCATCATACCTGGTTTATGCGATGCTGGGTATGAAACCCAGAGCCTCATGTATGCTAGGCAAGCACTCTACCAACTGAGCCATAGCCCCAGCCCTTGAAGATTCTAGGATGTGCTCTACTTTTCTCTTAACTTCCAGCAAGACTTGGTGTTCTTTGGCAGAGAAGATGTAGCCCAACCATCTCAGCCTTGGCCACATGGGGCTCTCCTCCAGCAGAACTTTCCTCTCAGAGATGGTAATCTGCATCTCTCCTCTTACGGTCTTTTTGAGACAGGGTCTCCCTATAGCCCCAGCTGGCCTGGAACTGACTATACAGACCAAGCTGGCCTTGAATTTACAGAGATCAGTCTGCCTCTACCTCCTGAGTGCTGGGATTAAAGGCATGTGCCACCAAGCCCAGCCACTTTTAATTTTTTTTAATTTATTTTTATTTTATGTGTATGTATATGAGTGTTATACCTACTTGTATGTGTGTGCGCCAGTGTCATGCAGTGCCTGCAGGGTTCAGAAGAGGGCTTTGGATATCCTGGACCTGAAGTAACTAAAGGTTGTTAGCTGCCATGTGGGTGCTGGGATTTGAACCTGGGTCTTCTGTAAGAATAGCCCGTGCTCTTAACCACTGAGCCATCTCTCCAGCCTCTTTCCTCTTATAAGAACAGTTATATTGTATTATGAATCTTCCCACCCTCATGAGGCTAGGGGATTGAACCCTGGTCCTTGTGTGTGCTAGGAAAGTATTCTACCACTGAGCTACAGCCCCAATCTATGGCTTGAGTCTGAAATGACCTTCCTAGGCCCATGTTCTGAATGCTCCATCCCCAGCTTGTGGTACTGTTTTGAAGGCTTGTGGCACCTTTAGGAGATGGGACCTGGCTTGTGGAAGCAGGTTCTTAGGGGCAGGCCTCTGGTTCCCAAGGGTTCTCCTTGCTTCCTGGTTCACGGAGGCTCGAGGAACCCCCACCCCACACACCACTCTGTCTCTCTGAAATTCTGAACCAAAACATGTCTTTTCTCCCTTAAGTTGCTTCAGGCAGGTGCGTTCTATCACAGTTACATATAAAGTTAATACACGGCAGCTCAAAAGAAAACTCAAGGGCAAACCCAAATGTGGTTAAACAGACACAGACTTAACAAACTGCAGGGACGCAGAAGCCCACATGGGCCAGCAAGCGTGCTTAAGACGGAGGAGTGCGCTCCCTTGGGTCTCCTCCCACTCTCTGGAGTTTTTTCTAATTTTTCCTTAATAAAGCCACATTTGCCTCTGCCTCAGAAACACACACATAGGGCTGGAGAGATGGCTCGGTGGTGAAGGGCACTGGCTGCTCTTGCAGAGGACCCAGGTTCGGTTCCCAGCACCCATGTGGCAGCTGACACATCTGTAACTCCAGTTCTACTGGCTCTGATGCCCTCTCTGGCCTCTTCGGGCACTGCATGCATGTGGTGCACTTACATTCATGCAAAACACTTATACAACACACATGCACAGTGTGGGTACCTGTAATTCTTTTTCATGGGTATGTATTGTTTATTTAGTGTCTGTGATGCTGGGACCTGCACTTGGAGCCATGCACACACTAGGTAAATGCTCTACAATGGAGCTACACCCCATCTCTTAGGATTTTAATTGCTGGGCGTGTGTGGGTCTACACAGCTACTTCCAGGCTAGCTGGGGCTACAGGGAGACCTATCGCAAACAAATCCTCCATTTTGACAACAGTGACAGAGTTGAGCTCTGTTTTAAGACACCTGTATCTGTGTGTGGCTTGTCATCCACCCAGGACCCTTGGTGTTCCTCACACTTGGGCTGTAATCAGTCAGAACTAGTAAATATTTCAGGCTCTTCGGGCCATCTGTTTTTGTCCCCGCCACCGTGGACGACAGCAGTCCTGTTTACATGCTGTTTGTTCCTGCTCTTCAGACCATCTGGGCTGCAAACCCTATGCTTGCTGTTGGGCTCCTCACAGCTTGAAGTCTGCCAACCCCACCATGCGTCAGACATATTTATTTTTTTCCGTTGCCGAGGATCGAACACAGGGCCTTGGACAAGTGTTCAGCCACTGAGCCTCACACCCAGCCCTTGTAAGATGAATGTCTTTCAAGTTGGTAAATACTCCTCACCTGGGTTTGGTTTTTTTAGGGGTTACACATGCTTCCCTTTCATGTAGCTCCTAATGCTGTCCTCAAGGGGGCACGCTTACCCCTGGGAAATGATCCTGATGTCAGTGAGGGGGAAACACCTGCGTGTAAACCAGAGGGAGGGTGTCCCCAACAGCTGTGCTCAGGAAATCCTGGGAACTGGCATTTTCTAAGTCATTTTTCTTAGTTTTGCAAGCCTGTAAATCAAGCCTCTGATGGTGAAGTCCCATTAGTTGGGTGCTGATGTGCAGGGTGGTCCCTTCTGTTCCTCATAACCTGGTCCCCTTAGGAAGCTGCTTTTCAGCTGCGTGCTAAGAACACTAAGAAGTCTTCTCTCCTCCTTAATTATAGTTTACAGTGGTTTACTGGGGGCAAAGAATTTCTGGCTTGCCAGAGGCGATTATAGATCCTGCTGGGCTGGGGGTGGGGTCGGGTGGAAGCACCTACCCAGAGCTGAGACATGTTTTTCTGGTTCCAGGCCCCACGTAGATGCTCCCCTGAGTGCTCCTTTCTCAGGTAGCAGCCCTGCCTGGATTTGCAGGTGACGTGGGGGCTCTGTAGCCGTCAGACCTTCCTTGGGGCCCACAGGGAAGTCGCTCTTCGGAAAGTGTAGCCTCTTAAGCTTTTCTTTTCTTTTTTTTAATAAAAGAGGAATTAGAGGCTTTGCTCCGGTTGCCTTGGACTTCTGCCAAGTTGTCTTAGAGGTCCTGTCACCGGCCTGTCTTCTTCTGGCCTGGGAGGGGCCCTTGTACCAATAGGAGGGAGATTCAAGCCCAAGTCTATTCTTCACTCTCTGGAGACACCTCCAATGCAAGCACCCCTCCCCCGCTTTCAGATGTGCTGCTGGAGCCAGGAAGAACAAAGAGGCTGTGGTTATTTTCAAGTTCTTAAAAAATTGTTGGGGCTGGAGAAATGGCTCCACGGTTACGAGCACTGGCTGCTCTTGCAGAAGACCCAGGTTTGATTCCCAGCACCCACATGGCAGCTAGCCACAGTCCTTAAGTCCAGTTCCAGGGGACCTGATGCTTTCTTCTGACATCCTTGAGCATTTTGTAACATGGGTGCTCTTACATATATGCAGACAACACATTCGTGCACATAAAATAAGACAAAAATAATAAAGTAAAAAAAAATTGCAGAGGTATTGGTGTGTGATACTGTCAGAGTTCACCAGTCAATCCCACCAGGAGGACACCTGCTGTGGAATACAGACAGGCTTGTTTGGGGTGCTGCAGATAACCCCAGAGGAGAGCCCCAGAGGGTCCCCTTCAGGAGGGTAGGAGTTTGAGTGTGACACAGGGTGAGGGAAACAGGAGCCCACACTGAACTCAGGACTGGGAGGGAAGCTGGATAAGCCATTTAACAGGGGTACATGGGGGTTCATGTTGTCCCTGCTATCCAGGGGGGCTAAGATGGGAGAATCACAGTAGTACAGGAGCTCTAGGGCAGCCTGGGCAACACTGTGAGATCCTACCTCAGCAGGATATGGCCACACACACCTGTAATCCCTGAGACAGGAGAATTGTTACACATTCAAAGCTAGCCTGGGTTACTCTGAGTTCAGGCCAACCTAGGCTAGGGAGTAGCATCCAGTGTTTAAAAAGGGGGGTGGGGTGGGGAGGCTGGAGAGATGCCTCGGTGGTTAAGAGCACTTACTGCTCTTGTAGAGGACCTGGTTCCTTTCTCAGCACCCATGTGCCAGGCTCACAACTACCTGTCACTCCAGTTCAGGGTATCCAATGCCCTCTTCTGGTCTCTATGGGCTCCTGTACATACTTGATGCATATATGTTCATGCCAGCTCATACATACATAAATACATAAATAAATCTTTTTTTTAAATTTTATATGTATGTGTGTATTGCCTGCATGTAGGTAAGTGCACCCGTGTCATGCAATGCCTGAGGAGGACAGAGAGATTGTCGGATCCCCTGGAACTGGAGTTACGGACAGTTGTTAGCTGTCATGTGGGTGCTGGGATTCAAACCTGGGTCTTCTGCAAAAACAGCCAGTGTTCTTAACCGCTGAGACATCTCTCCAGCCCCATAAATAAATCTTAACAAAACACCAAGCCAGGCATGGTGGTGCACGTCTTTAATCTCAGGGCTCAGGAGTCAGGGGCGGGAAAAATCTCTGAGTTTGAGACCAGCATGATCTAAATACTGAGTTCCAGGTCAGATGGGGCTACAGGGAGACCCTGTCTCAACAAAACAAAACAAAAAAGCTGGGGATTGGGGATGTAGCTCAGGGGTGCTCAACTGTGCTTCTGGTCTGGTGAACTCAGAGTTTTGTTGGTGGTCTGCTGAGAATTCCATCTGATGAAATCAGCAAGACCAACTACTCTTCCTCTGGCTGTGAGCAAGGCTAACGATCACATTCCCAAAACATGCAAAACCAGAATCCAACAGTGGCCTGGGCTGGAGGGATGTGGCTGGTTTGTAGCCTACCTGCCCTGCATGTGCAAGGCCCTGGGTTTGATCCCCAACACTGCATAAATAGGGTGTGGTAGTGCACCCCAGTAATCTCAGCACTGAGGAGGCAGAGGCAGGAGGATTAGGAATTCAAGACCAGCCTGTTTCAATAAGTAAATTAAAAAAAAAAAAAAAAAAATCTAGTGGGATCCATGTCATCCACTTTGAATGTAAAGTGGGGGAGGTGACAGGGTAATTACCCAAAAGCAATTGAAAACAAAAAATGCTCTTGAGTTGGGCATGGTGCTGCACGCCCTTAATCCCAGCACGTGGGAGACAGAGGCAGGCGGATCTCTATGAGTTCAAGGCCACCCCTGGTATACATAGTGAGTTCCAGGCCAGCTGGGACTTGCCTCCTTTGTGAGAATTAATGTGCCTGAAGAAATGTGTGTATAACCCTCCTGGTACAGATGTTTATTTTGACACAGGGTTTTACCACGCAACCCAGGCTCATCTCAAACTCATGATCCTCCTGCCTTGGCCTCCCGAGTGCTAGGATTTCATGTGTGTACCACCAGGTCCAGCTCATACAATTTTTTTTAAAGCTCAAGAAGCATTATCTGTAAGAGTTTGAGATAACTAACAGGGCTGGTGGGCTGTCGAGCTCAAGATGGAGAAGAGGAAAGAAAAGTCGCCTTGTGAGCTAGGCATGGAGCTGTAGAAGGGAAGTGGGAGGCTTCAGAGAAACAGCAGGGAAGCCCAGACCCCAGGGAACAGCGTCCAAAGAAAAGCCAAAGGGGGAGAAAAGGAAAAGTTGTGCTTTCTGAGTTGGAACTCAGGAGAGCAGGCAGGTTCTGCAGTGAGGTTCTATGAGCTGCCTCACCCCCCCCCACACCCCCACCCCGCCACCCCCACACCCCTGCCTCACCTGGCTACCTCTAAATGAAAAGCCATCCTTGGGCGGGGCTGGAGAGATGGCTCAGTACTTAAGAGCACTGGCTGCTCTTACAGAGGACCCCGGGGTCAGCTCCTAGCACCCACATGGCAACTAATGATCATCTGTAACTCTAGGGGATCCAACTTCTGGCGTCCTTGGACATTGCACACACGGGTACACGCATGTAGGCAAAACGCTTATGCACATGAAAATATTTTTTTAAAAATCAATTTTTAAAAAAGAATTCTAGAAAAGCCATCCTGTGACACCCCTTCTTGGAATGCTGTGTGGTAAAGACCTCTTGGGCTGCAGCAGCAAAGGGAAAAATAATTCTTCTTTAACTTTGATGTAGCCCAGGCTGTACTTTTTTTTTTAACTTTCATATAGTCCAGACTGTACTTAAGCCTGCTATATAGTTGAGCATGGCCTTAGCTCCTGATCCTCCTGCCTTATACCTCCTGAGTACTGGGATTGCAGGCATGTGCCCTCACGTCTGGTTTAACATCTGTATTTTAGGAGCAAAGTTCAGCTAGGGGTGTAGCTCAGTGATAGGAGTTGCCTCATTTGCATGAAGCCCTGAGTTCTATCCCTGGGGTTGGAAGGGAGGAAAAACAAAATAAAAGCACATGATCCTGCCAGACACTACCCACACCTGCAATCCCAGCACTCTAGAAGCTAAAGCAGGAGGATCACAAGTCCAAGGCCAGCCTGGCCTATAGTGAGGCCCTATCTCAAAAAATAAGGGGCTGGAAGATTGCACAGAGTACTGAGTGGTGGTTCTAGACGTTTTAGGGGTGAGGAAAAGAGGGAGAGGCAGCAATTCTTTAAAAAAAATTAACTTTCCATGTCTGTGTGGCGTTTGTGTGGTGTATGTACTTGTTACTGTGGGTGTGTACGGACGTGCACATAGGTGTGGAGGCCTGAAGCTGACCTTGGCTGTCTTCCCTTTATTTTGCGAGAAAGGCACTCTTACTGAACTGGAAGCTGCCTGGCTGGCCGGTGAGCTTCAGGAACTGACTTTGCCCCGGCCCAGTGCTGGAGTGACAGACGTGCTCTGCCTCACCGGCTTTTTACATGGATTCTGGGGTTCTGAACTCAGGTCCCCGGTGGAGGCCCCTTAGTGACAGGGCCGTCTCCCCAGCCCAGGGGTAGCCATTTTCCCCTAGTGGACATATTATTTTGAGCTGAGCCTTAAGAAGTATATTCCTGCCAGACATACATCTGTAATTCCAGTACACAGAAGCCCAAGAGGAGGATTCAAGGCCAGCCTCAGCTACTTAATCTGAGGCCAGTCAGAACTACATAAGACCTTGTTTCAAATAACAAAACAGGGGACTGGAGAGATGGCTCAGCAGTTAAGAGCACTTGCTGTTCTTGCAGAGGACCTGGGTTTGGTTCTCAGCATACACTGCAGCTAACAACTGTCAGTAACTCCCTTTCCAGGGGATCTATCAGTAGCAACTCCAGCTCCAGGTGGTCGGATGGATGCCCTCTTCTGGCCTCTGAGGACACTGCACACACAGGCGTGCTTACATTCCTGTAGGCAAAACACTCATACACATAAAATTTAAAGAATAGAGAAAAAAAGGACCAAATGAGATGGTAGGTAGAAGTGTTTGCATACAGGCCTGACAACCTGCGTTTTTCATCCCTGGATCACCAAGTAGCAGGAGGGGGCAGACTCCTGAGAGTTGTTCTCTGACCTCCACAAGCATACACCTGGCCCTTCTTACACACACACACACACACACACACACACACACACACACACACCACACACACCACACACACACACACACTTGCACACATGAGTATAAAAAAATAAATAAAAATGATAAAAGAAGCATATTCTTATGCTGGGAGTGGTGGCCCATGCCTTTAACCCCAGCACTCAGGAGGCAGAGGCAGGAGGATCTCTGTAAGTTCAAGCTAGCCTGGTCTACATAGTGAGTTCCAGGTCAGCTGGGGCTACAGGGAGACCCTGTCTGAAAAAACAAACAAAAAGCATATATTTATTTGGCATGGCCTCTCTCTTTTAAAAATTTTATTTTTTTTTATTATTATTTTTATTTTATGTGTATGCGTGCATTGCCTGCATGTAGGTAAGTGCACCTGTGTCGTGCAATGCTGGTGGAGGTCAGAAGAAACTGTCAAATCCCCTGGGACTGGAGTTACGGACAGTTATTAGCTGCCATGTGGGTGCTGGGATTCAAACCCGGGTCTTCTGCAAGAACAGTGTTCTTAACCACTGAGCCATCTCTCCAGCCCCCCCCCCAAAAATTTTATTTTTATTTTATGTGTATGGATGTTATTCCTACATGTGTGTAAGTACACCCATGTCATGCAATGCCCGAGGAGGACAGAAGAGGGCGTCAGATCCCCTGGAACTAGCGTTTCAAGCAGTCGTTAGCTGCCGTGTGGGCACTAGGAGTGAAATCTGGGTCCTTTGCAAGAGCAGCCAGTGCTCTTAACCGCTGAGCCAGCTCTCCAGACCCTGGGCTTCTTTCTTAGTTCATCTCTTATTGATAAAACAAAACACCTGGAATAAGGTAACCAGAGAGAAGTTTTAATCTTTTCACATTTATATGTTTACTGACATTCTGTTTTTGCTGTGCTGGGAACGGAAGTCAAGGCCGTTATACTAAGCCTGTGCTGTACCCTTGAGCTACCCCACACACACCCCCACCCCTGGACACTAGTTTAAATTAGTACACATCAGTTCTACAGAATGGTGGGTTTTGTTTGGCATATTCAGCTATGTTTTGAGACTAGACACTTATTTGGCTCCTGACTCTGGGGTCTGGGATGTCCAAGGGTGTGAGGCAGGATGAAGGCCTTCTCTCTGTGTTGTAAAGTGGTGAAGTGCATCTCGGGCACAGCAAACATGCTAGTGCCCCTGTGGCTTTCTCTTCTGATAAAGTCACTAATGCCATCCTGGGGGCCCCACCCTCGTGACCTCATAGCATCCTAATTACCTCCCAGAGCCCTGTCTGGAAATATCATTAACATACAAACTTAGCATAGCAGATAGGAATTATCAGGGGAGAAATGAGGGGACTTTTTAAGTGGGGAGGGTGTGGAGGGAAGGTTAAACCCAGAGAGCGAGGGGAGAGATAAATAGTGCCTAGCTAGTATAAAAAACCAGAGGGAATTGAGCTGGGAGTGGTGGCACATGCCTTTAATCCCAGTACTTGGGAGGCAGAGGCAGGCGGATCTCTGGGAGATAGAGGCCAGCCTGGTCTACATAGTGAGTTCCAGGCCAGCTGAGGCTACAGGAAGACCCTGTCTCAAAAAGACCCCCCCAAAAAAAACCCAGAGGGAATCATATTTGTACAAAAACCTCCTGAAAAATTACACATGTAATATCTCTACATGAGTCCATGAGCATAGCTGAAGGCTATATAACAGGAAACATGCCTGACAGGAGAAGCCTTCCTTTGGGTTGTTGGCCAGGGTGGTCCAAGAGACTCCCAGAATTACACAGGCTGTTGCCACAGCCCTTGACGGCCTCCCAGAACTTGAAGGTAAGACCCCATTGCTGAAGACAGGACATTCTTTGGAAACAGGATTTGGAGCAATGGAGCTGGAACTGACCTGGAAGCCGCCTCCCCTGAAGGCAGCTCTCATAGCTTTGGAGAGCACTACACAAGCTGGTAAAGGAGAACATCAATCGATGTTCCAACCCCAGCTTCAAGGCCTAAAAACACGTCAAAGACGAGCACAGCAAATGACATTTGTCCAGTACCTAATTGGACTTAAAGCCCACTCAATGGGAGGAAACTCGTGTGTGGTACTGTAAACCTAGCCAAATACACATGGCTGGAGAGGTCAGAGATCTCAGAGAAAACCCCAAGGCTGTCACAGCTCTAGACAAATGTAATTTCTTGCTATGTGCAAAATATGGATCCTTAAGTTATAGACCAGTATCCCAGTCACCACCCATCAAAGAAGCTTCTTTTTCAACAGACAGATTATTACAGAGTTCCACAGCTGGTCACACACAGACATTGTGAATTGCCGAAGCCTAAATGGCACATCCATGATGCAACCTTTATACCTAAGGCTCACAGAACATAGAACAAAGGATGATGAGAGCACTAATGATCTCTCAATTCTCATTAATGAAGCTCCCTCATGCAACAGAGGGCCAGGACCACAGAAGGTCACAAATGACCAAAATGTAGAAAATAAGAGCCTACAGAGTGTGGAGAGTCCTACACTGCAGAGTATAGGAGTCCTTGGACAGGACTCCTGTATTAAAATCCACCCACCCAGGCCTCAGGGACCATTGCAAAAGAGGGGGCAGAAAGATTGCAAGAGCCAGGGAGGAGGTGCAGGACCATACGGAAACAGTCCTACCGGGTCCTGGTACCTTGCTCATATGAACCTACAGCAGTGGTGTCAGCATGAACAAGACCTATGCAAACTCAAGCAGACAAATACCCAGCAGAGAACTGTGGAAATGGACAGCAGGCCCCAATCTTAGTCAAAGAATTATTGGCAGCTGATTACTGCTGGGTGAGGGAGAGCTGATCTTAAAGGGAGGGACTCTAGGTAGGATGACCAGACCTTAGTGGATGAACTTGTACTGAGGGCAGTTTGGGGACACTAACTTGACATGATAGGCCTTAACACAAATGATGTATGAATTCTACTGGGGGGCAGTTATGGGAGAGGGCCAGTGGGGGAGGGGCTATAAAGATGATTCAGATGTTCAGTATGAAATACACAAAAATTCAAAATAAAAAATAAAATAACATACAAACTTGCAACACAATCCTTTGAGGAACTCATTCAAACCATAGTAGCTGGGTGATGGGGTGCAGATAGAGATGGGGAGGTAGGTAGAGAAATGGCTTGCCATAGTAATAAGAGCTGTTGCAATGTTTTCTGTGAACTTTGTAAGTCTAAGCTCTTTTGATTCTCGCAACTTTAGGAAGTTTTGGGGGTTGTTGTTGTTTTTGAGAGAGGGTCTCATGTGGCCCAGGCTGGCCTCAAACTCCTAGGAGGGGCCTTGAAGGTCTGATCCTCCTGCCTCTACCTCCCGCACTCTGGGATTAGAGGTGTGAACCACCGTACCATTTTTACATGGTGCTGGAGCTTGAACCCGGGGCCTTGTGCATGGATGCTAGGCAAGCACTCTAACAACGGAGTCACATCCCGACTAGGCCCCTTCCTAGCCCCACTTCACAGATGGGGAACAGCAGTAGACAGGGTTTAGGAACTCCTTCTGACATCCCCTGGCTGCTTAGTGGCAGGGCTGTGTGCACACACAGCCAGGATGCACAGGCATGCACTGGTCCCCTGCTTCCCTGCCTCCCTTTACCCTCAGAGATGCTCAGGGTCTAGGAGTGCAGCTCGCTGTGGACAAGTTTGGGCACCGAACTTCTGAGAGCTTGGTCCTCCTCCCAGTGTATCTTGGGAAGCATCTATCACACCCGATCGATCGGTGGCGCTCAATGGGAAGTCAGAGTGCTTCTGGCTTAAGGTTTGAGATGGTACTGTGGCAGGTCACCCCCACCCCCACTGTCCACATCTCCAGTCTGAGCCCAGGAGAGGATGTGGTCGCACTGCTGGTGGAAGCTGGCATTGTCTGGTGTGCAGCAGAGTTCAGTCTCGGGCTGCTTCTGATAAAGCACCTTGACATTGAGGACTCTTCTTGGACCCACTTCCTTTTCTCCCCACCTCCTTCCCGTCTTTGAATGCTCAAGTCAGTTGATAACTAATCTTAGGTAACTAAGTAAGCAGGACAGGCAGCTGGCTCAGGGGTTTGGTGGAGCTCTGGGATTAAGGGAGGATTAGGCCCTTTATCAGTTTCTCATCCCCTCTCTGCAGAGACAAGACCTGAAGGATTGCTAAAGATTTCCCTTGGAAGCCATTGTTTCTTCAGGCCTGGTTTGGCTTCCCCTTGCTGGGTGGAGCTGCTGCTCTGTGCCTTCTTCGCAGGGAAGAGGGTGAAATCTGCCAACCTTTGAGCATGTGGGCAGTTTGGCAGGGAGCTGGGGCTCCAGGTGAGTGTCCAGGAGACTCACCTCTCAGACCACGTACTACAGATCCTGGAGGTGAGCTGTGCCATACCTGGGCACTTCTGCCCTCAGTTTGAGTGTGCAGGGGGGCACCAGGCAATCACCGCAGGCTGTGCCCCTGGTATGTTCCCTCTGTCAGCTTCTCCTGATAAATGGAGGAAACACACACCATGCTCTCTGAGCCACTAATTCTGCAAGAGGATCCTTTCTGACTTCAGGACCCAGGCCTCTGCCTCTTCCTCTCCTGACTGGTCCCTAGCTCTGATTTCTTGCAACTCCTTGGTCAACATCTACGGTCCTGAAGGAAAGAAAGCTGTCTAGCCTTCAGACACCCCTCCGTCCTGCACCCCATTTCTTTGTTTCCCTTCTACCCCTCTCTCTATTTCTGCCATTCCTCCCCAGACTGGCTTCTGTCCACACACCATTCTGATGGTTATTTTAATTGTCAGCTTGATACAGTCTAGAATCACCTGGCAAGAGTCTCAATGAGGGGACTGTCAAGATCAGATTGGCCTGTAGGCATGTCTGTGAGGGATTGCCTCAGTTAAGTTAGTTGATGTGGTAAGAGCCAGCCCACTCTGGGCCATGGTATTCCCGGCTTTGGGGCCTGGGCTGCCTGAGAGAAGCTGAGCTGAGTAGTGCGTGTGTCCAAGTCTCTGCTCTTGACTGTGGATGTGACCAGCTGCTTCAAGCTCCTTCACAAAGACCCCACAGTGATGGATGGAACCTGGAGCTATGAGCCAAAATAAATCCTTTCTGCCCAAGTTGCTTTTGTCAGAGCGTGTTGTCACAGCAACTGGAAAGGAAACTAGAACACACCTTTTCCGGCCCTAGACATAATGTTCCTCAGAGTCCCCCCCCCCGCCCCCATTTTCATACCTTTTCAATTTAAATTTTTATTTTTAACTATGTATATAGGTAACTGTGTGTGAATATGTGCATGTGAGTGCAGGTGTCAGAAGAAGTTGTCAGAGTACCTGGAACTGGAGTTAGAGGAGGTTGTGAGCCACCACCCAGGTCCTCTGCAAGAGCAGTTAGTGCTCTTAACTGCTGAGCCATCTCTCTAGCACGTAAGCTAATAAGAAGTTGGCACATATCACAGCACACCCATGGAGGTCAGAAGACAACTTTGTGGAGTTGGTTCTCTCCTTCCACCTTGCCAGGTTGCCAGGCTTGAGTGGAGCACTCCTTTACCCACTAAGCCATCTCACTGGCCAATGCACCTCAGAGATGCACAGTTCTGTGCCTACTTGATATTCCCTGTGGTAGTCAGTCTCCTGGATATCCCACATTTAGCACATTGAGAAAGAAAGGTGCTGTCACCTCTCACACTCCAACTCCCAGCATTCCTCGGGACACCCAACCTTCTACCAGGGGCCAGGCTGCCGTCTCCCCACACTTCCATCCCACTAGATATCAGTGGTAATCCTGTCTGCCAGACATGCCGTCCCACCCCTCTTCTTCCTCACTCTGTACCCTGGGCAGGGCCACCCTCACCTCCCAGGTAATCCCCAGCCCTCGTTCCTCACGGTGCCACCATTGAAATCTTTCTAGAATGAACACTGAGTCAGGCCAGTTCCTTGCTTAAACCCATTTCCTGTTCCCTCTTGCTCCTGAGGTGAGGTCTGTCCTCACCTTGGTTTATACAACCTCCACCCCACCTTCCTTGACTCTCTGGACTCCTGGGCTACTTGTGTGTCCCACAATGCACTCTGGGTCAGGACCACCAGCAGACCATCGCTACCCAGAACATGCTTGCTCCTTCTCCAAGTGCCCTCTGATCCTCACTTCTGCTAATTCCTATCTACTCTTTTGTCCCTGCTTGACACTTCCTCCAGAAAGCCTTCCAGACACATCTCAAATCAAAACCAAATCAGAGGAAACCACTGACTCATCTGCCCCCTCTTCCCAGAGAAGGATCTGGAAAGCTGTGCTTGCATAACAAGCTTGTCCTATCCACTGACCTTGTTTCTGATGAGTAGAGACAGAGATCACACCAAGGAAAATAAAAATATTTACCTAATGTCACCCATATGGTCAGCTGACTGCAGCAGATCAAAAAATGGGACAGAAGCCGGGTGTGGTGGCGCACACCTTTAATCCCAGCACTCGGGAAGCAGAGGCAGGTGGATCTCTGTGAGTTTAAGGCCAGCCTGGTCTACATAGTGAGCTCCTGGCCAGCTGGGGCTACAGGGAGACCCTGTCTCAAAAAGACCCAAAAAAGGGGGGGGGACAGGGATGGGGGAGAAATCAGAGATTAATCAAATGTAGGCTTTGTTCATATAAAACAACTCAAACTGGGTTTGATGGACACTGGGTTTTCCTCTCAATAGGTAGTCAGTTATTCCAGTGACAGGCTGTGGAATTGCTCTCTGCCTTTCATGTGCTAAGTCACCCCACCATCACCTGGGGTTTGAAGCATAGCTCCAATTTTTTGTTGTTGTTGTTGTTGTTGTTATGTTTTTTGTTTTTTGAGACAGGGTCTCCCTGTTGCCCTAGCTGGCCTTGAACTCACTATGTAGACGAGGCTGGCCTTGAACTCACAGAGATCCACCTGTCTCTGCTTCCCAAGTGCTGGGACTAAAGGCGTGCGCCACCACTGCTGGCTATACACATCCCCAGTTTCATTTTGTTTGTGTTATTATTTCTGGTATTTGGGATGGCTTAAGGACACTAGTGAGGTTGACTCTGTGTCACAATTAACTACGTCCCAAGTGCCAAGACACCAGGGGAATGGGGCTAGGTCCACAGGGACGGATGGACGGATGAACAGATGGACACACTCTCAGCTTGGACTTCTAGGGACAGTGCTGTTGGTCTCCAGTTCTCTCCCCCCACTTCCTAGGGTCTTGCTCATCCTAAGCTCTTGACTGAGCTCCATCCCCACTGCTGCTCCTGACTGCCGGTTAACTTCACCATCATGGACAAAACCAGACATGCCTCTTATTCTTGGAATCACAGACATATAGTTGGACATGGTGGGAGGGCACTCACGGCCCAACCTCCCTTATCAGCTGAGGCAGCTGAGCCAGGCTCAGCCACAGCACCACAGGGCAGACAGGCTGCCTGTGGATGAAGCAAGTGTTGGGGGGGGGGGGTTGGCAGAGCCCAGGCCATACTTGGCATCATCAGCTCTTATCCTCAGAGCAGACAGAAGTCCTGGAAACTTCAGTATATCAATTGGCATGAATTCTGTGTGTGTGTGTGTGTGTGTGTGTGTGTGTGTGTGTGTGTGTTTTAAGATCATTACAAATGTCTACAAACCAGACCCAAAACTAGAGACAGAAAGGTGTCGACCCAGCGAGGTGCTGAATGTTTGTAATCTCAGTACTCATGAGACTGAGTCAGGAGGAGACCTGAGTCAGGTCTATCTCATGAAACCCTGTGTCAAAAAAAAGAAAGAAAAAAAGAAGAGAGAGGGAAGGAGGGATGGAGGGGGAGGGAGAGGGAGGGAGGAAGGAGGGAAGGGAAGGGAGGAATGTGGGCAGGAATGTCACCACCCTTTTGTGACACCCATGGATCTCTCTCTCTCTCTCTCTCTCTCTCTCTCTCTCTCTCTCTCTCTCGTTGATGGCAGTGCCTCGCAGCCAACGCCTAGCATTAGCCTGCCATCTTGTGGTCAAACTCCAGGATTGCAGCCTTGCCATCCACCAGGCTTCAGGAAACTTGGAGACCAGATAGGCACTCCTCCTCCCAGACCCTCCAGCCTAAAGCCCTGGGATCAAGCTCTGGTCCCACAGCCTCAAGCCACAACCCCCAACCATGTAGCTGAAGAGGACTCAGGTTCCCCACCTGTGACACTAAACACAGTTCTTTGAGTAAAGACCTGAGGAAGAATGAATGGAAGCCATCAAACTCGTGTGTGCGTGTATCTGTGTGTGTGTGTGTGCACGTGTGCGTGTGTGCATTATGTGTGTGCGTGTATGTGTGTGAATGGTTTGTGGGAATTATTTTTCTGAAGGGCAGCTGAGAACATCTTCAACATTCTTTCAAAATAAGGAAATCAGAGCTGGAGAGATGGCTCAGCCGTTAGGAGCACTTGCTGTTCTTCCAAAGCACAAGTTTGATTGCCAATACCCACATCAGGCAGCTCTCAACCGCCTATAACTCCAGTTTCAGGGAGTCTGACATCATCTTCTGACCTCCCAGAGCACACACATGCATATATGTATACTCACACAGAGATACATATACACATAAATAAAAAATATTTTTTAAAAAACAAGGAAACCAGACATCCAAGGAGTTTGGATGCTCAGCCAGGAAGAGATTTAGGAAATCATTATGTATGACTATGACCAGCCTGGAAGCCTGCAGCAATCCTCGTGCCTAGGCTTCCTGAGTGCACACCACCCCTGGCTTTAGTTACTCTTTTTTTTCAGTGCCAGGACTGGAACCCATGGTCTCACCCACCCTGAGCACCTATCATCTAGTTATCCTGGAAGCCCTTATCATCCTCTTTCAGAGGGAGAAACGACCCAGAAAGAAGAGAAAGCTGGAGTCAAGGTTTTTTTCTATTTTAATTTTTTTTAGTTAGCACACATAATAATGGGTTTTGGCATGCAAAACACAGACTATCTCGTGAATTTGTGTGTTTTTGTAGGGCCCTGCTAACTCTCTCTGTCTTTCTAGTGTCAATGAATATGCTGTTAAAGCACACACAGAAACCAAGCCTGTTCTGGGGATCTGCTTATAGAACCAAGAGTCTGGGACTCCTGGGTGCTGCTGTGAGCCAAAGGCTCAGAGCTCCAAGGGGAAGAGCCCAGGAGAGGTAGCCACAGCCCAGGAAAGGTGACTGGCCTTCACACGGGGTGGGGTGGGGGGTTGGGGGGCTCCTAGGAGAGGTGGTCAGCCTTCAAGGCACTCCAGATTGGGGCTCATGAATGGGGCCAGCAAGGACAGAGGTCATGGCCCCTCACCAGGCTCTTCCTGCCAATGGAGTGGTCTCAGGAGAAGGGCTTTGGGCTCCCAAGGACACGTCAGGTGTACAGAATGTCAGGCATTTGGTGAAGATCTTTCCCAATGCTCCCTGTTTTTTCAAAAAGGAAACTGAGATGCAGAGGCAAGAGGGGCCTTGCCTCAGGGCACTGAGAGTTATCCGGAGCTGCGCAGCAGCTGCAAACTGTGTGTCTGAGGTCACGGCCCTTCATCCACATCTGACAAGAGGCTCATTTTCATGCAGGGGCCGTGAAAGTATGTAGTTTATAGCCCTATTATCTCATCTTCCCAAAGGCTTGCAAATAGCCCCACTCTACAGATGAGGAAACCGGCCAGGGGAGATGGTATGATGCTAGTCGAGGAGGTGTCCAACCTGTACTGTACCCAGGAGTGCTGTGATGCGTCCCAGCACAAAAATCTGAAAACAGCATGAGACTTTTAGTTTTTTGTAATTTTACCCAGTTATCAAATGTGAACTTTGTAGATGTCATTGTAGTGTCACAAAATAAAAGTATGTATATCCTCACAACCTGTGGACCATGGTTGGACACCCTGTAAGGCTAGAAAGAAGAGGGTGGGAGCAGACACACCTCTGTTGGACTCTAGACTTGGTAACCACTGAAGTGACCATTGACAGGAGACTCTTATGGGGGTTTAATGAAGAAAGTGATGGGGCTAGGGACATGGCACAGCAGGGAGAGTATTTGCCCAGCAAGCAAAAAGCCCTGGGTTCGATCTGCAGCACTGCTCAAACCAGGTGTGGTGGGGCATGCCAGTCATCCCAGCACTTAGGAGACGGAGGCAGAAGTCAGGAGTTTGAAATAATCCTTGGGTACATAGAGTTTGGGACCATTGTAGAATCAGTGAAACTGTTTTTAAAAAGTAGGGTGGGAAGTGTTCAAGGACAGTGCCCTTGGGAGACTTGCCTTCAGAGTTTACAAGACAGGTGTCTGTGGCCCTGGGCAAATATTATCCTCACTTGTT
>NW_008330120.1:3935492-3937883 GCF_000622305.1 Nannospalax galili | reverse complement strand
TCTCTCTCTCTCTCTCTCTCTCTCTCTCTCTCTCTCTCTCTCTCCATGGTGTTTGGAGAGCACATGTGTGTGGAGGCCAGAGACTGATGTTAGGTGTCTTCCTCAGTCTCTCCACCTTCTTTTTTAAAAAGGTTTTTAATTTTTGTGTTGCAGGTATGAGTGTTTTGCTACATGTATATATGTACATCATCACATGTGTGCCCAATGCCCATTGAGGCCAGAAGAAGGCATCAGATTCCCTGGAACTGGAGTCTGGAACTGGAGTGAGAGATGGCTGTGAATCATCGTATGGGTCTGGGAACAGAACCCCCAGTCTTCTGCAAGAGCAGCAAGTGCTCTTAAGGGCTGAGCCATCTCTCCAGTCCTCCACCTTGTTTTCTATTGAGACCAAGCCTCTCACTGAACCTGGATTGTGCCTATTCAGCTAGACTGGCCGGCCAGCAAGGCCCAGGGACCCTCCTGTCTCTGCTTCCTCGCTGCTGGGGTCACAGGCACATGCCAACACACCTGGCCTCCTACACGGGTCGGGTCCTTATGTCTGAGCAGCAAGGGCTTTACCCACTGACCAGACCCACTTGTTCCTTTCAGAACATGAAATATAAAACTAACAGGCTGAGGCTCAGTGCTGAGGGCTTGCCAAGTGTGCACAAAACTCCCCAGCTTCCAGCCCTAGTACCACAAAAAATAAAACAAAAATGGCGGAGCTCCAGCCTTGGCACCTGGGTGCACAATCTGCTCAGATAAAGGTCTTTCCTGCTTCACACCACACCCTACTTCAGAAGCCAGAGGGACAAAGAACCCGTGTGCTTTGTGCAGTGACTCCGGGGCTGGGAGGACGAACCCTTCCTGCCCACTTAGCAGCATACCTGGGAAGAGCTGTCGGGACATCCCTCATTGGAAATAGCCCAACTCCCCCTCAATTTCGTTCAGAGCAAAAACCCTACCCCAGGAGACCTGGAGCAGCCAGGTGGGGGTGGAGGACGAGCGGACACCACCCTGAGACGCAGCCAGAGCCTGAATCCTCTGCTCTTCCACAGGCGAGTCAGAGTCATGCACTGCAGCAGGATCCGTGTAGAGCCCTCACCTGGCATGGCAGGGCCCTGGTTCCATCCTCAGCAAAGCAAGCCAGACAAAGTAAAGCTACACACTGACTTCCCAGGCTGATGCTCCCTGACTGGGTTACCAGGGCTCCATGCTACACGGGGGCTGTAGAGAGCAGGGACCCCGTTTCAACCTGCTGTTGCTTTCTTGTCCCCTCATAAAGAGTTCTGACCCAGCTGGGGATGGGAACCACACGAATCCTTCCACTCAGAGCTCCCCCAAACACGGGAAGGAATGTGTGAGCCCTGGAGATGAGAGGACTAGGTGTTTTCTTTCTGGTTCTCCCTGTCCCGGATCTCCTTGAGGCTAAGGACTTTTTTTTTTTTTTTTTTTCTTCCACAGTAAAACTTGCCTGCCTTGGACTTCTTCCCCCCACCTCTCAAGTCCAGACAAAGATGTCTGTAGAGGGTATGCAATAGTGCCATAGCTTGTGAAACTCCCAAACTACATCCAACCACAATCACCCACAGCAGACATAAAAATTTTCTTTTGTGATTTTTTTTTTGAGATAGGTTTCATGTAGCCCAGGTGGCCACACGTGCACACACATGTGCACACACAAATAAACATATAAATAAATGTAATTTTAAAATAAAAAATGTAGGCGGCTGGAGAGATGGCACATTGATTAAGAATATTGACTGTTCTTGCAGAAGACCTGGGTTCGAATCCCAGCACCCACATGGCAGCTAACAACTGTCTGCAACTCTAGTTCCAGGGGGTCCAACAGCCTCTCCTGTCCTCTGAGGGCACTGCACGACACGGGTGCACTTACCTACATGCAGGCATAACACACATAAAATAATAAATAAAATGTTTTTTTTTAATGTAAGGAGACTCAAAAAAACAAAGCAACCAAACACATATGGATACATGCTTTTGTGTGTGCATGTGCATGTTGCATGCATGCGTGTATATGCACATTTGTGTGTACGGATATACATGGAGACCAGAGGTCAAACTTAGGTATCATTCAATCCTTGGGCACTATCCACCTTGTTTAATTTTTTTAAATTTGCATTTATTTTTTTAATTTTATTTATTTATTTATTTATTTATTTTAGTCTTTTTGAGACAGGGTCTCCCTGTAGCCCCAGCTGTCCTGGAACTCACTATGTAGACCAGGCTGGCCTTGAACTCACAGAGATCTGCCTGCCTCTGCCTCCCAAGTGCTGGGATTAAAGGCGTATGCCACCATGCCCGGCTTTACTTATTTTTAAAAAAATACTTTATTGTGCTGGGTGTGGTGGTGCACTCCTTTAATCCCAGCACTTGGGAAGCAGAGGCAGG
>NW_008330120.1:3923175-3935050 GCF_000622305.1 Nannospalax galili | reverse complement strand
GCAAGAACAACCAGTGTTCTTAACCGCTGAGCCATCTTTCCAGCCCCAATTATTATTTTTTTTAAATGTGTATGAGTGTATTGCCTGCACGTATATGAGTGCACCTGTGTTGTGCAATGCTGAGGAAGTCAGAAGAGAGCTTCAGATTCCCCTGGAACTGGAGTTAAAGACAGTTCGTAGCTGCCATGTGGGTGTTGGGAATCGAACCTAGGTCCTCTGCAAGAGCAGTCAGTGCTCTTAACTGCTAAGCCATCTCTCCAGCCCCAAAATTTGTATTTACTTATTTTTATATGTATGTTTTGCCTGTAAGTATGTAAGTGCACCATGCGTGTGCAGTGCCCACAGAGGCCACAAGAGGGCTTTGGATCTCATGGAACTGGATTTAATGTGTATTAACTATCATGTGGGTGCTGGGAACTGAACCTCGGTCCTCTGCAAGAGCAGTCAGTGCTCTTAACTGCTGAGCCATCTCTCCAGCCCCCACCTTGTTTATTTGGGACAAGATCTCTCACTGGCCTGGACCTCGACAAGTAGGCTAGGCTGGCTGGCCAGGGAGCCCCAGGCATCCTTCTTCCTCTTTTCTCCACCTCCCCGGCAGCTGGGTTCATAGGCATATGCCACCACATATGGCTTTAAAAAAAAAAATTGGGTTCCTGGGATTGAACCCAGGTCCTCAAGCTTGCAAGGCAAGCACTCTCCCAGCTGTGCTATCCTCTTGCCCACATATGGGTTCTGTTCACCATATCATGTTGAATTCCAAGGTTCTAGGAAAACAGTTCTCAAGACATGGTCCCCATGTGGCCAGTATCTTTCTCATCAGATTCCTGGATCCCACTGGATTCCCAGTGGAATCAGAAACCCTGGGGGTGGATGAGCCAGACATCCATGGCCTAGCAGTCTCCCCAGGGTCCTGGTGGGCATTGGCATCCCGCAGTCACAGTCTCCTCAGGGTCCTGGTGGGCATTGGCATCCCACGGTCACTGCCATCAAGTTTTGGAAGAATGCCAGTCTGGACAGACATGTCAATTCACAGCAGTAAGGAAGAAGAAACTTTTTGTTTTTGTTTTGTTTATTGAGGCATGAAGAGTATCTCTTTCCTAGGCGGACTTCACCTTCATTATTTTCAATCACCCTCCAGGGGAGCTGACTACGCCTGTGTTTTAAAAGCTAAACTTGGTTTATTCCTGTTTGAAATCTTGGCTTTATTATTTTTATTTTTCTAAAGGGACTGACTGTAAGTTATTAGCTAACTAGACTGTGTGTAAGTTATTAGCTAACTGTTTTGATTGTTTTTTAAATTTTTGTTTTGGTGTTTTTGAGACAGAGTCTCCCTACAGTCCCAACTGAACTTGCTATGTAGGCCAAGCTGGCCTCTGTCTTACAGAGACCCGCCTGTATCTTCTTCCCAAGTGCTGGGATTAAAGTCATGCACCACCGCACCTGGCTATTTTTAAGTTTTTACAAAATTTGTTAGGTGTGGGGCTGGAGAGATGGCTCAGCAGTTAAGAGCACTGGCTGCTCTTGCAGAGGACCTGGGTTTGATTCTTAGCACCCATATGGTGGCTATATAACTCCCGTTCCAGGGGAATCCGACACCCTCTTCTGACCTCCGTAGGCATTGCACAACACAAGTGCACTTGTGTATGCAGGCAATACACTCACCCATAAAATTAAAAAAATAATAATTGCTGGGTGTGATGGTTCACTCCAGAAGCAGAGGCGGGTGAATCTCTGTAAGTCTGAGGCCAGCCTGGTCTACAGAGTGAATTCCAGGCCAGTCAGGGACCCATAGTGAGACTCTGCCTCAAAACAAATTTATTTGTGAATATGTGTGTGCATACAATGTGTGTATGCGTACATGTGCACACACACTCATACATGTCATTGTGTACAGAAAATGCCTTTACCCACTGAGCCATCTGACCAGCCCTTAATTTTTAAAAAATATTTTATTATTTTATGTGTATGAGTGTATTGCCTGCATGTATGTGAGTGCAGATGTGTCATGCAATGCCGTGGAGGTCAGAAGAGTGCTTCGGATTCCCCTGGAACTGGAGTTAAGGATGGTATGTTAAAGTTCGTAGCCGCCATGTGGGTGCTGGGAATCGAACCTGGGTCCTCTGCAAAAGCAGTCAGTGCTCTTAACCACTGAGCCATCTCTCCAGACCTGAGCCCTTAATTTAAAAAAAAATTTTAAATGTTTTTCGATTGTGGTGTGTGTGTGACATGCTTGTAAGGACATCAAAGCAGGATGCCTTCCTCTATTGCTCTGCACTGTAATCACTTGAGACAGGGTCTCTCACTGAGCCAGAAACTCACCATTTCATTAGGCTGGCAGGCCCAGCATCCTCCTGTCTCTGCTCCCCAATCCTGGGGTTATAGGCACCAGCTACTGGCTTTTCAGGTGGATGTTAGGGGCTCCAAGTCAGGTCCTTGTGGTTGCTGACCAAGTTCTCCAACCCACAAGCAATCTCCCTGGATAATCATTTCTTTTACTGATAGGAAAATAACATCTTTTATTATATACCAAATTCCACACGCATGTTTAAGTGCTTGCCTATAGAATTTTTTTAAACTTTTTTTGACAGAATCCCGTTCTGTAGCCCAAGCTAGACTGTAACTTACTGTGTAGGACAAGCTGGCTTCAAACTCCCAACAACCCTCCTTCATCAGTCCTGGATTAAAAGTGTGAGTTGCCATGCCACTGTTTATCTTTGAACAAGAACTAAGTTCTGGGGTCGTTATTTTCAGAAAAATGGTTTCACAACAATGTTAAAAATAAGTAGTCATTATTTTTCATCACTGAAACAGTACATGGTCACAACCACTCCTGCTTCTAGCCCAGCCCAAACTCTCCAAGGTGCCAGGAGTTCTCAGGCTAGCCTAGGGTCCAGTCACAGGGAGGGGCATGCTGTTTTGGGGCTCTGATGGATGGTGATAGGCTGAAGAGTATTTGCCTCAAGGAGCACAGAGATGTGTGGGATGGTTAGTGCCTGTGTTAGACCATGTGGAGACTTAGCCTGCTCCAGACCCTTCCAGAACCCAGGAGTATAGGTCAGCCCACAAGGTCCAATTATTTCTGAGGCTCAGTCCCCTTGAGGCCCAGCTGAAAGAAATATGGGCCTCTCCTCCAGAGGGACACAAGGCCTCCCAGGGACACAGGGTCTCAGGCTCTTGAGGCCTTTCCCCCAGCTTCCAGAGTTAAGAAATGTATCTCCACACTGATGAGTTCTTGAGGGTGGAAACCTGGAGCAGCCACCTTCCAGAAAATGGCAACAGCTGCTGTCCTTCCTACCGCAGCTGCTTGTCAGCCCCAGAGCCTGAGCCCTGCAGCCCCAACAAGCCAGGCTCCACCACCCGGCAATAAGCCAGTTAAAGAGACTAATCAGTAGAACAGAGAAAGGAGATTTATTCAATGCGCCACATTGGGAAGAGGAACAACGCGGCCCAGTGACCCAAGTCAATCTTGGGGACCCTGACGAGAGATTTAGGTTTAACTAGAAGACAAGTGGTAAAGGATCAGGAGTTTAAGGTCATCTTGGACTACAGGAAACCCAGTCTCAAAAACACAACACAAACGGGCTGGAGAGATGGTTAAGAGTACTGGTTGCTCTTGCATAGGGTCCAGGTGTGTGCAGATGTGCAGAATGTGGTTCTGTGTGTGTGTAGTGTAGGTGTGTAGATGTGCAGAGTGTGGTCTTGTGTGAGAGAGTGTGTACGTGAGAGAGAGAGAGAGAGAGAGAGAGAGGAGAGAGAGAGAGAGAGAGAGAGCACAGGAGTCCTCTGGCAGAGGACTCTGGCGCTTCACAGAGGCCCCTTCCACCTGGTCTGGAACTCTGGTGTCTCCGGCTCCTGCCGCCTGGCTCACCTCCTCAAGAACTTCCCTTTTGTTTCTGATGCCATGGAAACTCCTGTTTCCAAAATGTTTTGTGAACTCTGCAGAGCAAAGCAGAGGAAGAGGAAGGTGGGGGGAGTAGGGGACAGCTGAGGAGAAGGAAGAGGAAGAAGAAGGGAGGAGGAGCTAGAGAGGGAGGGAAGGAAGGGAAGAAGAGTGAGTGGAGATGGGAGGAGGGGAAGAGGAGGGAGGGGGAGGGCACAGGAAGAAAGAGGAAGGGAGGCTGAGTAGAGGAGGGGAAGAGGATAAAGAGGGGAGAAGGGGAAGGAAAGGGGTGAGGAAGGAAGAGAGGAGGGGGAGAGAGGGAGGAGAGAGGAGGGGGGAGGAGGGAAGAGGAAGTGAGGAGGAAGAGGGGGAAGGAGGAGGAAGAGATGGGGAAAGGAAAGAGGGTGGAGAGGAAGACAGGAAGGAGGGGAGGAAAGGGAGGAGGTGGGGAGGCACCCGCACCCCATCAGTCCTCTGTATGCCTCCCGAAATTTGCTTCATGTGCATGAACATGGATGACCATCTATGGCGGTTTGGAGGCAGACAGTGCGTCTGTGGGTCTCCTACTGCGCATACTGCTGACCTGACCATTCACCTGGAGAGAGGAAATCCTCAGCTGTCAACGTGGATCTGGTTGTGAGAGGCCTTAGGTTTCTCTCTCATACGCACATGCATATACACTACTACACACATACACGCACAAACATGTGCATACTCACACACAGGCATGCACAAAGGGAGGGAGTGAGGTGCTCAGTGACCCAGGGACAGAGGACACCTGGCCACCAATCGTTGGTGCTGTGTCCTCACTTGTGAGCGGATGCATGGTGGGGTCTTTCCCAGCCCCTCCGTCTCTCATGTCTGCTGAGATGAGAGCGGCCCTACCAAACTCTGCTCTGACCCCCTGTGTCACAGAAACCTGTTCATTCACAGCGACTCCTATCAGCTTCTTCCATAAACGGATAGACCAAAGCTCTGGGGACATGCTTAGGAACAGCCTCCTGGGGCCCTGGAGATGCCTCAAGATGAATGAGCAGGTAAAGACACCTGCCACCTGAGTTCAATGCCTGGGACCCACATGGTAGAAGAGAACTGACTCGTGCAAGTTGTCCTCTGACCTCCAGGGGGCCACACATGATTCACCAATATAGATAAAATGTAAACCATAACAACAAAAACTAAGGCAACACTCACTTATCCGGACAGTTCCATAAGACTAAAGTCTAAAATGGACTGGTGGGGGCTAGGGATGTGGCTTGATAGTAGAATGCTTCCTAGTATGGCCCCGGTGCTAGGTGCGGGATGTGAGTTGGTGAGGCGGGGAAGGCAGTCCAGAGGCCCTGGGCAGGGCCCCACTCCTCCCCGACTCTGGAGACAGCCCAGTTCCTCACCTTTTCCAGCATCTAGTTGTGTGTGTGCTTCCGTTCAGTGGTCTCTGTGAAGCCTATTTCCCTTGTCACATGTCTGATTGCCATCTGCCTCCTGCCACCCAGATAACCAGATAAATCACCTACATACAAGGACCTTGGTGCTGCCCTGGGGCCCCCAGATAGTCTCCCTTGCTTCACACTCCATAATTGCACCTCCAAATCTGCCAGGCATTCTGTGTCCACAGAGCAAGTGGACATTTATTTGTGCCTATGTTCAGCTTTTTCCATTTTATAGAATAATCTCTCTCTCTCTCTCTCTCTCTCTCTCTCTCTCTCTCTCTCTCACACACACACACACACACACACACATCACACACACACACACACACACACACACAAACACAATTTTGAACACCTTCACGGGCCTTAATTCCACGGGCTTAAGTCCACCAGAAAAACCTGTTAATCGGGCAAAACAGGATTTTTTATCCTCCCCCAGTGCAGACCGGCTCCTCCTGGGCGGAGGTTCCAATTGGAGAAATTACGGGATATTATTAACAGGGCGGCAGGACCCTGGTCCAGTGTGATTACAGCTGGCTCCTTACAGTAGGAAACCGGCTGGGACTGGGCTGAGCTGTCAGCTGGGGAAAGGTGAGTCCAGGAAGGCAGGTTTGAAGGCCAGAGCTCACTCATAATCTTCTCTTCCAAGTAAGGTATTTCTTGGGCCAGGAGCTAGGGAACTGCCTGGTCCCAGTTTTGCTTTACACAGTGATTACATTGGGCTACCTCTAATTCATTGCCTTGTGTTTGTTTTGAGACATGGTCCCACTCTGTAGCCCATGCTGTCCCAGAACTCAATATGTAGCCCAGGCTGGCCTCAAACTCACTGTAATCCTCCTGTCTCAGCTTCCCAGGTGCTGAGATTACAGGTATGAGTTACCTTGCCCAGCTAAATTACTCTGTTATAAAAGTCTCACATTTTTTTTTACCGCCTCCTATAGGTCAGGTCACCTGAACACATTTTGGCAATTACAACAACCCTGATCTTAATCTCATCTCCAGATAATACAATAATCCCCTACTCTCTTGGATTTTGGAGTCAAGAGCCCACGATTAAAAATCCTAACTCCTAGACCCGGTGTGGTGGTGTGTGCCTTTGGTCCCAGCATTTGGGAGGCAGAGGCAGGCAAATCAATTCAAGGCCAGTCTGGTCTACATAGTGGTTTCCAGGCCAACAGGGAGACCCTGTTTCAAAACAAAAGACCAAAACAACAACAACAACAACAACCCCCTCCCCCCATAACTCCTAAACTAGGCGTGGTGGCACACACCTTTAGTCCCAGCACTTGGGAGGCAGAGGCTTATGGATCTCTGTGAGTTCAAGGCCAGCCTGGGCTACAGGGAGACCCTGCCTCAAAAAAACCAAAAATAAATAGATAATCAATCCTAGTTCCAGTCTGGGATGCAGTTCAGTGAGTAGGGAGCCTGCCCAGCATGCACAAAGCCCTAGTTCCATTCTGGCACCATATAAATCTGGTGTAGTGGTGAAATCCTGTGATCCCAGCACTTGGGATGCAGAGGCAGGAGGTTCTGAAGTTCAAGGTGATCCTCAGCGATTTGAGGATCAAGTTTGAGGCCAGACTGGGCTACAGAGTGTATTCAAGGCCAGCTTGGGCCACATAGTAAGACCCTGTCACAAAAGAAAGTTTAAAGGACACAGTTCAGGGGTAGAGTGCTTATGTGGTGCTTGAGGTCCTAGGTTCAACGCCCCCTCTCCCATATACACAAATCCTCAAATCCTGGCTCCTCCATCATTGCACCAGGTGAACATGCAAGATCTATGTTCTGTGAGGCTCTGTGTCTTCATCTGTGAAGAGAGTATGATGCTTGCTGCTCCGAGGGTGGGCCTGCCCTCCTGGGTCCACCTGAGTGGGAGCCATGGCTTTCCCAAAGCGTGCCTCCTTTATAGCATCCTTTCAACAGTTCCAACGCATCTTTGGTACGGTATTTATTGCAATGGAATATTACTTAGCCACACAAAAAAATGAAATCCTGTTATTTACACAATGTGAATGAGCCCACAGGATGCCATGTGATGATACAAGGTAAAGAAAGCCACAGGTTCTTTCTTATTGTCAAAGCTAAAAGGGTTGGTCTCATAAAGAGTTGAGGGCTGGAGAGATGGCTCAGGGATTAAGAGCACTGGTTGGTCTTATAGAGGACCCAGGTGCAGTCTCCAGCACCCACATGGCAGCTAACAAGCGCTTGCAAGCCTGGTTCCCAGGGATCTGACACCCTCTTCTGGCCTCCATGAGCACTAGACATATGATGTACATATATACATTCATGCAAATGATCATCCACATAAAATAAAAATAAATCTTTTTTAAAAAATAGAGTTGAGGGCCTGGCATGGTGGCACAGGACTTTAATCCCAGCACTTGGGAGGCAGAGGCAGGTGGATCTCTGTGAGTTCAAGGCCAGCCTGGTCTACATAGTGAGTTCCAGGCCAGCTGGGGTTATAGGGAGACCCTGTCTCAAAAAGACAAGAAAAAAAATAAAAAAGAAAGAAAAGAATTGAACAGTGGTTAACAGTGGTTGGTACTGGGGATAAGGGATGGGGAGGGTGACTGATGACTGGGGTAGAGGTGATGGTAGGAGCAGTGTATGATGTTCCGTAACACACTAGGACTAGCGTGATTGACAACAATTAGCTGTCTGCTTCAAAATAGCTAGGAGAAAAGGTTTGGAATGTTCTCAACAAAAATAAGATGGACCATGGAGGTGATGGGTTTGCTAATGACTTGGATATGATCAGGACACAGAGTAGTCAGGTACTGAAATACCACAGTACCACAGCACAGGACTAGGGGTATAGTCTAGTGGTAGAGTGCTTGCCTAGCATGCATGAGGCCCTGTGTTCAATCACCATCACCATCACCATCACCATCATCATCATCATCATCATCATCATTACCACCACATGGTCACCATCACCATCACTCTCATCACCTACAATGCCATCCCCATCATCATAATTACCATCATTACCATCACCACCACCACCACCAGCACCGTCATCATAACACATCACCATCATCATCACCATCACTCTCATCACCTACAATGCCATCACCATCATCATAATCACCATCATTACCATCACCACCACCACCACCAGCACCGTCATCATAACACATCACCATCATCATCACCATCACCATCACCATCATCATCATCACCATCACCATCATCATCACCATCACCATCACCATCATCATCATCACCATCATCATCACCATCACTCTCATCACCTACAATGCCATTGCCATCATCATAATCATCACCATCATTACCATCACCATCACCACCACCAGCACCACCATCATCATAACACATCACCATCATCATCATCCCCATCATCATAATCACCATCATTACCATCACCACACCACCACCAGCACCATCATCATAACACATCACCATCATCATCACTCTCATCACCTACAATGCCATCACCATCATCGTAATCATCACCATCATTACCATCACCATTACCACCACCAGCATCACCATCATCATCACCATCACTCTCATCACCATCGCCATCATCATAATCATCACCATCATTACCATCACCATCACCACCACCACCATCATAACACATCACCATCACCATCACTCTCATCACCATCGCCATCATCATAATCATCACCATCATTACTATCACCACCACCACCACCACCACCATCATAACACATCACCATCACCATCACTCTCATCACCTACAATACCATCACTGTCACTATCATCACCATCAATGTCATCACCACCACCTGTTTGCAAGGACTCTGGTTACCTGCCAACAGTTCAGTTTGTCAGGAACTGACCCTACACTGCTGTGACCATACATGATAATCATCCTCCTTCTAGAGCTGGGCAGAGTCTGGAAGTAGAGACATTGTGCCCTTTCTGGGTAGTGTCTCAATTGAGATTTATATGTGGGATTGGAGACTTAACTCCAAAGGTTCCAGAAAACAGGATTATGGGTTTTGTTTTGTTTTCTGTAATTGCTCTACTTTGGGCTGACCCCCACAAACTTAGCACTGTTCAATCAGCCAGCCTGGCCTCCTCTTTGCAGATCATGTTAGGAAACACATGCCTTCAGGGGTCCCTCAGTCTTCAGGAGGAAATTATGCCTGTGCATTTACATGTTTAGCTGTGTGTAATATACAGGCCTGGTGCCATATGAAAACCCTTTTGTAGGAGTGTTTTAACAAGTTGTGCAGTCTTTGTAGCCCCCCCCATGACTCAGCAATTATGGTCCTTGGAGCCTTGTGTTCAACACAGAACTGAGCAGGTGTGCATGGACAGACAGGTGTGGGCACAGGAGGACAGCAGTTTTATCTCTTGGTGGAAAAGCAGACAAACCGGAACAGCTAAGGGGCCATTAAGGGAAGAGGTCACCCACCCATCAGGGAATAAGCACGCACACAATGGATAGCTCTGGGCTTAAGAGGAGGAGGGGCCTGAAACCGGCCTGAACAAAGGAGGTGCTAGTCCTCTGAAAGCATTTGGAGACACCCACATAACTGCCTGGGTGACCCTTGAAATGCGAAGTGCTTGAGTCTGTTAGTGAGGTGTCAAAGAAAAGACCGCATTTGCATGCTGCTCTGGTCACTATAGAAAACACACGGGAGGCATTAAAACAAACAAAAGTGGGGCTGAAAGACAGCCACCCAGGCGGGTTTTCAGATGCACACATTTCCATTGTGAGGGACCCATGGTGGCTTGGATCGAGTTGGATTGCTTTGTCCAAAGAGTCAGAGGAAGTCTGGTTAAAACGTCCCCTAACATCCCTTTCCCCAAAGCCTGAAAATTCAGCCCCGATTCCCAAAGAGCACTACTGTACTAGGATGACCTGTAATTCCATGGGGATTCTTTGGGGTCCCCCCAAGATGGCATCTCAAGAAATAAGGCGCACTTTTCCTTCATTTCTGTTGGGCCTTTTCTCCCTCCTCCTCCTCCTCTTCTCCAATCTTTGTTTCTGTCTCTGTATCTCTGTCTCCGAGACCCTCTCAATATGTAGACCAGGTTGGCCTCCAACTTGCAGAGATCCGCTTGCCTCTGCCTCCTGTGTGCTTGAAGGTATGTGCCACCACACCCGGCTTCTCTCTCTCCTCTCTCCTCTCTCTCTTTCTCTCACTCTCTCTTTTTTGAGACATGGTCTCTGATAGCCCAGCTATCCTCAAACTCTTTGTAGTGGAGGATGAATTTGAACTCCTGATCCTCCTGCCTCAGCCTCCTGAGTGCTGGGATGGCAGCTGCAGCCCCCACCTCTTGCTGAAGCACAATTTCATCTCTCATAAATCAAATGCCTGCTGCACTGTCCTGGCCCTTTTTCCTAGAAAAAGGTACCCATGCTGGTGGCACTATAATTGTGTATGACACTAGGTCCCCAAGTGATAAGACACTGACCCCAGTAATGACAAATACTTACTGGAGAGTCCTCCAGATACACAGATGCAGCCAGAGCCGGATCTCCGCTGTTCCTGAAGCACGGCTGTCTGACATCCTCTTTTCTGTGGTCCACTTTGGTCAACTGCTCTTTCAGGCCAAAGAAAATTGGGAAGATTTTGAGATAGGACAAAGCACTGTAGGGTGTTTGAATGAAATTCTGGAGGGCAATCAGCAGTTCTAGAAGTTTCCACTTTAACATACACCCCCCTCCCCCAAATCTGAATAGGGCTAAAGGTGAAGTTTCCCCTGCAGTTCTGTGAACAGATATTAAAGGTTCAGGAATGGAGGCAAACGAGGGATAGAGTAATGACCCCCTCAGGTCAGGTCCCTGGACTCTTGCAGCTGTGGAGGAGAGCAGTGGCACTGACAGGGACCTACTGGCAGTAAATAAAGAAATTGGTAAATAAGTATGATCTTGCAAATTGTGCCAGCTCCTGTTAAAATACTCAGGCCGCCCCAGCCTCCCTGCATCTGGCTGTCCATCTACAGGTTGATGTGCAGGGTCTGTTGGGCGGGGGGGGAGGCTCCAGGAGGGCAGAGTCATCAGTCTGGTATTCACTGCTGAATCCCTAATGCCCAGAGTCTGTATTTGAACACAGAACAGACAATGGAGTGGATAGTCAAACAAGGGCTCTCTCTGGTCAGTCAGGTCTGAGAAGGCATCCCCGACACCTGCTCCTCAGGGGACTTAGGAAGGCCATAGGAAGGGCCTTCCTTAGAACCATGCAAACTCTAGGACCCCACCACCACCATGAAAACACAAAGGACAACCTTGTCAAGGTCAGGTCCATGCCAGACACTTACCCAGGGATTTGCATTCATGCCTTTAACATCTCCTTCCCCAAGATCTCAGGTCAGTTCAGAATGCCCTTCCCTCGTCCCACAGATGAGCACTGAGCCATGTAGAGGTTAACTGGGAATGCAACTGCCTCAAAACCCAGCACCAGTGTACGTAAAGAGGTGGGCGCCCCATGGAGCCGGGCAGTGGGTAGGTGAGGGTCCAGGTGAAACCGGGACTCCTGTGGATTGATGCTGGCCCAGCGACCTCCCCCCCCCCCCCCCCCCGCCACCCACGGGGGGGGGGGGGGCGCGGGAGCACAGAGGC
>NW_008330120.1:3892258-3923095 GCF_000622305.1 Nannospalax galili | reverse complement strand
GCCCCCCCCCCCCCCCCCCCCCCCCCCCCCCCGTACACTAGAGGTGCAGGGTGGGCGAGGAAGAAAAGGAAGGAGTTGAGACCTCGGCTGCTCCCTGGGAGGTCCTGGGTTCCAGCAAGAGGCAGGACCACCCAGAAGCTCTGGGAAACTGCTGGCACAGGTTAGGGAGACAGCCTTTGAAATGCCAGCACCACAGCCAGACTCTCAGGCTCCCTGATTCTGAACATCCCTGTGAAGTCCACCTGTTGTCTTCTCCACCTGACCATAAACACATTATCTTCTGTGTGCTAATACTGCTTATTACAACTTTTCTCAAACAAATATGGTAATTGGGGGCTAGTAAAAGGACCCCCCCAACTCAGTGGGGGTTTGGTTAATGGAAAAAGGTGTCAGCTCACATAGATGGAGAAAGAATTCATTATTCAAAAAATGGTATTAGAGAGTGTGTGTTATGTGGGGCACTTTCCTAAGGTTCATGTGGTCCTGGATTCTATCTCCAACATGGAGGAGGAGGAAGGGAGGGAGGAGGGGGAAGGAGGAGGAGGGGAACAAAGTTGATAATAACCTTAGTTGGACATTAAGAAAAGTGACATCTCAGCTGGGCACGTTGGCACAGGCCTGTCATCCTTGGGAGACAGAAGCAGGGAAGGGAGCAGGAGTTCCAGGACAGACTCAGCTGTACAAGACCCTATCGCAGAAAACAGAGGGAAGGAGAGAGACAGAGACAGAGTGCAGTTTGTTTCTTATAACAGTGTATTATAGGACTCAGAATAGAATCCAAAGTTCAAAATCAAAACAAAGCTTTCTTGAAGATTATTTGAAATAACCAAATCCATAGAACTATACAATTTCCACAGCAAACACAATTAGTCAAAGAATTCTTCCAAAAGGCATGGCATCTGGGCGACAATCTTACTTTAGCTTTGCTTTTAAGACAGGGTCTCATGGAGCCCAGGTTGGCCTCCCAAAAGTGCTAGAATTACAGGCATGCACCACAACTCCTGTTTTTTTGTGTATGAGTATATTGCCTGCATGTAAGTGCACCCGTGTCATGCAGTGCCTGAGGAGGTCAGAAGGCGGCATCAGATCCCCTGGAACTAGACTGAACCTGGGTCCTTTGCAAGAGCAGTCAGTGCTCTTAACCACTGAGCCACCTCTCCAGCCCCCCACAACTCTTGGTTTTATGTGGTGCTGTGGATGGAACCCAGGCTTCGTGCATGGTAGGCAAGCACTATCAACTGAGCCACATCCCCAACCTGTAATGCAGATTTTGAATTCAGTTTGTACAGAAGTCGTCATAGTTCATAATGGAATTAGAAAAGATCTTGCTTTGTTTTGTGTGTGTTGTATGAGTGTATTGCTGAGGAAGGAACCCAAGGCCTCATACATGCTAAGCAAGCACTCGACCACATCTCCAGTCCTAATATTTGCTTATTTTTCAAGCCATGTGAAGGTGATTCTCTCGTGTATTGCTTCCATCTGGAGATGGTTCATTGAGAGACCCAACAGGTGAGGACACTTACCACCAAGCCCTACAACCTACATTTGAGCCTCAGGACCCACATGGTGGAAGAAAGAGGCAAATTCCACAAGCTGTTCTCTTAGTCCACACAGACACTGACACCCCCCCCCACACACACACACATACACACACAGAGGCATACATAGATACACACACATACAAACACATATACAAGCATGCACACCTATACACACACAGGCCCACGTAGGCACACATGCATGCACACAGTCACACATACACACATGGACACACATGTACATGCACACATACATACACACACAAAATAAATAAGGGCTGGAGAGACGGCTCAGTGGTTAAGAGCTCTAGCTGCTCTCCAAGAGGACTTGGTTTGGTTCCCAGCATCTACATAGTAGCTAACAACTGTCTGTAACTCCAGTTCTAAGAGTTCTGGCCTCCTCGGGCAAGAGGTACACATACATATATGCAGGCATACTCTCATACACATAAACTAAATCTAACAAATAAATATGTGAAAGTTCTTCAAAGATCAACAAAAGAGCGTTTCTTCCAGCTGCACGATGGAGCCCATGCTTTAAAGCGGTGAGGTTTCAGAGCGCTCTGTCTTTCCGTCTTTTTTTTTTTTTATCCTAACCATCTTAACGGACAGATGACACATCCCTCTGAAACTCTCTCGGCGATGCTCTTCCTTAACGAGACCTGTTGGGGCACATGGCTATGTGCAGAGACATGCAAGGCTGCCTTGCGGCGGACAGAGACTGCATGTCAGCACCCGGCCTTGAGCTTTGTTTCCTCCATGGCTCATCTCCCTGTCGCAGCAATCTGATGACACCGGGTCCTCGTGTCTGCACTGGACAGATGAAGCAATTGTGAGGGGAATCTGCAGAGCCCACACTAAGGGGCGGCCCCCACCAGTCCCTAACCAGCCATCATTTCCCTCCTAAAATAACATTAAGCAAAGACCTGAAGTTGGCCTGGCTTGGTGGCACACAACCTGTAATCCCAGCACACGGAAGGTGGAAGCAGAAGGTTCAGAGGTCAAGGTCAGCCTCAACTACACTGGAGGTTTGCAGCCAGCCTGGGCTGCATGAGACTCTCTCAAAAAAAATCAAAAGCCTGGTGTGGTGGTGCAAGCCTTTAGCCCCAGCACTCAGGCAGAGGCAGGCAGACCTCTGTGAGTTCAAGGCCAGCCTGGTCTACATAGCGAGCTCCAGGACAGCTGGGGTTACAGGGGACCCTTTCTGAAAAAGATCAAAATAGCTGCTGGGCATGGTGGTGCCCACCTTTAGTCTCAGCACTCAGAAGGCAGAGGCAGGCCGATCTCTGTGAGTTCCAGGCCAGCTGGGACTACAGGGAGACCCTGTCTCAAAAAAAAAAAAAGAAATGGTCAAAATAAATAAATAAATAAATAAATAGCTACGTGTAACCCCAGCATCTGGGGGAGGTGGAGGTGGACAGAGGCAGGCAGATCTGAGTTCCAGGTCAGCCTAGGCTGGAACCTGTCTCAAAACAAAAAACAAAAGCATCTTCAAGATCTACATCAAGCAACGTTGTAAAGCTTAGATAGAAAATCCAAAGTAGTCACTTCTGTCTGGTGCCTTTACCTCCTAGGCTTCTGCAAATGGGCTAGGATTCATTGCAGTTCAGGAGCCCTGGAGGACCTCACTCCACCACTTGTCCCCAGGCTCAGAGGCTGCCTCCAGGGATCTATTAGTGCTCTGGAAAGAACTGCAGAAATGTATTCACAACTGGGCCAGCCCCTACCCAGCATCCTGTAATAAGTACCATTCTGGCCTCCTGGTACCTGGGCCACATCTTCTCAGCTTCTCCCACCTAGAGGTGTCCCTTCTGTACCTGATCAAAAACCTCTAGAATGTTCTGCAGGATGCCTTACCTCATGGTTACTGAAAACAGCTCCCCCTCCTCCCCTCCCTCTCCTCCTTCCTCCCAACTGAGCCTCATGCTCACACCTGTAATTCCATCCCTGGGAAGATAGAGGCAGGAGGATGAGTTCAGCCATCCTCAGCTTTGCATCAAGTTTGAGACCAGTTTGGGATACATGGCAACCTATATCGAAACAAAAACTAAAACGGGGGCTGGGGAGATGGCTCAGTGGGTAAAGCGATTGCCCACACAAATGCGAAGACTGGAGTTCGAAGCCCCAGAGCCCACTTAAAGCCAGTGCAGTGGTCCTGTCTGTCATCCCAGTGTTTCTGAAGACAGAATGCCGAGGCAGGAGAGTCCCTGGAGGTGTAGCATACGTAGGTAAAGGTGAAGAACAAAGATGCCCTGTCCAAGCAGGGTGGAAACCAAGCAGAGACTGACATCCTAGACTGTCCTCTGAACACATGTACATCATGACACGTAAGTGCCAATGCTCACACACATGAATGACACAGGCACACATACCCATGCAGGCACACACAATCATCTCCCCAAATAACCCCCTCCCCTAGAAGGTAGATGATATTTCTGTGAAATTCAGACTTCACTGGATAGAGTCACTCTCTCTCTCTCTCTCTCTCTCTCTCTCTCTCTCTCTCTCTCCCACCCCTGCTACCACCCATCTCCTAGCTTCATCGAGCAGGCTGGTGATGCCAGTATGGGCCACTGCTTCTGTGTCTCAGTTTGATCAGAAGTGACACAGATCTGTCAGCTCTCAGCTCTGAAAACTACCGTGTTGGGCACTGGGGGGCAGGGGATGAGCACCAGAGGCGACTTTTGCCCCTAAGGAACCAGCGAACTTCCTGTCTCCAGTCGCTTTCATTCCTCTAGCCCTTCCTGCTACACATCCTTGGTGGTTCTGTGACGTCTGTCCCCTTGTTCACAGCAGGTTGGTGGCAAGATCACACACCCAGGGGCCCAGCACGGTCACATACCCAGGTTGTTCTCTGTGCTTTGAAATCAGGAGCCCAGGATGGTCACACACCCGGGAGCCTAGCATGGTCATATACCCAGGAGCCCAGGACCATCACACACCCAGTGAATATGTCTTTGATTCTGAAATTTTTTTCCCCACAGTGCCTTGCTAGATTCTAGCTCCTAAAGATGCGGGAATGAGGGACCCCAACAAAACCCCTAGCACTGGAATCACCTCAGTGGACAGAGTACTTCCATCCCCAACACCTCATAAACCAGGTATAGTAGGGCACACCTGTGATCCTAGCATTTGAAGGCAAGGGAATCAGAAGTTCAATATAACCTTGGACTAGGAAGCAAATTTGAGGCCAGCTAAAGGAGCACACATAGGCTCTACTTGCAAATATGAACAACCAGGGTGTGGTGACATACCTGCCTTTAATGCCAGGAAGCAGAGACAGGTTGTTCTCTGAGTCTGAGGCCAGCCTGCTTTACATAGTGAGTTCTAGACTAGCCAGGGCTACATAGTGAGACCCAGTGGTAGAAGATAAAGAAGCAGCAGGTTGTTCTCTGTGCTTTGAAATCAGCCTGGTCCACACAGTGAGTTCCGGGCTAGTCGTGGCTACATAGACAGACATAAAAAAAAAAAAAAAGATGCTGGGTGTGGTGGTGCATGCCTTTAATCCCAGCAGAGGCAGAGGCAGGCAGATCTCTGAGAGTTCAAGGTCAGCCTGGTTTACATAGCAAGTTCCAGGCCAGCTGGGGTTACAGGGAGACCCTGTCTCAAAAAGACCAATAAATAAATAAACAAAGCCCGAACTGAACGAACAAGCACTCACCAGGTAAGCAATTGCCTAAGCAACTGTTAGGAAGTTTTGTTGAGCACTGCGGATTCATTTCAGCATGACAAACTTAGCAGAACATGATGTCTCACGCGCTACAGGCCCACGCTGCAGGAGGCGAAATCTGTGTAGCAATTCGGATTCCTGAGACAGGTGAGCCCCAGCGGGGGTCACAAGGTAGTCCCAATCTCCTGACAGGATCTCAGAGCTCCTCCCTGGGGATTCAGGAGTTCTGGGTGGGCCCCTGCAACCTGCGTTTCTAATGCTCTGGGAGAGGCTGGTGTGGTCAGTGGGAAGTTGTTCTATGGGAACTGTGGCCATTAAGGGAAATGACTCCCTCCCAGCAGGAGGGGAAGGAGCCCTCTGAGGTTCAGGCAGGGCTCAATGTTATTCCCACTGGGGTCCAGCTTTGGCAGTGGTTCCAGATGGTCACAGGGCTGTGGCAGATGCCCCTCAGCCCAGACACACAATGGATTCTCCCCTGCCAGGGCTAGGACAGTGTGCTCTCCTCTCTCTCTGTGACTGTGTCTGTCCAAGTGGGAAGGGGTGTAACTTGAACCCCCAATATAATCAGGTCCAGTAACCAGTAGCCTTGATGTAGAACTAACTTCCTTCCTTCCTTCCTTCCTTCCTTCCTTCCTTCCTTCCTTCCTTCCTTCCTCCCTCCCTCCCTCCCTCCCTCCCTTCAACAGTGTCTCCCTGTGGCCCCAGATGGCCTGGCACTCACTATGTAGACCAGGCTGCCTCTGAGATCAGCCTACCTCTGCCTCCCGAGTGCTGGGATTAAATATCTAATTCATGGTATCCTACAAGGAAGATAAAAAACTAAAACCTGGAGCTGGAGAGATGGCTCAGCAGTTAAGAGCACTGGCTGCTCTTGCAGAGGGCCCAGGTTCAGGTCCCAGCATGGCAGCCAGCAACTGTAACTCCAGCTTCAGGGGATCTGACACCCTCTTCTGGCCTCTGAGGGAACCAGGACACATGTGATACACATACATACATGTAGGCAAACATTCATACATAAACAGATCTTTTAAAACACACGCCCAAAACCAGTAGAGAAGGGAAAAACTCCAAATTCTGACTGTGCAGGGTAGAGCCTTGTTAAAGTGTCACATTCTGCTCCTGGGAAGGGCACACAGGGGGGTACTCTCGCTGCCCTCCGGGTTGCACGCTTTCTTTCATCTTTGTGATTCCCTACTCCCACCCCAGGGACTGAACTCTCAGTCTTGGGCTCCTTAAGTAAATGTTCTGTCACTGAGCTAAGGTGCCAACCTGTGCTCAAGTGGATATTCGATGGTTTTCTTCAGTGTTTCTTTTGGTAGTATTGGAGATTGAATGCAGGACTAATTTTTATGTGTATAGGTGTTCTGCCTGCATATATGTAAGTATGCCACATGCATGTAATATTCATGGAGGCCAGAAGCAGCTCACAACCTCCTGCAACGCCGTCTCCAGAGGATCCAATGCCTTCTTTTGGCCTGCCGGGCACCTGCACACACATGCTCGTAAACCTACACAGACACATGCACACACACATAAATAACTAAAACTAAATCTTTAAAATAATAATAATGAACACATAAAACAAAAAGTTAAAAAAGAGAGGAAAAATGTTAAAAATGACACATAGAAGGCTAGAGATATGGCTCAGCAGTTAAGAGCACTGGGGTTCAACTCCCAGCACCCACATGGCAGCTAACAACCATAACTCTAGTTCCAGGGGATCCAACGCCCTCTTCTGACCTCCTTGAGCATTGCACCACATGGGTGCACTTACATACCTGCAGGCAATAACCTCATACACAAAAAATTAAAATAATAAAATATTTTTAAAAAGAGTTCCTTGGCTAGAGAGAAGTCAAGGTCAACCTGGGATACATGGGGGGAGGGAGAGAAAGGGAAAGGGAGGGAGAGGGAAGGGAGAGGGAGGGAGGGGAGAGAGAGAGAGAGAGAGAGAGAGAGAGAGAGATCTGGAGGTAGGGTGAAAGATGTTGGCCAATGGCTCTGAGCTTCAGTGAGCAGCTGAGTAGGGTCTGGGAATCTTCTGTACAGCCTGGTGACCATAGCTAATCTTGATGTATGGAACATTCCACAAGTACCCAAAAAGCAAGTCCTCAATGTGCACACACATGCACACATATAAAATCAGAATATGAGGTACTAGGTTTATTATTAAATCATTTGATTTAGTTCTTTCCACAATTTTTCTGTAATACACTATAAATATAGGCAATTTTCATTTGTTAATTATATGTTAATAAAGCTGGGTGGAGGATAATGAAGAAAAATGAGATTTTCATGGAGCTATAGAGGAAGCTGAGCATGATGCTGGCGCACGCCTTTAATCCCAGCACTTAGGAGGCAGAGGTAGGTGGATCTCTGTGAGTTCAAGGCCAGCCTCCTCTACATAGCAAGTTTCAGGCCAGATGGAGTTACAGGGAGACCCTGTCTCAAAAAAAAAAAAAAAAAAAAAAAGACCACAAAGGAAAAACTAATAAAAAGGAGTGTCCAAGAACTAAGTGTTAGACTTACTTTAAATGGCAAAGCACAAAATCTTCTTTATACAACTGCTATAGGAGAAATGGGTACAAAATACATAGAAAAAGGGCCCCAAGGGGCTGGGAGTATGACTCAGTGTACAGTACTTGCCTAGCAGTTGCACGGCCCTGAGTTCCACTGCCAGCACCACAGAACGAAACAGAAAGCTCCAGGAAGATTTACCAACTTTTTAAAGAAAGTCTCACTATGCAGTCCAGGATGGCCTCAAACTGGTGACCCTCCTTGCCTCAGCCTCCCGAGTGCCAGGAATACAGGTGTGTGTCACCACAGCTAGTCAATCTTCTTACTGGTAGTTTTCTAGGGAACAGGCTATCACAGGAAGCCCAGGAGGAAAGACAGCTCTCAAGCTCTCAGTTTGGCGATCCAGCTTCCTTCTAGAAGAAGGTTTAATAGACTCAGTCATATGTTGCACGACTCTGTACATTTTTCATTATTTCCTAACTCAAATATATGTGCATATACTGAATTATTTAAAAAAATAATGCAAAGCATTAAAACCCAAAGGTAACTGAAAGTTTTAAAGAAGGAAAATTGCAACACTGGTCCCCACCCATTGACCTACCCTCCTTTCTTCCAGGTAGGCACCATAAAACATTGGGCCCTTAGATCTGCGATTGCTTCTCTGTTTTGGTTTCAAAAAAATGTTAATTGCCCAAGTTTTCTGCAGTAAAGTTGGGTGGTTATATGTTGGGTGTGGCCACAGGAGAGAGGAATTCAATCACCCCTCTGCCAAAAAGAAACAGGAAGATGATCCATGTAGAACAACACAAGGCAGGACACCGAGGCTGTCCCCAGGTTTGCTTTACACACTCACCTGATCACCGGCATTTAATATTTTGACCTGAGAGCAGGCCTAACAGCTATTGTGGTAATGGTCCCATTTCCTCTCTTGCTGAAAGTCCCCTTTCTCTGAGGCATCGAGTCCAGATCCTAGTACCCACCCACGTCAGGTGGCTGACAAATGCTTGTAACTCCAGCTCTAGCCCTGGCCTCTGTGGACACCTGCACACATATAAATAAATAAATAATAAATAAATAAATAAATAAATCTTAGAAACAAAGAAAACCAGGACGTTGCTGCCCCCAGTTTCATTTATCTAAAATTTCCAGTACACCTGAAGTAGAGAGAATTGCAAGATGACCCCTTGTTTACCAGGCTCCATCCCTGGGTCCATCACTATTTCTGTGCCCTGTGCTGTGTCTCCCTCTTCCCTCCTGACCCAGAGTCTTAAAATACGCCCCAGGTCTTCACCCAGAAATACATAGGTGTCGGTGTGGCTCTCCTCCCTCCCCTCTTTTCCCCTCCCCTCCCCTCCCTGGTCTCAGTGCTGGGGAAAGCACCCCCTTGTCAATCATACATTGTTAAATCAGGCTATAGGAAAATCTGAAAAGCTTTGAAAACTTAACACTGGAAGGCATTTAAAGACCTCTTCCAGGACCTCGATCAAAGCAAGGTTGGAGAACCTAAGCCATCTGTGAGCCCCTGTCTACAAAGGTTTGAGAAAAACAACAGCGGCCAGGAAAGCTCGAGGTGGCTATGCACTGCAGAGGCCTGAACTCTGTCACCCCAAGATGAGCCCTTCCCCCAGACATCTGACCTTGCTGACTGACAGTGCCTTGAGAACCCGTCACAGAAGCATCACCCAGACAGTCGATTGGGGCCCTGCCTTTCCTGGCTCCCATTCTAGTGGAAGAGGTAAGTTCTAAGTGTGTGCTTTGTGCCAATCAAGAAAAAGCCTTCCAAAGACTGTTTAACCTACCCCTGTCTCCAGGCGTGCCCTCTACCCGCTCCCCACTCTTCTTTACTGTCCCCTTGTCTCCAGGGGGTCAACCACACATCTCATGATTTCGCTGTCCACTGCTTCCCTCCTCACCAGAATGTGAGACCCATGACCCCTCACACACAGTGCTTAGGAATTGGTGTCTTGTAGCTAAGTTGGGTGAGAGCCATTACCATCATCCAAGTCATCAAAATACGGAGTAGTGATCAGTCTGTGAATCAGCTCCTTTTTTGATTTGTTCAATCTGTAGAAAGGGTTCCCACGAGGAACAAACAACTTTGTAACTGAAGATAAATTACACTCTACCCCAGGTACCCCTCAGCCTCACCTGGGGCAGGTAGCCTGGAGCTGCCACGCCCCGACCACAAGCAGCCCTAGGGTGAGTCACTGGGGCACACTCTGCCCTTGTAGCCATCCTCCTGGTGGCCTCTGGAATTTTATTTCATTATGTTTTTTTAACCCAAGGGCTCTGGGTTAAGGACCTTTTTTTCATTTTTCTCCCTTCTGGAGCCACAGTGGCCTAATCTCCCTGCCATTAGTATAAAGATCTTCAGTCTCTAACTGTATGAACACAGCCATGGTCATCCTACTGTAACTGCAAGAGCTGAGGGGGCAGAGCGGGACTCCAGCAGATTCTAAAGTCTCGTGGAAGGTGAAGGCAGTGGGATGAGGCTGGTAGACAACAAGTAAACCTGGAGCTCACATAGGGATGAAGGTCCTGCCTGGTACCACGCACAGGTGAAGGTCCCTCTTGGTTCCCATGCACAGGTGAAGGTCCTGCCTGATACCCATGCACAGGTGAGGGTCCTGTCTGGTACTCAAGCAGGTAGAACAGACTCCAGCCCAGATCACAAATAAGGGAATCCAGAAAATGGCAAAGAAATGGGTGGGACTTTAAATACATGCTACCTGGTGCCATCAGCTAGTTTGTTTGAAAACAGTAATCTGATTCAAGACCCAAAGCTAATAAAAAGAAAATTCCATGACAGTGTTTGAAACAAGCCAGACAGAAAGATGTCCCTAAAGAAAGGGCTGAATTAGTGTAAAAAGGCAGTTCACTGAAGAAATCCTGGTGGTCTAGGAATTTAGGAGAGGATCCCCCTTCATACCATACTCACTGTCACCAGCAAGTCCATACCGAACTCTGGCTCTAGTTAAACAGATGAAAGGCCAAGAACAGTGCTTGAGAGTAAATTCACATAAAATAGTCAAGATCTTTAGAAGAACTACTTGCGGGGACTGGAGAGATGGCTCAGCCGGGTTTGAATCCCAGCACCCACATGGCAGCTAATAACTGTAACTTCAGTTCCAGGGGATCTGACAGCCTCTTCTGCCCTCTGCGGGCATTGCACAACACAGGTGCACTTACCTACATGCAGGCAATGCATGCATACACATAAAAATAATAAATAAAATATTAAAAAAAAAAGAACTATGTGCAAAGATAGGACCCAGAGGATCCAAACATCTCAACTGTGACATCAATCCTTCAGAGGTGCTGAAGGCTGTGGGTGGGTGAGCTTGGAGACTGGCGGGGTGTCCCATAAGCAGGTTGGAGCTCCAAGCTCTCTGATACACGTTCTCTCCAGGCATGGACCCTGCATATGTACGGAATGTGCAGTTTGGTTCTTCACGTCATGTACATTCTACAGGGACAAATCTTTAACTCCAGCATAGCATTTCCCAAGTCCCCAAGCCCTCTGGGTCTTGAACAGCCTGCAGGTGGCTTTTGCTCGAGCCACAGGTGCTATGAAACGATGTCTCAATCCAGCAGGGTAATAGTTAGTCCTAGAGCAAGTGGTTTAGCACCTGGTGTGAGATTATCCCATCTGTGCTACCTGCCTGGCCCCGAGGGGCAAGGCTGGGATGCTGCTTGCCTGGGGGACCCTCATGCGTGCAGCGGAGGCATTATCTTCATCTAAGAGAGACTTTCCTGCCTATCTAAGACACCAACCCCTCCCTCCCTGTGCCCCCCCCCCCCGCCTTCAGAGAGGTGCTGCTGTGTCTTGGAACTTTGTGGCCCGTTGCTCTCTACCCCGCTATGACCTGTGACATGAAGGTTTTGTTGCCGTTGGCCCCCTGCTCCCCAACCAGACCTGGCACCCATGGGTGCTTGGGGTATATGTGTTGCATAAGCAAGGAACTGGCTCACCTGCCCCCATGTGACCTAAGAAAGATGCTTGTCCCTGGGTTCATTCACCAGCACTGTATAAAACCGGGCATAGTGGTCAAAATCCATAATCCAGGGTTTAGGAGAAGGAGGCAGGAGGATCAGCATTTCAGGGTCATCCCTGGCTACAAGGCAAGTTCAAGGCCAGCCTAAGCTACATTAAATTGTGTCTTTCAAAAAACAACGACAACAAAAACACTGTTTGCTTACTGGGTGAAGCACTGTAGATTCACAGTCTGTGAATCAGGGTCTCTCCACCTACCTCTTTTGCTCTACCTGGACCTGGGCTTCTGATGCCCCAAGGCCGTGGACTTTACTTTCTTCTGCCCCAGTCCTTCACAACCCCAGGGATTTCAGCCCAGTCTCCTGCCTGCCTCACCCTCGGAGGAGGCCAGGCTGTTTTATCCCCTTTGTAGCCCAGGCCTTTGTCCCTGTGGCAGACATCATCTCTGCCAAGGTCTGTCTCCTGCCGTCCAGTGTAAGAACCTGGAAGTCGGGACTTTGGGTGTCTTTTGGTGACTCTCTGCTTCCTAGCACAAGGCCTGAATATTTTTGGAACGAGTACTTAACAGACAACAAGGGCAGAGATTGAGATCTTGATGGGTCTGGGTGGCCAGATGGACAGGTGACACAAGTGACCTAGTGTCCAGTCCAGAGGAGACCAGTTAGCCAGGTCTTATCAGGTGCCTGTGCAGCTGAGCCACATAGTCCGGAGCCCACCATTCCCTTGCTAAGGTCAAGCCCCTTCCTCACAGGCCAAGGTTACAGCAAATATCTCTTCTCTCTGTTCCCAAAGCGCCAAGAAGCTAACAAGATCATTCTGGTTCTATTTTTATTTCAGACAGGGCCTCATGTAGCCCAGGCTGGCTTCGAACTCCCAGTTCCGATTTTGGCTTTAGGTGTGGGAATTAGGCATGGAGAGCTTAAAGAACATCTTTAGTGATGTTAAAGTGATGGATGCAGACAGAAGGAACCCCGAGCGTTGGGACCCTGGGACCCACCCTAGATCTGCTTAGAGACAACAGGTAACACGGAGGTGCTGTCTCAGACCAGGGCATGCTTGGTGTCTTGCTGGCTCTGATGTCAGCTGGGCCCCCAACCTCTCTGGGCCATAGTTTCTTCAACTGTAATATCCCCAGGATTACTTCTCACAGGGCTGGTGGGAAGCTCAGACGAGGTGGTACTCAGCATCTGTGCAGGTCTGTGCCATCCAGGACAACAGCATTGATACCCGCTGTGGGTGTGTTCTGTGCCAAGTGGGTACCAGAGGGACCCATCAGAGTGATAAGCACCTGCTCATCCTTGGTTGGGACCTGTGGGAGGCAGGAGAACATAGTGGTTATTGTCTGCCAGGCCCTAGGTTCATGGCTGTGAGCTTGTGTTCTGGGCCTGGGGCAGCTGCTGTATACATGAACTCCTCTGTGACCGGCATGGAAGAGGCCCAAATAGTCATGTCATAGGTTGTTAGGAGGATGCAGTAAAGTCCTGGCATTCTGCGGGCTTCTGTGCACTTGTCAGTGCTGCTCTGGCCTCCCTTGACCTCTGCAGTCGGGTGGGTTTATCACTCAAACTGCAAGTTCACCTGCTCCATCAACTCCAGTTTTGAGGGAGTGGCAACCTGCTCTGTCCTAGTTAGTGCCTCTTTACATTACAAAGAATACTGAATTCCTCAAAAAGTTTTTTTATTTTTATTTTGTATTAAATCTTTTCAATTTTCATGCAACATAATTTGGTAGTATTTAGATCTCTGCTATCTGCACCTAGAGTTTTCCTTTAAAAAAAAGTTTTCCTTATAGGAGCTCTGGATATTTACTGTATTCGAAGCTGGGTCTGTGTCTGGGGTTGAGCTCAGGTGTAGCGTGCTTGGTGTGAGTGAGGCCACGGAGTTCAACCTGAACACACAACAGCATCTAATTTATTATGCCAGGCAGGTGATCCCAGTGCTTGGGAGGTAGAGGCAGAAGGATCAGTTCAAGGCTATCTGTGGCTACATAGTGAGTTGAAGGCCAGTTTGAGCTATGCAGCAAAGCCCTGTTTCAGAACAAGCAAACAAAACTCCCCCTTGTTTCCCCTGTATTTGAAGTCACTGAGATTTTTTTTTTTGGTCTTTTTGAGACCAGGTCTCCCTGCAGCCCCTAGCTGGCCTGGAACTGACTATGTAGACAAGGCTGGCCTTGAACTCACAAAGATCCACCTGCTTCTGCCTCCCGAGTGCTGGGATTAAAGGTGTGCACCACCATGCCTGGCGCTAGAAGTCACTGAGATATTTAATAAGCAGTATATAACTGTGGTCCCAGCTACTCAGCACCCTGAGGCAGACAGATAGAGTTGGGAGTTCCAGACCAGCCTAGAGACTGTCTCAAACAAATAACATTTTCAGAAAATTTTGTTTTAAAATATTATATCTTTATTTGCATATTTTGTGTGAGTATGTGTGGGGTGGCGGGGGGTGTAGAGGTCAGAGGACAAAGTCAATCCCGTGGGTCCTCAGGATCCAACTCAGGTTATCAGGCTTGACAACAAGGACCTTTATCTGAGGAGCCATCTCACTGGCCCCCAGGACAAAATTAATGGGAACGATTTCTGACAGGCTTACTAGAGACAGCTGGATCAGGCATGGTGGCGCATACCTGTAATCCCAACATATGGGAGATTGAGGCAGAAGGATTGTTGTGAGTTTGAGGCCGAGCTGGGCTATAGAGTAAGACATTGTCTCAAGAAGCTAATTAATTAGTTAATTAATTAAAAAGGAGCAACTGGGTTCTCCTTCCTGCTTCCACCTTCGATGTGATATATGAGGCAGGCTCTGGAAAAATCATACTGTAACAGAGTGTAAGAGGCAAGTAACATCTGACGTTCTGCAAAGCTTGTGAGTTCAAGGTCTCTGGAGCTTGGTGGACACACTAAGGACCAAGCTGCAGCTTCTGACGTGGCCGTTGGGGTGGGTACCAGCTTGGTGAGGCCCTGCAACCCTGCATTCCCTCCCCACACCTCTTTCCAGACCTCTCCTCTTTATTTCCGGAAGGGCTGGGTGTCTCTCTGGGTGCTTGGCTCTCTGGGTGGTTGGGGGGGGGGGGACAGCTCAGTGTCTCACCTAGCTCAGGAGTGTCAGAGTTTGAAGCCTGTAGCTCTGGTTGGGATGTGGTGTATGGCCTTGGGCAAGCTATGTGACCTCCTGGAGCCTCATTAACTCTTCTAGGTAAGAAGAGAACTAAGGCCTAATTCATTAGGGCATTTTTGTAGAGCTAAAGAGATTTTACAGTTGACCAATATTTGTGACAAGGTTTCTCTTCACTGGTAAGTTTTATATACAAGGAATGTGCATATAAATCTTTGCAAAGATTCTATATTTTAGAGAAAAGGTAAGTTTTCATTCATAAAATAAATATTTACTGGTGACCTCTGATTTGCTTGACACTGAGTGACACATGTAAGGTGTCCAGGGTTCACACCATGAAGTTCTGTGGAAAAATGAGGTCTAAAACTGAAGGTGCGCTCAGCTAGGAAAGTGCACGTGAGGCCCTGGACTTGATCCCAGGCACTGCATAAACTGAGCATGGTACACTCCTGTTTTTCTAGTCTCTGGACAGGGAGGCAGGAGGATCAGAAGCTTAAGGCTGGCTGGGGTTGAAGAGTTGGTTCAGCAGTTGAGACCAGCAGGCACTTCTCTTGCAGAGGACCTGGGCTCGATTCCCAGCATCCACATGGTGGCTCACAACCCTCCTTAACTCCAGTTTCAGGGGATCCAACACCGTCTTTTGACCTCTGCCAGCAGCAGGCAAACGTGGTACACACGTACATATAGGCAAAACACTCATATAAATAAAAGAGAAACAACAAAAACTTATCTTAAAAGAAAGAGAAGTTTAAGGCCATCTTTTGCTATACATATATTGCAGTCTCAGGCCAGCTTGGAACAAATGAGATGTCTCAATTAAAAAGTGTGTGTTGGGGCGCGGAGGGAGGGGGAGGTTACTGGAGAGATGGCTCAGCAGTTAAGAGCACTTGCTGTTCTTCCAGAGAATGTGAGTTCAATTCCTAGCACCCATATCAAGTAGCTCATGACTACCTATAACTCAAACTCCAGGGGATCGGACACCCCCTTTTGGACTTTGCTGGCACGTATACTCAGGTGCACACACAGGACACATAAATAATAAAGTAAATTGTTAGAAAATATATTCATCGGGGTATGGTGGCTCATGCCTTTAACCCCAGTGCTTGGAGGCAGAGACAGACGGATTTCTGTGAGAGCAAGGACAAACTGATCTGTATAATGTGTTCAAGCCTGGCTACAGTTACAGGGAGACTCTGTCTCAAAAACAAAAAACAAAAAAAAGAAATTTTCATATATACTTTTATGTCTTCTTTTCAATAAATATTTATTATTATTGCTGTCTGTGTGCCTTTGTTTGGAGGTCAGAGGACAACTTTTAGGAGTCAATTCTCTCCTTCCACTGTGGGTTCCGGGAATTGAACTTAGGTCGTCAGACTTGCGTAGCAAGCACCTTTACCCACTGAGTCATCTCACTGGCCCTTGTGTGTCTTCTTTTGGGAGCTATTTACATAGATCTTTTGCCGATTGGAGTCTTGCTATTGAGTCGAATTTCTCATACATTTGGAATATTAACTCCTTAGACCTAGAAATGGTGATGATGTTTCCAAATTCTCCAGCTGCATCTTTGGTCAGTTGACTGTTTTCCTGGGCTACATTGACACCTGCTCGTTTGCTACAATCCCACCCGTCTATTTTTGCCTCCATTGCCTGTGCTTTGGGGTTCTCATTCAGAAAGTTGTCTAGACCAATGCCATGGAGCTTTTCTCTGTTTTCATCCAGTGATTTTTATACCTTTAGGTCTTTCTTCTAAGTCTGAGCTGATTTTTGTGTGTGTTGAGATAAGGGTCTGGCTTCAATTTTCTGCATACGAAAATTCAGTTGTCCCAACACCATTGTGTTAGATTTACAAAAATATATCATTTTTCTTATTTGTTTTTGCTTTTTTGAGGCAGGGCCTCATATAACCCAGGCTGGCCTCTAATTCACTAGATAGCCAAGGCTGTCCTTGAACTCTTGATTCTCCTGATTCTGTCTCCTGAATGCTAGGACTAGAGGCATGTGCTCTCACTCATAGTAAAATATATTATTTTTTAAAAGCTGACTTTTGCCTATAATCCCAGCACACTGGAGGCTGAGGCAGGAAGATCACAAGTTTTTGGCCAACCTGGGCTACAGAGTAAGACCCTACCTCAAAAAACTAATATATGGGGCTGGAGAGATGGCTCAGCAGTTACGAGCTCTTGCATAGGACCCAAATTCTGTTCCCAGCACCCACATGGTGACTTACAACTATCTATAACTCCAGTCCCATGGGATCTGACACCCTCACCTGACTGCCTCAGGTACCAGGTAGTCAGGTGGTGCACATACATACATGCAGGCAAACATTCTCTCTCTCACACACACACACCCTAAAACACTCATATAAAAATACAAAAAAAAATTACCACTATATACATACCTAACCCTATTTTAGGCAAAAAAAAAAACAGTTTCATGAGTTTAATTCCTTTTTTCATGATTTTCACACCTAGTTTAATTGCTTTCTTTCCCAGAGTTAGATATTTTTAAAAAACGGTTCTATAGGTTACATATGCTGTAGTGCCATGTTTTGGTGTAGAGCTCGACCAGCACTTGCACAGCCAGTAAGTTCATGTAAGTAATACCCACATGAAATTTGGAACATTCCATTACCCCCGAAAGACCCCCTCCTGCCCATTCCAATGCATTGGCCCAGTGCCCATGTTAACAGCTCTATCAGTGATTTCTGTCATTGTTATGACAAAATATGTGACAAAAGCAAGTTAAGGAAGGACAGGGTTATTAGGGTTTATGGCTTTAAAAAGGATGTACTCCATCATGGCGGGAACACACGGAGCGGGGACTGTGAGGCAGCTGGTGGCACTGCATCCAGATTTAAGGAGCAGAGAGGGACGAAAGCTGGCGCTTCATCCGTCCATTATGCCCCCCGCCCATTTTTTGGAGACAGGGTCTCCTGTAGTTCCAGCTAGCCTGAACCTCATTATTGTAGATCAGACTGGCCTTGATCTCACAAAGATTTGCCTGCCTCTACCTCCTGAGTGCTGGGATTAAAGATGTTGATCACCATGTCTGGGTAAATCTTTTTTGTTGATACCCTTCTTTTTTTTAAAGGTTTATTTTATATGTATGAATATTTTATTTTATTAATTTTGAGACAGGGTCTCCCTGAAGCACTAGCTGGCCTGGAACTTGCTATAATTTGCTATGTAGACCAGGCTGGCTTTGAAATCACAGAGACCAGACTTGCCGGATTTAAAGGCATGTGCCACCACACCTGGCTCATGGGTGAGGTTTTTTTTTTTTGCCTTTTTTGAGACAGAGTCTCCCTGTAGCCCCAGCTGTCCTGGAACTCACTATGTAGACCAGGCTGGCCTCAAACTTACAAAGATCTCCCTGCCTCTGCCTCCCGAGTGCTGGGATTAAAGCCGTGTGCCACCAAGCCTGGCATGGGTATTTTAAAAGCCTGCATGTGTGTATGTCTACCACATACATGCCTGGTGTGTGTGGAGGCTGGAAGGGGGTGTTGGATCCCCTTAAACTGGAGCTACAGACAGTTGTAAGCTGCCATGTGGGTGCTGGGAACTGAACCCAGATCCTCTACAAGAGCAGCCAGTGCTCTTAACTGTTCAGCCTTGTCTCCAGTCACTTCCTGTTTTTATTTAGTGCTGGACCCCAGCAGATAGGATGGTCCTACCATGTTCAGGGACTGTCTGCCTTCCTCCCTCCTCAATTAAACCTTTCTGAAAACTCTTCCAAACACACAGACCCAGAGGTGTTTCTTCTAGGTCATTCTAAATCTAATCAAGGTTAAAACGACGACTAAGCATCAGGTGTAGTTAGTTTTCTGTTGCTGCGTTAAAACATTCTGACCAAAAGCAACTTGGGAAGGAAAGTGTTTATTTCATTTTACATTTTCAGATCACAATCTATCACTGAGGGAATTCAGGGCAGAAGCTCAAAGTAGGAACTTTGAGGCAGGAACTGAAACAGAAACTACAGAGGAATGCTGGTCACTGGCTTGCTCCCATACCCACCTGCCTTGGGATGGTACCGCCCACAGTGGACTAGGCCCTCCTACATCAATTAGCAATGAAAAAAAAAAATGCCTCACAGACATGCCCACAGGCCAATCTGATGGAGGAATTCTTCAGCTGAGGTTCCCTATCTCTGGTGCGTCAAACTGACAACCAAGACTGGTCATCAGACCATCATCACAACGGCTATTTGGACTTCCACCACCATTGACTAATGCCACCTGCTCAGAACTGTTTTCATGCTGAGCACACTTACATGTCCGGCGTTTCATGTTTAACATTCTTTCTGTTTTGAGTATGACAAGTGTTAATTCTGTTTTACTGTGTAGAACATCATAGATATCACATTTTAAAAAATCTTGAGAGTAGCCGGGCGTGGTGGTGCATGCCTTTAATTCCAGCACTTGGGAGAAAGAGGCAGGCAGATAGATCTCTATGAGTTCAAGTCCAGCCTGGTCTATACAGTGAGTTCCAGGCCAGCTGGGGCTACAGGGAGACCCTGTCCCAAAAATCCCAGAAAAAAAAACCTCAAGTGTGTACATGTGCGTGCTTATGTACGAGTGCAAGTGCAGGCATGTGTGTGCTGTGCCGCACATGTGCAGGTCAGAGGACAACCTTGGGTGACCCTTACCTTCCACCTTGTTTGAGACAGTGTCTTGACCAACTAGATGGCTTAGTAGGTAAAGGTGCTTGCTGTGAAGCATGAAAATCTTAACTCCCATGTCCCACGTGGTGGAAGGAGAGAATTGACCCCCCAAAGTTGTCTCTGACCCCCACATATATGCTGTGACAACACACAACTAACATCAAAGGAAAATAAAAGTAAGAAAGTGCCTCTTGTTTGTAGCTACCCACGCTACGCTAGCTTCCCGGGATTCTCCTGTCTCTGAGTCCTGACATAGGTGCGCCACTACAGACAGCTTTGCGGAGTTCTGGGGATTGGAACTTACGTTTTCATACTATTGTACTGAGCTCCTCAGCCTGTGTTTGTTTTTTCCTAATGGTTCTGGAGATAGAACCCAGGACCTTGAGCAAGTGAGTCAGGTGCTCTATGCCTGAGCCCAGCTCTCCTTCTACTTTGTATTTGAGACAAGATCTCAATACAGTTCTTGAACCCACACTGTAGCCCAGGCTGGCCTCAAACATTGGATCCTCCTGCTTCTGCTTCCCAAAATGTTGTGCTTCTAGGCCTGTACCTCCATCAGGCCCAGTCAGACGCCTCAGGCTGGGGTTATTCGTTCTTCTTACTGTTAGTAGACACTTGGGCTCTCTCCAGTTGAGGGTGTTGCCTCCCTGCTTGGTGCCGGAAGCAGCCTCTCTCCTCTGATTGCCGAAGGCACCTCCAGACTAAATGTCCCCTGGGTGTCAAATCACCTTTTGGAAGCTACTGATTTAACCCCCAAGCTCTGCCTCACAAACTGGCTGTGCCCCTTCTCTGCCCTTCCTAGCCTCACTCTTTGAAAGATATTGAATCATTAGGTCTTTGGGACAGGGGGTGGGCGTTGAGACAGGTTCCAGAAGATGAATGAGGGAGGCAAGGCAGATGTGGGCACAGATTGGCATTGGCATGGGGATAGACTCAGAACAGCAGCGGCCCTGGAATTAAAGCAGTAGGTACACAGTTAGGGGAGGCCCAGGTACGCAAGAACCAAGCAGGTCTGACTGGATGTGGCTTTGCAGGCTGTCCTGTCTGTATTATGGGGACACAGGGCAATCATTCTCTAGAGAGAAATAAGAATCAGGCCCATCTGCCTTCCACGATCTCAATTCCCTGCCTCCACCTGGTGCTCCATGGGAAGGGGAATGTTTTTTGCTGCTCACCTCTTTTCCTGTGCCAAATTTAAACTTGGGTTTCTAGTCTAATCCTTTGGGTAGGGAAGAGGAGATGGTGGTGTGAAGGGCAGTAGGTAGACCGAAAGAAGCCATCACATTCTGCTTTTAAAAAGAACAAGGTGGCAGCTGTGCATGGTGGCACACGCCTTTAATCCCAACACTTAGGAGGCAGAGGCAGGCGGATCTCTGTGAGTTCAAGGCCAGCCTGGTCTACATAGTGAGTTCCAGGCCAGCTGGGCCTACATGAAGACCCTGTCTCAAAAAGACCAAAAAATAAAAAAAAAAATTAAAAAAAATAGAAATAGATTAACAAATGAGATCCTTTCTATATAAAAACAACTTATAAAATCTGGACCACAGAGAGGGATATAGGAACCCATTAATTCCTGTGATTCATACAGTTCCTGGTTTGGAATATACAGATTTGACGTTTGCAGTTTCACAGTCTCACATGAATAAAGGGAGGAATCGCCTGCTTTACCTGGGATCATTTATGCCTGGGGCCTTAAATATCTTCATGTCCCAAGGGGGACCAGCATCTACCTCAGCCCAAGGTGCCAGATTCCACCCCAGAGCTTCTGATTCAGAGGTGACCTAGGTGGGGCCCGAGAACTGGGAGTCCTAACAAGTTTCTACACGGTATCCCTCGCCTTTGAGAACAGTGCTTCAGACCAAATCCAGGACTCCACTGGGTAGCAGCTTTACAAGTGCCAAACCCTGGTGACTGGAAAAGGTTCTAGCAGGTCGTCTTCTACAGCAGCAGCATCTTCCAACAAAATGAAGGTGTTACTACCTCACAGGGCGAATCAGGGCAGAGATGTGGGTCTTTGAACATGTCTAATTTTCTTATGAAAATGAAATGTTGCCTTAAGACATTTCTGGCTCTTGGTTTTTAAGGCTGAAAATTTTGTTCAAGAAAGGCAAGATATTACATATATGCACACATACATATACATATAGTTATGTATATGCCTGTGTGTATATATATGTATCTGAAAGTATGTGCTTTTTTGGGTGGGCCCGCAGTTTAGTGTGCCTGGTATTAAAGTGTGTATCTGTGTGTATCTGAAAGTGTGTGCTTTTTTGAGTGGGGCCGCAGTTTAGTGTGCCTGGTATTAAAGTGTGTATCTGTGTGTATCTGAAAGTGTGTGCTTTTTTGAGTGGGGCCGCAGTTTAGTGTGCCTGGTATTAAAGTGTGTATCTGTGTGTATCTGAAAGTGTGTGCTTTTTTGAGTGGGGCCGCAGTTTAGTGTGCCTGGTATTAAAGTGTTTGGAAGACTCACACTTGCAATACCAACACTTAAGAGGCAGAGGCAGGAGGATCACCATAAATTTCAAGCCAGGGAGGGGGGCTGGAGAGATGGAGAGATGGCTTAGCGGTTAAGAACACTGGTTGTTCTTGCAGAAGACCCAGGTTCGAGTCCCAGCACCCACATGGCAGCTAACAACTGTCCATAACTCCAGTTACAAGGGATCCGACAGCCTCTTCTGTCCTCCACGGGCATTGCATGCCATGGGTGCACTTACCTACATGCAGGCAATACACGCATACACATAAAATAAAAATAATAAATAAAATAAGATTAAAAAATTTCAAGCCAGGGCTATGTAGTGAGATTCCGTCTCAGAAAGCGGGATTGGGTAGTGGAGATGGCATTTATTTTATGTTTTATAACACTGAGTAAATCTCGAACCTCCTGTGTTTTTCTTTCAGTTTCTGGTTTTAATTTGGTGTTGATATTTGCTGGCTGGAGTTCCCCTCTGGATCCCTGGGTTGCCATAGTGACATTTTGGCCTTTATGGTGTTGCTGTTTTGGGCTGGCTGCCGGCTCAAAGAAGTTCTGACATGCAGGACTGGGAGCTTGGCACCAGGGCCATGGGAGGAGGGCGTTGGAGGAAGCTGAAGGCATCACAGCGTGGCACCAGGGACTTCAGAAGGGGGTCAGGAGAAAGGCTGTCCCAAGCGGCAGCTTGCCTGCTGCCTAGAAGATGCCACAGTCCCAGGATGCAGGCCGCTTAGAGGATCGGGCAAGAGGCAACCTTGACCCAGTGCTGACTGTCTTGCTCTTTAGAGTTGGGGATGGAACCCAGAGCTTTCCCTGTCAGGCAAGTGCCCCACCCTCAGCCCTCAACAACCTTTTATTGTTTGTTTGTTTGTTTATTTTGAGACAATGTCTTGTCCTATAGCCCTGACTAGCCTGGAGCTGGCTGTGTAGACCAGACTGGCCTCTAACTTTTGGTGATTCTCCAGCCTCTTCCTCCTGAGGGGTGGAATTAAAGTGTGTGTCACTATACCCCACCCAAGTGCCACTTTTTCACGACGATGTTTTGTAATATAAGTTGCTTGCATTTGTGAAGGAAGAAAATATATTTCTGCATTTTCTCTCTTTTTTCATAGGGCCTTGTTAAGGCATGTAGACGGGTCTGGAACTCAGGATCTTTTTGCTCAGCTTCCTGAGTGCTGGGATTATGTTTAATTTCTTGAACCTTGTAAATTTCTTTTTTAAAATATATTTTTATCTATTATTTTTATATTAGTATTTTAAAAAAATATTTTATTATTTTTACTTTATGTGTATGTGTGTATTGCCTGCATGTAGGTAAGTGCACCCATGTTGTGCAATGCCCACAGAGGTCAGAAGAGGGCGTCGGATCCTCTGAAACTGGAGTTACAGAACGTTGTTAGCCGCCATGTGGGTGCTGGGAACTAAACCCCAAGTCCTCTGCAAGAGCAGTCAGTGCTCTTAACCACTGAGTCATCTCTCCAGCCCCTAAATTTCTTTTTTTTAATTATAAAAATAATATATAATCACTACAGCAGCAACAAAAAATCCAGAAACATGTAACAATAACTAACAAAAACAAAAACAAAACAAAACTTCCCTTCTGGAATAAACATTAAAATAAAACTAGGGTGTTCAATAGTGATTAGTGTATTTATTTCAAAGGTAATTATAACATTAATTGCAAACCTCTCCCTCAAGGAAAACAACCCAACAAACAGAAGTGAAACCTCCAATCGTAAGGAAATGCGTCAGCCTTTAGGCTTCTCCTCCCCTCCCCCAGCCTAGTCCTATGACCTCAGGGTAAAGTCTGGCCTGAGTCCTCTGGCAGATCCAATGTGTGGCCCACAGCTGCTCTTAGATTATATTAATAATCAAAATCCTGGGGCTGTAGTTTAGAGGCAGAGAAAATCCTGAGCATACCCCAGGCCCTTAGACCCCCAACACTCAGACCAAATAAAAGCAAAGATAGGGGGGTGTGCTGACTCATGGCTGATCCCCACACTCAGGAGGCTGAGGCAGAAGGGTCAATCGTGAGTTGCTTATTTTAAAGGACTCCCCATAGCCCCCTCAAAAATCTAGTTATACTTCCAACTAAATTTGGTTTTTGCTGAATTTTCGTGTTCTACTCTTTGCCCCCAAGAAGTGCCTAGAAGAGACAGTTTAAAAACCCCTTTTGGGCCTGGTGTGGTGGTGGACACCTTTAGTCCCAGCACTCAGGAGGCAGAGGCAGGTGGATCTCTGTGAGTTCGAGGCCAGCCTGGTCTCCATAGTGAGTTTCAGGCCAGCTGGGGCTACAGGGAGACCCTGTCTCAAAAAACAAAAACAAAACAAAACAAAACAAACAAACAAAGAAACAAAAAACCCTTTGGGTGACATTGTGTCCTGAGCTTTAATCACTTTTTGTTTTGCACAAGGTAAAAATTTACATTTCTTTCTCTGCATAGTTCTGTTGTAAAAATCTCTCTGTGCATTAAAAACCCATGCCTTTGGGGCTGGAGAGATGGCTCATTGGTTAAGAACACTGACTGTTCTTGCAGAAGACCTGGGTTCGAATCCCAGCACCCACATGGCAGCTAACAACTGTCCATAACTCCAGTCCCAGGGGATCCAATAGCCTCTTCTGTTCTCCGTGGGCATTGCTCAACATGGGTGCACTTACATACATGCAGGCAATACACGCATACACATAAAATAAAAATAATTTTAAAAAAAAGTTTAAAACCCATGCTTTTGAAGGCTCCTGAAACTCAGAGGGTCTGGATGAAGCTCTCAGGAGACTGCTGGGAGCCTGGGATTCTGTTCACCCCTTTCATATAAGACATTATATTAGAGAAATTTGGGAGTCATTTTTAGCTCCTCTCCCCAGGACAGATGTATGTGAGTTGCCAGGAAAGATTGTATAAAAACCAATAGAGACCCAGAAAATGAGGAGTTGTCCTTGTACAGATCTGATTTTTTTCCTGTTTCACTCCGGCCACCACAGTGGGTGGTAGGCATGTATTTCTGTTTTAGTCTTTAAAAATTAAAATATATATGTATTATTATTTTACGTGTATGAATGTATTGCCTCAGTTAGTGCATCCGTGTTGTACACTGCCCTCAGAGGTCAGAAGAGGGTGTCAGATCCCCTGGACCTGGACTTATGGATAGTTATTAGCCACCATATGGGTGCTGGGAAATGAACCTGGTCCTTTGCAAGAACAGCCAGTGCTCTTAACTGCTGAGCCATCTCTCCAGGCCCCTACATTTTTTTTTTCTTTTTAATGTATATAAGTGCTCTGCCTGCTTGTATATAAGTGCACCACATGTGCACTTCTGGGGTCAGAAGACTCAGCGTCAGACCCCCTGGAGCTAGAGTTACTAACAATTGTTTGCCACCCTGTGGGTGCTAGGAACAGAACTCAGGACCTCTAGAAGACCATCTGAACTGCTGAGCCATCTCTCCAGCCCAATCTGTTTTGTTCTTTGGATATAGGGTCTCACACTAGAGTCCAGGCCTGGAACTCGCTATTGTAACCCAGGCTGGCCTCATACTTTGGATTCTCTTGTCTCAGCCTTCCTGGTGCTGGGGTTATAAGCTTGAACCACCTTGTCAGAGTCATTTCTATAATTTACATTTCAATTTGTCTTCCCCCAAATCTGTGTATGTGGCCTGTTCTGGTGCAGCAAATAGATTGTGATGGTCAAGGTGCACTTAAAGGCAGCTGGCCTCACCCACTTGCATGTCACCGGGGTAAACTCATGCCCCCCAATTTAATTGTAGCTAGACCTGAGAAACTGGGAGCTTCCTGAAGTCAGATCAAAAATAGAAAAGCGGCCAAGAATTCATGGAAATATCAATAGTTTGGGCCTTGGAAACTAAAATAATTTTTTAAAGTATTTTTTTTCCAGGAAGACATACAGTCCATTTAGAATTATTGGAAGGTCCACATTCATAAGTAATCATCATTAAAAACAACAGGGAAGACACAGCTTCCGAGGGGGAGGAGGGACAGGGAAGAGGGAGGAGGCCCCTTCAGGTAAGTCTTCCAATCCGGATAGGGATAGCTGCCTTTCGATGGGAATCTCTCCCCCACCCCCTTCCCTTTTGCCTTGAAGAAATAAACGCTCGGAGCGAGTTTTAGGCACACGCCTCGGCCCTTGGGGAGCTCTTTTCCCGCAGCATTTCTACGCCTTACACGGCAGCTCACGGACAGTCGAGGAGTCATGAGTTTCCAGTTTCTAAGGGTGAGAGGCGATGTCTGGGTGGTGGGCAGCTGCGACTCCGGACACTGGCTGGACACAGAGAAGGTCCGAGGACCGCGGGCTGGATAAGCGACTGTCGGGTGCAGGGTGGCCCCTGCGCGCTGTCGGGGCCACCTTTCTCTCCCAGGACTGGGCAGATGGACTAGTGTGCAACGCCCAGCGCCTGGCCACCCCCTGGCCACCGTGGGCCTGGGGCAACTTAACACCCCCCATCCCCCCGGGCTCAGCTGGCCTGGAGGTGTAGGGTGACCTAGACCCAAAAAGGCCTCCAGGTATACGGGTCTTCCAGCCTGCGGATGGCCCCTGGGATGCTGAGAGGTGACAAGCACCCCGCCCGAGTCTGCCTTGGGGGGTCCAAGCGTTTGAGGGTCCCCGGGGGCAGGGCAGGGCAGAGTCGGGCGTGTCTCGGTAAAGAGGCCTTGGTTTCTTCGGGGCTTTGTTTTTGAAGGGAGTTGGACAACTCCAAATTCGCCTTCGCTGTCAGAAAGACCTGGAGAGGGTCAAGGCCGAGTGGACCCGGCGCAGGGCGGATCAGTACGGGTCCCAGATTTGACACAGCAAATTGGGTCCCTGGAAGCTTGGTAAAACTCAAGGTTCCACAGCTCCGAATACTCGATTTGCTTGTTTGTGAAGAGTTATTCCAGGGGAAGAGCCCAAGGCGGAGAAGCCTCTTTGGGCCTGGAGTTGGACTTTAGTAGAGTGGGGCTGAGACCCCAGGCATCTGTTGGTGTGCGGCGGCTCAGCATGCTGTTAATTTTGCTGGGGACTTTAAAATCAAGGTTTGTAATTACTTTGGAGGTGGTGAGGGGTTGATACCTGCAGCACGCCTGGGCTTTAGATGCTTCTGGGAATTTTATTTATTTATTTATTTATTTGTTTGTTTGTTTGTTTATTTATTTATTTACTGTATGTATACCGCAGCCTGCAAATGGTTGTCAGAGGACAACTTTCAGGAGTCGATTTTTGCCCACTATGCGGGTCATGGAGATCAAACTCACGTTGTCAGGCTTGGTAGCAAGCGCTTTTACCCACTGAGCCAGTTCGCCAGCCCATCCCGGAACTCTAACGTCCGACGTTCAGTGTGTGTCCAGGCCACGACCGGGGAGGGTGCGGCGTGTGGATGGGCACCCTCCGAGGAGATCTGCTTCAGGAACCAGTTTCTGGGGCCCTGACCAGACCCTCGTGTGCTGGTAGTTGAATGAGGTCCTTCCCCCAGTTCTCAGTGTCCTGAGGGGCGGGACACAAGCCAGGCACGTGGCGTGGCGCTTTCGAAATCGCTCGGGGTCCTCCACCTGCTCCAGGAGCCCCTTCCCTAGGGCCAGAAAAAGAATCTTGGTCAGCAATCAGTCCAACCTATATTATACCCCAAGCTGTCATCTTCGGCCTGAGGGGGCTGGAGCAGAAGGCTGGGGCCCCCAAGCCTTGTTGCCGTGCCAGAGGCACCCCGCGTGCCTCTCCCGGAGTGGCTCACATTCGGGGCGTCGGTGGGCTAGCACATATCTGGTCGCCCCCAGTCCTGTTTCTTGGTCCATCCGGAGGCTGAGGCTGCAGTGTGATGGACCGCAGGCTCCCTAGGTGGCGACAGAGCGGAGCCCCTGACAGCCTTCCACCTTCTGCTTGGAGCGCATCTTTAGAGCGACTTCCACGGTGTGTAGGGGGTGGGGTGCGCTTCGCGGATGCAAAGAGAGCATCCCGGGCGCTGGCTTAAGGGGGAGCGGCGGCACATGGTTGCATCTTCCAATGGACCAGGAAGGTGGGTCTATCTCGGGTGCTGGAGCCACAGGATGGAAGCTGAGCCCGAGAAGGCTGAGGCTTCCGACGCCGGGACAGGGTGCCCCAAAGCCTGGTTGGGTGGGAAGCAGGGTCCCCCCAAGTCGCTATGATCTAGAGAAGTCGTTCTCGCCTTTGAGCGCTGCGCCCTCGCTCAGGAGCTAATGAATGGCCTCGCCAAACGGTTCCCAAGTTCCCAAGCCCTTGAGGCTGCCAAGAGGCCGCACGCACCCCTCCTGGGAGTCAGCACCCTAGCCTATGCACAACACTCCCGGGTACCAACGACTCCCGGTCCTTGGGCCGCTGGGGCAAGCGTTGAGGTGGGAAGGAGAAACCGCGAGGGCTAGCTGGGGTGGGGTGAGCGCCATCCCGCTCACTCCTGGCCCGGGGTAAAGTTGAAGGCGCCGACCTGACAACTTTTGCCAGCTGCGCCCAGGTCTTGTCTTGGAGGGAAACCCAAGGTTGAAAGAAGAAAGCCGGGCGACACCGGCCAGGAGGTCTAGGGTGACCGAAGGAGGCGTCGCAGCCACCGTCTCAAGAACCTGGGACGAGCTTTCCCCAGCCCTGGGCACCAGTGTGCCCGCGGCACCGAATCCAGAGGGGTAGCAGGAGTCCCCCACACCCATCACCCGGGAATACCAGAAGCGCAGTTCTGCGGCTCCTTCATTCCCAGGCCTCTGTTTGGAAGCAGGGTGTCAGGATGGCGTGCCTTTTAAACCCACTGCCCTTGGCACTTAGCGAAGCTGGGCAGGGACACCTGGAAAGCCCCCGCGGTTCCAACTTTCAGGGTTTGTTAGTGCATCTGCTCGGAAAGTCTTCGTGGATGTGGCTGCTCTCTAAGGCGAGCAGGGACGCTTTGCTTGGAAGCCATCTATTTTAATTTTAGTTGTTTTATTTTAGGCCTATCAGGTCTAAAGAAATGTTCACACTACCCCAAAAGGAGGAGCAGGAAGATGGTAGATGACATTATTTCGTGGTTGGGGAGGCATATCTGCCCCTGGTCGGGGTCACTGGGCTGATGGGTATCAAGGATTGTGTAAATGAATTGGGAATCAAATCGAAATCACCGTTTCCTCTAATTCGCTCAGAACGTTTGAAGCCAGTCCTGGCAACCTGTTGAGACAGCCCAACAAAATTAGCGACTTTCCCCTTGGAACGAAACAATCAATTATAATAATTGGAGCCAATGAATTTCGTTTCTTTGAATTAAAAAAAATTAACATTGAATGTTGCTTTTAAGTTTGAGTGGCAAATGGGGGCGGGCAGCCTTCTGTGGAAGGAAGCTTTACTCCACCTCCTGTGGGCTGAGGTGCCCGCCTCTCCAAGGGTGGCCTCTCCTTAGGTTCCCCCTTCCCAGCACCCCCTTTCCCCACCCTACCTGTGGCAGGAGTTTTAATCTGCCTCAAACCTTTTCTAGGGCCAGTTGAGGCGTCTAGGTGGTCCAGAGGAGCCAGCTGCGGAACCAGCACTCCTCAGGGCCGGGCATCGTTGCAGGGTTGGGCCTGGGCGCGGGGGTGCCTGGGTCCCCTCCGGCCGTGGCCAGCGGGGGACCTGCACCTTCAGGCAACAGCGGTGGCGCACCACAGTTCCGACCTCTGGGTGGGTATCACTGTGTGTTGCCTCCTCGGAGCTGGAGACTGTCACAGGGCCTTCCCTCTCCTCAGATGGGCAGAAAGAGCCCAGGACGAGAGGATGGGCGACGCTTCCGTATATCTGCTTCCCAGCCCAATCCTTAAGTTTCCGTCCCGGCTGGTGGGGTGGGACCGGTGAGGGAACCCTAGGAGTGGAGACAACCCCAAACGCGGAGTCTCCACCCCCAGGTGACATCCATCTTTTTGGAGGATGGAGGAAGGTTCTTGAGATGAAAGCTGTAATGTTGGGGGGAAATCTCGGTTCTCAGCTCTGCCATCTCAGGTGTGGACTGGCTAAGGATGGCGTCCGGGTACCCAGGCCCTGCAGGTCTGAGCCCCAGTTCGCCAAGTGGGGCCCCGCGCGGAGCCCGGCAGGGGCGCGGGGCGGAGCTAGGCTGGGACTGGCTGGGGGCCGCCCCGCCCGGCGCCAGGACCGCGGCGCCGGCCCCCGGGGAGGAGTTATGATAATTTCCTTCTCATTAAGGCGCTCGGGTCCCCCGGCTATTGCCGGGACACACAGCGCGGGCGCGGTTTCACCGGTCCACGGCAGCGGTCTCTACGCACACCCGGGGCAGTAGCATCTACGCGCACACCCACCGATGCGCGTCCAGTGACCCGGACAGCGAGGCCCGCGCGTGGCGGGGGCGGCGGTAGACGCCTGGCCACCGTGACCCCGATTGTGGATTTACCGCTCGGGGGGTGGGGGGAGCCTGGATTTAACTGGAGATTGTTTTGGGGGACGCCGGACGCCATGTTGTGGAAGATAACCGACAATGTCAAGTACGAAGAGGATTGTGAGGTGAGCGGGGCCACGGGGACACTGCCCCGGCGGCGGAGCGTGCTGGGGACCCGGGCCACCGGCAGAGGCTGGGGACGGTCGTGCGGAGCCCTCGCCTCTGGGCGGGACAGCCGTCCGTGTACATCTGCGGGGCCCCTATTGGAATGGAGCCTTTTCCTAAACCTGCAGCCCTTGGGGACAAGGCGTGGGAAGAGCCGGGCAGATCTCACCAGCAGACTTCACCATTCGGCTCCTGCGAAGCGATCGGCCCTCTTTCCCGTTTTCTCGGAAGCGCGCTCGTCTCCAACTCTCAGACGTGGCTTTTTCTCACCAAGTCTCCGTCTAAAGGGTCCTAGGAGGCTCCCTGTCGGCGACACCTTTTCGGAGTCTCCTCCAAGGCGCGCCTGTCACCTGCCCCGCTACCTCCTCGGGGAAGAAAAAAAAA